>NC_057810.1:677532342-677897342 GCF_018294505.1 Triticum aestivum
ATGAACAGTGAGCAGTGGGAGTGGATGAACAGGACCCATGGCGTTGCCTCTGGATGAACAGGACCCAGATCGATCGAGCCGGTTGGGGCTGGATGAACAGGACCCCGTGGAGGGCTGGATGAACAGGACGAGCCCGTGGAGGGCTATATGAACAGTAGATGGTGGAGGGGTGGATGAACAGTAGCCCATGGAGAGGTGGTTGAACAGGAGCCCATGGAGAGGGGTGGTTGAACAGTAGCCGGTGGAGTAGCGCACGGTGGAGGCTGGATGAACAGGAGCCCGTGGATGAACAGTCGCAGGTGAAGGCTGGAGGAGGTCGACGGTAGATGAACAGTAGCCCGTGGAGGCTCGAGGAGGTCGACGGTGGAGATGAACAGTATCCCGTGGAGTCCCGTTTTGCGGTACGCCACACCCCTCCCGATGAACATGACCCCCGTTTCGACCGTAGCGCTCCAACACAAGTCCGTTTCGTCCGTTTTGCGGTACGCCACACCCCTCCCGATCAACAGGACCCTCGTTTCGACCGTAGGAGGTTCGTTTTCTCTGTTTTGCGGTATGCCAGACACCTCCCGATGAACAGGATCCCGTTTCGAACATGGCCGGTCGAACACAAGGCCGTTTCCTCCGTTCTGCGGTACGCCAGGCCTCGTTTCCATCGCCTGTTCCATCCAAGCCCTCCCGAATACCGGAGGAACACTTTGTGTGCTACCAAACATCACAACGTAAATGGGTGATTATAAAGATGTTCTACAGGTGTCTTCAAAGGTACTTGTTGAGTTGGCATATTTTGAGATTAGGATTTGTCACTCCGATTGTCGGAGAGGTATCTTTGGGGCCTCTCGGTAATGCACATCACTATAAGCCTTGCAAGCAATGTGAATAATGAGTTAGTTACGGTATGATGCATTACGGAACGAGTAAAGAGACTTGCCGGTAACGAGATTGAACTAGGTATTGAGATACCAATGACCGAATCTCGGGCAAGTAACATACCGATGACAAAGGGAACAACATATGTTGTTATGCGGTTTGACCGATAAAGATCTTCGTAGATATGTAGGAGCCAATATGAGCATCCAAGTTCCGCTATTGGTTATTGGCCAGAGACGTGTCTCGTTCATGTCTACATAGTTCTCGAACCCGTAGGGTCCGCACGCTTAACGTTCGGTGACGATTTATATTATGACTTATGTGTTTTGATGTACCGAAGGTAGTTAGGAGTCCCGGATGAGTCGGAGACATGACGAGGAGTCTCCAAATGGTCGAGACGTAAAGATCGATATATTGTATGACTATGTTCGAACATCGTAAAGGTTCCGAGTGATTCGGGTATTTATCGGAGTACCGGAGAGTTACGGGAATTCGCCGAGGAGTATATGGGCCTTATTGGGCTTTAAGGAAAAGAGAGAGAGGCAGCCCCCCCAATGCCTAGTCCGAAATGGACATGGGGGAGGGGATGCACCCCCTCCTTCCTTCTCTTCCCTTTTCCCTTTCGTTGACTCCTACTCCTACTACATGGAAGGGGGGAATCCTACTCCCGGTGGGAGTAGGTCTCCCCAGGGCGCGCCATAGAGAGGGCCGGCCCCTCCCCTCCTCTCCTCCTTTATATACTGAGGCTAGGGGCACCCCATGACACACAAGTTGATATGTTGATCTCTCCCATCCATGTGCGGTGCCCCCCTCCACCATATTCCACCTCGATCATATCACGCCGTCGTGCTGACGGAACTCTCCTGTGAAGTTCTGCTGGATCGGAGTTCGCGGGACATCATCGAGCTGAACGTGTGCTAAACTCGAAGGTGCCGTATGTTCGGTACTTGGATAGGTCGTATCGTGAAGACGTACGACTACATCAACCGCGTTGTGCTAACGCTTCCGCTTACGGTCTACGAGGGTACGTGGACGACACTCTCCCACTCGTTGCTATGCATCACCATGATCTTGCGTGTGCGTAGGAATTTTTTTGAAATTACTACGTTCCCTAACACATATTTCTTTAGGACTCCCATGAATCTCTCAAAGGGGAACATGTTGTGTGGAAATACAGGGCCCAGAATGACAATCTCGTTGACTAGATGAACTAGGACGTGTGTCATGATATTAAAGAAGGATGGTGGGGACACCAGCTCGAAACTGATAAGACATTGCGCCACATCACTCCTTAACCTTGGTAGGATTTCTGGATCGATCACCTTCTGAGAGATTGCATTAAGGATGGACATAGCTTCGCAATGGCTAATCGAATGTTTTCCAGTAGAAGCCCCCTCAATGCAACCGGAAGTAGTTGCGTCATAATCACGTGGCAGTCATGAGACTTTAGGTTCTGGAAATTTTTCTCTACCATATTTATTTTTCCCTTTATATTCGACGAGTAGCCGACGGGACCTTCATACTGAGCAGGCATTCAAAGAAGATTTCCTTCTCTTCTTTGGTAAGAGCGTAGCTGGTAGGACCTTCATACTGCTTTGGAGGCATGCCATCTTTTTCGTGCAAACGTTGGAGGTCCTCTTGCGCCTCCGGTGTATCTTTTGTCTTCCCATACACGCCTAAGAAGCCTAGTAGGTTCACGCAAAGGTTCTTCGTCACGTGCATCACGTCGATTGTAGATTGGACCTCTAGGTCTTTCCAGTAGGGTAGGTCCCAAAATATAGATTTCTTCTTCCACATGGGTGCGTGTCCCTCAATGTCATTTGGAACAGATAGGCCACCGGGACCCTTTCCAGAGATTACTTTTAAATCATTGACCGTAGCAAGTATGTGATCACCGGTACGCATGGCGGGCTTCTTCTGGTGATCTTCCTCGCCTTTGAAATGCTTGCCTTTCTTTCGACATTGAAGGTTGGTCGGAAGAAATCGGTGATGCCACAGGTACACATTCTTCCTGCATTTGTCCAGGTATATACTTTCGGTGTCATCTAAACAATGTGTGCATGCGTGGTATCCCTTGTTTGTCTGTCCTGAAAGGTTACTGAGAGCAGGCCAATCATTCATGGTTACAAACAGCAACGCATGCAGGTAAAATTCCTCATGTTTGTGCTCATCCCACACACGTACACCGTTTGCAATCCACAACTATAAAAGTTCCTCAAATAACGGCCTTAGGTACACATCAATGTTGTTGTCGGGTTGCTTAGGGCCTTGGATGAGAACTGGCATCATAATGAACTTCCAGTTCATGCACAACCAAGGAGGAAGATTATAGATACATAGAGTCATGGACAAGGTGCTGTGATTGCTGCTCTGCTCCCCAAAAGGATTAATGCCATCTGCACTTAAACCAAACCATACATTCCTTGCGTCACCTGCAAACTCCTCCCAGTACTTTCTCTCGATTTTTCTCCACTGCGACCTGTTAGCGGGTGCTCTCAACTTCCCGTCTTTCTTACGGTCTTCTCTATGCTATCACATCAACTTAGCATGCTCTTTGTTTCTGAATATGCGTTTCAACCTGTCGGTGGGAAACGACACCTATGGGATTACAAGAATCCCTACTACGGTTGTGGGGCGCGGGGTTGTGAGAAGAGCAGGATTAGCAATTGACACGAGGATCATTTACCCAGGTTCGGGCCGCGAGGATGCGTAAAACCCTAGTCCTGCTTTGGTGGATGTATTCAGAGTTGCCGAGCTCTCGAACTAGCTGCGGGTGCTACGTGGTTCGAAAGAGCCGAATCCCTCTCTTGTATGCCATGGGCCTCCTTTTATAGGCGAATGGGGCTGCCACAGTGGCACATAGGAGGTGGAAAGGCCTACAGTGTTGCAAGCTTATCACTCATATTACATGACAAGATGCATTTAATGCATGTCTTAGGTGTCCCTCACTTTATCGGGGATGGGAGCGGGGCCCGTCCCGTTCGTTGCCGCTCCTCCTCGCTTCGACACGTGCCCTGGCCAGTGATGCATGTGGTCCCATGTAGGCAGGCAAGCAGCTGAGGTGGCATGGTGGTGGAGCCTCCACGAAGATCTGCATGCCTCTATGCAGGTGCGTGCTGAGTTGGCCTGGAAGCTGCATGTTGCCATGCAGGTGCTTTCCCAGCTGGTTGGGCTAGCAGCTGCATGCAAACGGCGGCGGGGAGTTGTTGGTGCGAGCCTGACAATTGCCCTGCTATCGCCTCTGGCAAGGGTCTTTGTTGGTGTCAAAACCGGCGGATCTCGGGTAGGGGGTCCCGAACTGTGCGTCTAGGCGGATGGTAACAGGAGACAAGGGACACGGTGTTTTACCCAGGTTCGGGCCCTCTTGATGGAGGTAAAACCCTACGTCCTGCTTGATTAATATTGATGATGTGTGTTACAAGAGTAGATCTACCACGAGATCAAGGAGGCTAAACCCTAGAAGCTAGCCTATGGTATGATTGTTGTTCATCCTACGGACTAAAGCCATCCGGTTAATATAGACACCGGAGAGGGCTAGGGTTATACTGAGTCGGTTACAATGGTAGGAGATCTACATATCCGTATCGCCAAGCTTGCCTTCCACGCCAAGGAAAGTCCCATACGGACATGGGACGAAGTCTTCAATCTTGTATCTTCATAGTCTTGGAGTTCGGCCGACGATGATAGTTCGGCTATCCAGACACCCCCTAGTCCGGAACTCCCTCAGTAGCCCCTGAACCAGGCTTCAATGACGACGAGTCCGGCGCGCATATTGTCTTCGGCATTGCAAGGTGGGTTCTTCCTCCGAATAATTTATAGAAGATTGTGAACACTAGGATAGTGTCCGGCTCTGCAAAAATAAATTCCACGTACCACCGTAGAGAGAATAATATTACACAAGTTCAATCTGCTGATGTATTTTGTGGCATGACGTCACACCACTACCAAGCCTTTACTAGAATCGTTTTTATTGTACAACCTCAGTGCGTTTAGCGAAGCGGTTTCCTTGGCACATCTTGTCGAAGCAGAGATCGTGTTCCCCTTATTCCGGGATTCCCATCAATACGGACGTGGGTAACCCAACCGCGCCATTGATTGCGGCGCTTGGGAGATAAGCGAGTTTTATCAGGCCGGTGGGGACATATGTTCTTGTCCGCCCATATAAGGGGATAAAGATCCAACCCTTTTACCTGCGCCTTCTTCCTCCTTGGCATATCCATCTCCGCAAACTCGAGCTCCAGCGCCCAAGTCCGCACTTCTCACCTCAACCTTCTCCAACTATGCCCGGAGCGGGAGGCAAGTGGATGGCCTCCTCCGTCACGGAGGGGCAGATCCAGAAGCTGCGCAACGCCGGATATTTGTCCAGCAACATCGCGCACCGTCTCCCCGACGAGGGAGAGCTCATCCCCAACCCCAGGCCCCATGAGAGGGTAGTATTTCTTCCCCATTTTCTCCGCGGACTGGGCTTCCCACTTCATCCCTTTGTCCGGGGGCTCATGTTCTACTACGGCCTGGATTTCCCTGATCTGGCCCCGAATTTCATCCTCAACATCTCGGCGTTTATCGTCGTGTGTGAGGGCTTCCTATGCATCCAGCCCCACTTCGGCTTGTGGCTCAAGACCTTCAGTGTCAAGCCGAAGGTTGTGAAGGGCAGCCAAGCGGAGTGCGGAGGCGCCATGGTGGGCAGGATGTCCCACGTTACTTGGTTGGAGGGTACTTTCATGGAAACCATTAAGGGGTGGCAATCGGGGTGGTTCTACATCACCGAGCCGCGTGACCCTGAATGGGCAGTGGCACCCGAATTCAGATCTGGCATCCCTACACGGCTCACCTCCTGGAAAGAGAGTGGCCGGATCTGGGGTGATTCGGAGGAGCTGACCGGACTCCAAGCTTGTATCCAAAAGCTGGTGGACAAGAAGCTCAAGCTTGTCAACATAGTCCAGGTCATGCTCATCCGCCGGATTCTCCCATGCCAACGACGGGGTTTCAACATGTGGGAGTTCGATCCGGCGCAGCACCAGACTCTGAGCGGGCTCTTCGACACTACGTACGAAGATGTCTGGAAGGTGCTGTTCAAGGGCGCCGAGGCTCCCACATCCGCTACCGAAGATCGCGGATTCAGCTCGCAGCGTCCGGCTGACGAGGTAAGTGATTTTTTCCTTTACGAAACGCTCGTTTTCCATAGTTTGACTCTATGCGGGATCTAAACTCCCCTTTCCTTTGACAGGTCTGGCTGGCGAAGGCCGAACAGACTATCTGTCCGGCCCCATTGCCAGAGGACCCAGCGGACGCCCGCCTAACGGGGCTGCTGGCTCTGGCTCCCCACGTGGTGCCAGAGAAGAAGGCCAAGAAGAAGGCCACGGGCACTCGGAAGAGTTCACGTTTTCAGGTGCTATCGGATGATGACTCCGAGGCAGACTCCTCCCACAAAGGCGAGGAGGAGAAAAAGAAAGCCTCTCCCCCAACGGGGGGAGGGAAGAAAAGGAAGGCCTCCCCAACAAGGGAGGCCGAAGGGTCGAAGAAGGGAAAAACTCTTTCCCCGGACTGCTTTGCCAACGCCAGTGACGACGACGAGGACTAGCCACCAAGGGCCAAGCCCCTGGCGAGGTCGTAAGTATCCGGACTCCTGAATAACTTCATGGTTTTTCTTTTCACCACATAATGTCTTTCTAATGCCGCATACAACCCTGCAGTCCGCCCAAGGATGATCTTCCCGCTTCATCGAGCGGGTCCTTTGGTGCGTCAGATATGGATTCTCTTCCGACTGCCTCCACCCCTCGTGATGTGTACAATGCCGAGGTGGGATCCCGGGAAGGGACCCACCAGGAGGAGGAGGCCCCGGAGGTGTCGCAGGACAACCTCCCGGACTTTGCACCGGACTCGGCCCCGAAACCCATAGTGGCTCCGGAGTCCAGTGGGCGACCCCTTCGTAAGAAGGGCAAGACCGTGACGCCGGCAGCCTCCGTCCAACCAGAGGCGCCCGATAACTTGCTGGAGGCGCTCAACGGCGCCTCCATTGAAGAGGAACACCGCACTGTTATGAGTGCGGTGATTCAGAAGGTTCAGCTCGCCAAGAGCGGGCTGACCGAAGCCTGCAGCAGCCTTCTATCAGGCTTTGAGGTAAGAATATTAATATATGTAAAATAGTACCGCATAGACAGTAGCCCCTGATTCTCGGTTCGGTGTTCGGAATGAAAAGCCGGACTGAGGATCTAAAAAGATATACGCAGGAGTCATAAAAAATATGTCGATATGGGATTGCAGGCTACCCTGCTGAACCCTGTCGCACTGACTGCGGAGGTCAATGCTTTGAAGCAAAACCTCGAGCGGTCCAAGAACGAGCTCGGCCGTGCCAAGAAGCAACTCGAGGACAAAGAAGGTGAGTAGCACCTTATTAAAATTGTACCTTACAGAAAAGGATTTGGTTGCAAAAAGAATGACTAGGATGACATGGGTATTGCAGGGGCCACAAACAAGGTGGCAACCCTGAAGCAGGCAGTGTCCGTGGGCGAACGCAATGCGGCCGCGGAGCGCGCTGAGCGAGAGAAGCAGGAGGCGCGGGTGGCGGAGGTACGGCAGGAGCTCCTGGCTCTCATGGAAAAACACGAGAGTTTGGAGCGTGACTCGAAGACTCGAGAGTCCGAGCTTGCATCGGCTCTTGAGAGTGTGAAAGCCGCTAAGGCCGAAGCCTACAGGGCCCTCTAGGAAATCGAGGCGTTGAAGAAAATAGCGTCGGGTAAGGCATTTTTCATGCAAAGCAAGCATGTGGATGTGGATTACGTGTTACTTACCCGAATTCGGAGCTCTCCAGGAGCGTTCACAGATCTGCCCAGCAGCGTGTCCGATGCTGCCACTTTCTGCAGGGCCGAGGAGGGGAGCGCGACGGAGGAGGTCTTCTGGTCTCAGTATGCTCAGGCCGGACATCCGGTTCCCCTTAGCGACCAGCTGAAGCAGCTGGTCGAGCTCCACAAGGTGGCCGAACAGGCCATGAAGGGCCTCATAGTTTGGCTGTGGCCCAATGAGGCCATGCCTGGGAGCTACTTCGGCCTGGTGCGGCAGCTGGTGGATGCGTGTCCATGGGTTGAGGTCATCAAGCGACCCGCCTGTATTGAAGGTGCCCGTCGGGCCCTTGCCCGCGCAAAGATGTACTGGGGCAAGATGGATGCCCAGAAGCTTGTGACGGACCCGCCACCGCAGGGCAAGGAGCACCGCACGCCCGAGATGTATTATAAGAGTGTCCTGAAGGGTGCTCGCACTATTGCGGGTGAGTGCTCCAAAGATGTAATATTTGAGTAGACTCGCATTTTGTTATCCTGTGCGCTGAAAACTTAGTTCATATGCGCTAAGCAACGCTTGTTAATTTGAGAGATGGCAAGTCGTCGGCTTCGGCCCCCATGCCACAAGTGCTGGGCTGTTTGGGATAAACTTGAGCACTCTTGTTCCCATTTTTGGGTCCATCTAGGGAGGCGCTCAACACAACGAACAAGGCAAACCGGACTTATAATGCTTGAACACTCTCACTTAGCCATAGAATTCTATAATTTTAAATTTCGGCGAAGCCCCTGGTCTTCGGAAGGCCGAATTTGGGGCGCTATCCACGCCTGGACCGGACAAAAACCGGCTCCTCGCTCTAAGCGGCATAAGTCTTTAGGGACTCGCAAAAAACCTCTCGAACAGCGACCAACTCTCGCCTCATCATGACGGTCAGTTTTAGCTTTCTCCACTGAGGTGTTAACCCAGCTCAACTGGGGCGCAATCGCAGTGGTTCTCCCAGTGCTACCTTAGCCGATACAACGGAACATAAGGTACCAAAACATGGGAGCCGGGCAAACCCAACTATTGACCCAAGACATGATTCGGAGCCGATGCATATAATGCTATAAGTTCGGGGTTTCGCACTTGTGAAAGTGTTCGGACTTATCACACCATGATGCGGGAAACATAAGCCCCTAGTGTATTTAGCCGTACCAAAATGTACGGATGCAACATGTCATAAATGAACATATGTATAAGAAAGAAATGCAATTGGAATCAAGAAGGTGCTGCATTACTTATTCAAGAAAAACTGCTATAAATGCAGAACGATACAAATGGTGCGATAAGAAAGGGGTGGGACTATTAAACATGTCCCCCTCCAGGGGTAGGCTGCGGAATGGTGCATAAAACAGATTTAATGCTCGTAATGGAGACCACCTGGATATTCATTGTAGCCTTTCTCCTTCCTTGGATGTTGCATCGTGAGTTCGGCAGGTCTGCTTCTGGACAGGGCCTCTGACGAACGGAGTCCTATGGGTAAAAAATAAATAAAAAGAGAAAAAAAAGAATGACACACTTGAGAGCCCCTGGTGTGGTTGAGCTGCATTCTGGGCCTATCGTGGTCGTGCCCCTCTCCCCATGCCCATGGTATCTTCAGAGCGTAATGGTGTACGCGAAGGATCTGTCTTGACTTTTTACACGGGCTGGGGTTGGGGCCGCACTACTACACGTGCTCGAAATGTGCTAGGTGGTCTTGTTGTAGGTTACTCTGGGCGCGTTTAGCCATGTCCGGTCGCTTAACGGCCGGACTCGAGAATTGCTTTAAGAGGCTGCACTGTACTTCTGCCGCGAGAGCCACTGTGTGTTCCTCCATTCGGAGAGAGCGTTCAGTGTTTCCGTTGACCGTAAAGAATCCTCGAGGGCCAGACATCTTGAGCTTGTGGTATGCGTAGTGCGGCACCGCATTGAACTTTGCGAATGCGGTACGTCCGAGCAGAGCATGATAGCCGCTGCGGAACAGAACTATGTCGAAGATTAACTCCTCGCTTCGGAAGTTATCTGGGGATCCGAAGACCACTTCCAATGTAACTGAGCCTGTACAATTGGCTTCTACACCTAGTATGACACCTTTAAAGGTCGTCTTGGTAGGTTTAATCCTTGAGGGGTCTATGCCCATTTTGTGCACTATATCCTGATAAAGCAGGTTCAGGCTGCTGCCGTCGTCCATCAGGACTCTGGTGATGTGGAATCCATCGACGATTGGGTCTAAGACCATTCTGGCGAATCCGCCGTGGCGGATGCTGGTGGGGTGGTCCCTTCGGCCAAAAGTGATCGGGCAGGAGGACCATGGATTAAACTTCGGGGCAACTGGCTCCATCGCGTATACATCCCTGAGTGCATGCTTCCACTCCCTTTTCGGTATGTGCGTTGCGCATATCATGTTCACCGTCCGCACCTGTGGGGGGAAACCCTTCTGTCCTCTATTGTTCGGCGGTCGGGTCTCTTCCTCGTCATCGCTATGTAGCCCCTTGTCATTGTTTTCGGCAATTAACTTGCCTGCCTGCTTGAATACCCAATAGTCCCTGTTGGTGTGGTTGGCTGGTTTTTCGGGGGTGCCGTGTATCTGGCACGAGCGGTCGAGTATTCGGTCCAAATTGGACTGACCCGGAGTAGTTCTTTTGAATGGCTTTTTTCCGCTGACCGGGTTTAGAGCCTCTGAATCCGGCATTGACTGCCGTATCCTCACTATTGTCGCCGTTAATGCGGCGTTTGTTTTTGTTACGACGCGACCTACCATTACGGTCCTTGATATCCGGACTGCCAGAATTTTGCTGAGGTTGTTGCTGCGTGCTAGCCAGCTATCCTCACCCGCGCAGAAGCGGGTCATGAGTGATGTGAGGGCAGCCATGGATTTCGGCTTTTCCTGTCCCAGGTGCCAGGCAAGCCACTTGTCGCGGATGTTATGCTTGAAGGCCGCGAGGGCCTCCACATCTGGACAGTCGATGATTTGGTTTTTCTTGGTTAAGAACCATGTCCAGAATTGTCTGGCCGATTCGTCTGGCTGGTGAATTATGTGGCTTAGGTCATCAGCGTCTGGTGGTCGCACATACGTGCCTTGGAAGTTATCGAGGAATGCGGCTTCCAGGTCTTCCCAACTCCCAATTGACTCTGCTGGCAAGCTGTTAAGGCAATGCCGGGCTGGTCCTTTAAGCTTGAGGGGGAGATATTTGATGGCGTGAAGATCGTCACCGCGGGCCATGTGGATGTGAAGGAGATAGTCTTCGATCCAAACCGCAGGGTCTGTTGTGCCATCGTAAGATTCAATATTCACGGGTTTAAACCCTTCGGGGATTTGATGATCCATTACTTCGTCTGTGAAGCATAGTGGGTGTGCGGCGCCTCTGTACTGGGCGATACCACGACGGAGCTCAAAAGAGCTTTGTCTATTTTGTTCGGCCCGGACGGACTTACTGTGTCCGGCGCGACGGTTGTCGTCACATATCATGGGGCGCCCACGCGATCCATAGATCGATCTTGATTGTCTTGCCTTATCCTCCAATATGTCTCGCAAGTCCGGAGTGTTCCCCTGTGTCCTTGTGCTTTTCGAGCGATGCCGGGGTACGGTTCTAGTGAAGGGCCTAGAGGCCTCTCTGTCGCGACCACGGGGTGGTCGGTCAGCCGTATTGTCTGCTGGTGATGCAGGTTCATACGCCTCCTCTTCTAATCGGGGGAGCAGCTTGCGTTTAGGGTAGCTTTTGGAGGGGCGTTCGAGCTCATGCTCTTCGGCCGCGAGGACTTCAGTCCATCTGTCGGCTAGCAGATCTTGATCAGCTCTAAGCTGTTGCTGCTTTTTCTTGAGGCTGTTTGTCGTGGCCATAAACCTGTGTTTAAAACGCTCTTTGTTCGACGGGATCCTTAGGCACGACGAATTCATCGTCGTCGAGGCTCGCCTCATCTCCGGAGGGAGGCATATAATCCTCTACCTCTTCTTCTGCCGCTCTCTCATGAGGGCTGGCGTCTCCGTCCTCCTGCGCTGAATCTTGCTGGAGTGGGTTGTCTTTGTCCGGTGTGTTATTATCTCTGGTGCCGGAATCTTCATTCTTGCTGTGGCAGGATTTAGAGCGGCGCCGCTGACGCTGGCGCTTGGGCTGTTTCTTGGAGGGGTCATCCTCCATTGTTCCTTCACCATTCCCATCCTTTGGGATATCCACCATGTATATGTCATATGATGAGGTGGCTTTCCAGTGCCCGGTAGGCGCTGGTTCTTGGTCGTCTCCGGCATCGTCGTCCATACCGTAGATGTCTTCGGAGTCGTAGTCCAGCATGTCGGTTAGATCGTCGACAGTGGCTACCAAGTGGGTGGTGGGTGGGCTTTGAATTTCTTCATCGTCCGCATCCCAACCATCCTGACCGCACTCCGGCCAGGGCTCTCCTGATAACGAGAGATACTTTAGCGAACTTAAGATGTCGCTGAAAGGTGAGTGTTGAAAGATGCCCGCAGCGGTGAACTCCATGACCGGCGCCCAATCGGATTCGATTGGAGGGGGCGCGGGAGGTTCGGAGTCCTGCAAGGGGTCTGGCACCTCGGAGTCACGAGCTTTATGAGGGACAAGGTCAGTGTTCGGCTCTATCACCGTAGAGGTTACAGCCCCCGAGGCGGTGTCTAGCCACCCGTCCTCGATCTGCGCAGCCGGCTCGAGTGCAGCCTCCAAGGTACTGTCCGGCTGCAGAGCTAGATCATGCCCGTCGTGACAGTGTGGCGCGCTTGGCTGCGGCTCGAATCCATCAAAGATCAAGTCCCCGCGGATATCAGCCGTGAAGTTCAAACTTCCAAATCTGACCTAACGGCTAGGGGCGTAGCTTTCGATCTGCTCCAGTTGGCCAAGCGAATTGGCCCGCAGTGCGAAGCCGCTGAATACGAAGATTTGTCCGGGGAAGAAGGTCTCACCCTGGATTGTGTCGTTGATGATGATCGAAGAAGCCATCGAGCCTATCAGTGACGACACATAGGAACTCTCAATGAAGGCACCAATGCCGGTGTCAAAACCGGTGGATCTCGGGACAAGGGACACGATGTTTTACCCAGGTTCGGGCCCTCTTGATGGAGGTAAAACCCTACATCCTACTTGATTAATATTGATGATGTGTGTTACAAGAGTAGATCTACCACGAGATCGAGGAGGCTAAACCCTAGAAGCTAGCCTATGGTAGGATTGTTGTTCGTCCTACGGACTAAAGCCATCCAGTTTATATATGGTACGAGATCTACATATCCGTATCGCCAAGCTTGCCTTCCACGCCAAGGAAAGTCCCATCCGGACATGGGACGAAGTCTTCAATCTGGTATCTTCATAGTCTTGGAGTCCGGCCGATGATGATAGTTCGGCTATCCGGACACCCCCTAGTCTGGAACTCCCTCAGTCTTGCCGGGTAGCCCGACAAGGGTCTTGCCGGGTGGCCAGACAAGGGTCTTGCTGTGGCGCGCTAGCGTCCCCAGCAAGGATCTTATCGGGGGTCTTGTGGATTTCTTCGGTAAGGGTCTTTGGTGAGGATTGTTGCCTCTCAACCCCCATCTGATCTTAAGCATTCTATGTCTTCACAAAGATCTGCATGCCACCACGGAGGTGCCTCCCGAACCCTGGTCCAACGTGGTTGTTGACATTGGAGGTCGTGGGCTCAAGGGTCGCTCGCTCTGCCGGTGTGGGCGAGCTGCCCCGGCAAGGGCCTTGCCAGGGCTGCTGAGGTTGCCCCCAGCAAGGGTCTTGCTCGGGGAACCTGCTTTGTCCATCGACACTTTGTGGCCTTGGTCCTTGATGTTGCCTTGTTTGTCTCGAGCTTTCGGCTTCTCTCCGGCTTCCCTCCTTCGCCCTGCTATATGTGGCCACGGCGCGTGGCTCTGACTGCCTGTGCACAAATAAGGGGGTCAAGAGGAGAGCCCCTACTTTTGTACACCGACAGGAGCCCCCGGGCCTGGGCCATACATAAGCGCGATACGTTGTTGGGCCAGGCCCAGAAAGGTGCGCGGGCAGGCGGGGCGGATTTTACCGCGGTAACTGCTCTGTCTGCTGCGCTTCCCCACGACCCGCGTTGAACGCGCGACGTGGGGGTCATGCGCGTGAGCGTGACGTGGGTGGCGTGCGTGGAACGGTTCCCGCATGCATGCGTCGTATCGCAGTTAATGGGAAAGGAGGCGGCCCACGCATTCCCCATAAAAAGGAATAACCACGGGTGCGCTGCTCACTTTACCCCCCCCCCTTGCGCCTTCTCCAATCTTAGAACCGCCGCCCCCTTTCTTCTTTCTTCTCGAGCCTCTCTGCCTTCGTCCATCGCCGCCGTGTTTTCGCCATCCTCTGCTTTCTCGCTTCTCGCAGCCGCCATGGCGCCCAAGTCCACCAAAAGCAAAGGAGTGGCGAAAGACGCCGGGGCGACGGAGCAGCCGGAGAGCGAGTTGGTGGCGCGACGGGCGCAGTTTGCCTACTTCCCCTCGACGGTTGATGTGTCCGAGCTCTAGGAGATGTTCAAGGATCTCTGGGGGGTGAAGACAGGTGGAGAGAAGATGGGGCATCTGAAGGAAATATGCCCTAGAGGCAATAATAAAGTTATTATTTATTTCCTTATATCATGATAAATGTTTATTATTCATGCTAGAATTGTATTAACCGGAAACATAATACATGTGTGAATACATAGACAAACAGAGTGTCACTAGTATGCCTCTACTTGACTAGCTCGTTAATCAAAGATGGTTATGTTTCCTAACCATAGACAAAAGAGTTGTTATTTGAGTAACGATGTCACATCATTAGTTGAATGATCTGATTGACATGACCCATTCCATTAGCTTAGCACCTGATCGTTTAGTATGTTGCTATTGCTTTCTTCATGACTTATACATGTTCCTATAACTATGAGATTATGCAACTCCCGTTTGCCGGAGGAACACCTTGGGTGCTACCAAACGTCACAACGTAACTGGGTGATTATAAAGGAGCATTACAGGTGTCTCCAAAAGTAGATGTTGGGTTGGCGTATTTCGAGATTAGGATTTGTCACTCCGATTGTCGGAGAGGTATCTCTGGGCCCTCTCGGTAATGCACATCACATAAGCCTTGCAAGCACTGCAACTAATATGTTAGTTGTGAGATGATGTATTACGGAACGAGTAAAGAGACTTGCCAGTAACGAGATTGAACTAGGTATTGGATACCGACGATCGAATCTCGGGCAAGTAACATACCGATGACAAAGGGAACAACGTATGTTGTTATGCGGTCTGACCGATAAAGATCTTCGTAGAATATGTAGGAGCCAATATGGGCATCCAGGTCCCGCTATTGGTTATTGACCGGAGACGTGTCTCGGTCATGTCTACATTGTTCTCGAACCCGTAGGGTCCGCACGCTTAAGGTTACGATGACAGTTATATTATGAGTTTACATGTTTTGATGTACCGAAGGAGTTCGGAGTCCCGGATGAGATTGGGGACATGACGAGGAGTCTCGAAATGGTCGAGACGTAAAGATTCATATATTGGATGATATGGTTAGGCCAAGGGGTCAAGCCCATGAGGCTTTAGATCGGTGCAAAAGGAGTTTTGCGGAGTCCAGGGGGCCAAACGCCGGAGACCCTGGCGTCTGGCCCTGGGCCAGACGCCGAGGCCCATGGCGTCTGGGCCAGACGCCAAGGATTGTGGCGTTTGGTCCTGGAGTCCGAGTGGGACTCTTGCCTTTCGGGAAAAACCGACTTTGAGGAGGCTTTTGCTCCAAGTTTCGACCCCGGGGCTCAACATATAAATAGAGGGGCAGGGCTAGCACCAAAGACACAACAATTGATCCCTTGGATCTCTTAGCCGTGTGCGGTGCCCCCCTCCACCATAGTCCACCTCGATAATATCGTAGCGGTGCTTAGGCGAAGCCCTGCGACGGTAGAACATCAAGATCGTCACCACGCCGTCGTGCTGACGGAACTCTCCCTCGACACTCGGCTGGATCGGAGTTCGAGGGACGTCATCGAGCTGAACGTGTGCTAGAACTCGGAGGTGCCGTAGTTTCGGTGCTTGATCGGTCGGGCCGTGAAGACGTACGACTACATCAACCGCGTTGTGCTAACGCTTCCGCTTACGGTCTACAAGGGTATGTAGACAACACTCTCCCCTCTCGTTGCTATACATCACCATGATCTTGCGTGTGCGTAGGAAATTTTTTGAAATTACTACGAAACCCAACAGTGGTATCAGAGCCTAGGTTACTTATGTTGATGTTATATGCACGAGTAGAACACAAGTGAGTTGTGGACGATACAAGTCATACTGCCTACCAGCATGTCATACTTTGGTTCGGCGGTATTGTTGGACGAGACGACCCGGACCAACCTTACGCGTACGCTTACGCGAGACCGGTTCCCTCGACGTGCTTTGCACATAGATGGCTTGCGGGCGACTGTCTCTCCAACTTTAGTTGAACCGAGTATGGCTACGCCCGGTCCTTGAGAAGGTTAAAACGGAGTCTATTTGACAAACTATCGTTGTGGTTTTGATGCGTAGGTGAGATTGGTTCTTACTTAAGCCCGTAGCAGCCACGTAAAACATGCAACAACAAAGTAGAGGACGTCTAACTTGTTTTTGCAGGGCATGTTGTGATGTGATATGGTCAAAGCATGATGCTGAATTTTATTGTATGAGATGATCATGTTTTGTAACCGAGTTATCGGCAACTGGCAGGAGCCATATGGTTGTCGCTTTATTGTATGCAATGCAATCGCGATGTAATGCTTTACTTTATTACTAAACGGTAGTGATAGTCGTGGAAGCATAAGATTGGCGAGACGACAACGATGCTACGATGGAGATCAAGGTGTCGCGCCGGTGACGATGGTGATCATGACGGTGCTTTGGAGATGGAGATCACAAGCACAAGATGATGATGGCCATATCATATCACTTATATTGATTGCATGTGATGTTTATCTTTTTATGCATCTTATCTTGCTTTGATTGACGGTAGCATTATAAGATGATCTCTCACTAAATTATCAAGAAGTGTTCTCCCTGAGTATGCACCGTTGCCAAAGTTCGTCGTGCCCAGACACCACGTGATGATCGGGTGTGATAAGCTCTACGTCCATCTACAACGGGTGCAAGCCAGTTTTGCACACGCAGAATACTCAGGTTAAACTTGACGAGCCTAGCATATACAGATATGGCCTCGGAACACGGAGACCGAAAGGTCGAGCGTGAATCATATAGTAGATATGATCAACATAACGATGTTCACCATTGAAAACTACTCCATCTCACGTGATGATCGGTCATGGTTTAGTTGATTTGGATCACGTAATCACTTAGAGGATTAGAGGGATGTCTATCTAAGTGGGAGTTCTTAAATAATATGATTAATTGAACTTTAATTTATCATGAACTTAGTCCTGGTAGTATTTTGCAAATTATGTTGTAGATCAATAGCTCGCGTTGTTGCTTCCCTGTGTTTATTTTGATATGTTCCTAGAGAAAATCATGTTGAAAAATGTTAGTAGCAATGATGCGGATTGGATCCGTGATCTGAGGTTTATCCTCATTACTGCACAGAAGAATTATGTCCTTGATGCACCGCTAGGTGACGGACCTATTGCAGGAGCAGATGCAGACGTTATGAACGTTTGGCTAGCTCAATATGATGACTACTTGATAGTTTAGTGCACCATGCTTAATGGCTTAGAATCGGGACTTCAACGACGTTTTGAACGTCATGGAGCATATGAGATGTTCCAGGAGTTGAAGTTAATATTTCAAGCAAATACCCGAGTTGAGAGATATGTAGTCTCCAACAAGTTCTATAGCTAAAAGATGGAGGAGAATCGCTCAACTAGTGAGCATGTGCCCAGATTGTCTGAGTACAACAATCGCTTGAATCAAGTGGGAGTTAATCTTCCAGATAAGATAGTGATTGACAGAATTCTCTAGTCACCATCACCAAGTTAGTAGAACTTCGTGATGAACTATGATATGCAAGGGATAACGGAAACAATTCCCAAGCTCTTCGTAATGCGGAAATTGACGAAGGTAGAAATCGAGAAAAACATCAAGTGTTGATGGTAGACAAGACCACTAGTTTCAAGAAAAGGGCAGAGGGAAGAAGGGGAACTTCAAATAGAATGGCAAGCAAGTTGCTGCTCAAGTGAAGAAGCCCAAGTCTGGTCCTAAGCCTGAGACTAAGTGTTTCTACTGCAAAGGGACTGGTCACTGGAAGCGGAACTACCCCAAGTGATTGGCAGATAAGAAGGATGGCAAAGTGAACATAAGTATATTTTATATACATGTTATTGATGTGTACTTTACTAGTGTTTATGGCAACCCCTCAGTATTTGATACTAGTTCAGTTGCTAAGATTAGTAACTCGAAACGGGAGTTGCAGAATAAACAGAGACTAGTTAAGGGTGAAGTGACGATGTGTGTTGGAAGTGGTTCCAAGATTGATATGATCATCATCGCACACTCCCTATACTTTCGGGATTAGTGTTGAACCTGAATAAGTGTTATTTGGTGTTTGCGTTGAGCATGAATATGATTTGATCATGTTTATTGTAATACGGTTATTCATTTAAGTAAGAGAATAAATTGTTGTTCTGTTTACATGAATAAAACCTTATATGGTTACACACCCAATGAAAATAGTTCGTTGGATCTCGATCGTAGTGATACACATAATCATAATATTGAAACCAAAAGATGCAAAGTTAATAATGATAGTGCAACTTATTTGTAGCACTGCCGTTTAGGTCATATTGGTGTAAAGCGCATGAAGAAACTCCATGCTGATGGGATTTTGGAATCACTTGATTATGAATCACTTGATGCTTGCGAACCATGCCTTTTGGGCAAGATGACTAAAACGCCGTTCTCCGGAACAATGAAGCAAGCAACAGATTTGTTGGAGATCATACATACTGATGTATGTGGTCCGGTGAATATTAAAGCTTGCAGCAGGTATCATTATTTTCTGACCTTCACAGATGATTTGAGCAGATATGGGGATATCTACTTGATGAAACATAAGTTTGAAACATTTGAACAGTTCAAAGAATTTCAGAGTGAAGTGGAAAATCATCGTGACAAGAAAATAAAGTTTCTACGATCTGATCGCGGAGACAAATATTTGAGTTACGAGTTTGGTCTTCAATTAAAACAATGTGGAATAGTTTCACAAACTCATGCCACATGGAACACCACAGCATAATGGTGTGTCCGAACGTCATAACCGTACTTTATTAGATATATAGTGCAATCTATGATGTCTCTTACGGATCTACCACTATCGTTTTGGGGTTATGCATTAAAGACAGCTACATTCACATTAAATAGGGCACCATCTAAATCCGTTGAGGCGACACCATATGAACTATGGTTTGGCAAGAAACCTAAGCTGTCGTTTCTTAAAGTTTGGGGTTGCAATGCTTATATGAAAAAATTTCATCCTGATAAGCTCAAACTCAAATCGGAGAAGTGCGTCTTCATAGGATATCC
The DNA here is from genome assembly GCF_018294505.1 of Triticum aestivum. NCBI lineage: Eukaryota > Viridiplantae > Streptophyta > Magnoliopsida > Poales > Poaceae > Triticum > Triticum aestivum. The sequence goes on from NC_057810.1 coordinate 677,551,487, forward strand.
AGAGGAAACTATTGGATACACCTTCTACCACAGATCCGAAGGCAAGACTTTTTTTGCTAAATTCGGAAACTTTCTGGAGAAGGGGTTTCTCTTGAAAGAAGTGAGTGGGAGGAAAGTAGAACTTGACGAGGTAACTGTACCTGCTCCCTTATTGGAAAGTAGTACATCACAGAAAACTGTTTTTGTGACACCTACACCAGTTAGTGAGGAAGCTAATGATGATGATCATGAAACTTCAGAACAAGATACTACTGAACCTCGTAGATCAACCAGAGTAAGATCCGCGCCAGAGTGGTACGGTAATCCTGTTCTGAAAGTCATGCTACTAGATCATGATGAAACCTACGAACTATGAAGAAGCGATGATGAGCCCAGATTCCGCAAAGTGGCTTGAAGCCATGAAATCTGAGATGGGATCCATGTATGAGAACAAAGTATGGACTTTGGTTGACTTGCCCGATGATCGGCAAGCAATTGAGAATAAATGGATCTTTAAGAAGAAGACTGACGCTGATGGTAATGTTACTGTCTACAAAGCTCGACTTGTCGCAAAAGGTTTTCGGCAAGTTCAAGGGATTGACTACGATGAGACCTTCTCACCCGTAGCGATGCTTAAGTCCGTCCGAATCATGTTAGCAATTGCCGCATTTTATGATTATGAAATTTGGCAGATGGATGTCAAAACTGCATTCCTGAATGGATTTCTGGAAGAAGAGTTGTATATGATGCAACCGGAAGGTTTTGTCGATCCAAAGGGAGCTAACAAAGTGTGCAAGCTCCAGCGATCCATTTATGGACTGGTGCAAGCCTCTCGGAGTTGGAATAAACGTTTTGATAGTGTGATCAAAGCATTTGGTTTTATACAGACTTTCGGAGAAGCCTGTATTTACAAGAAAGTGAGTGGGAGCTCTACAACATTTCTGATAAGTATATGTGAATGACATATTGTTGATCGGAAATAATGTAGAATTATTCTGTAAAGCATAAAAGGAGTGTTTGAAAGGAGTTTTTCAAAGAAAGACTTCGGTGAAGCTGCTTACATATTGAGTTTCAAGATCTATAGAGATAGATCAAGACGCTTGATAAGTTTTTTCAATGAGTACATACCTTGACAAGATTTTGAAGTAGTTCAAAATGGAACAGTCAAAGAAAGAGTTCTTGCCTGTGTTACAAGGTGTGAAGTTGAGTAAGACTCAAAGCCCGACCACGGCAAAAAAAATAGAAAGAGAATGAAAGTCATTTCCTATGCCTCAGTCATAGGTTCTATAAAGTATGCCATGCTGTGTACCAGATCTATTGTATACCCTGCACTGAGTTTGGCAAGGGAGTACAATAGTGATCTAGGAGTAGATCACTGGACAGCGGTCAAAATTGTCCTTAGTGGAATAAGGATATGTTTCTCTATTATGGAAGTGAAAAAAGGTTCGTCGTAAAGGGTTACGCCGATGCAAGTTTGACACTAATCTAGATGACTCTAAGTCTCGATCTAGATACATATTGAAAGTGGGAGCAATTAGCTAGAGTAGCTCCATGCAGAGCATTGTTGACATAGAAATTTGCAAAATACATGAGGATCTGAATGTGGCAGACCCGTTGACTAAGATTCTCTCACAAGCAAAACATGATCACACCTTAGTACTCCTTGGGTGTTAATCACATAGCGATGTGAACTAGATTACTGAATCTAGTAAACCCTTTGGGTGTTGGTCACATAGCGATGTGAACTATGGGTGTTAATCACATGGTGATGTGAACTATTGCTGTTAAATCACATGGCGATGTGAACTAGATTATTGACTCTAGTGCAAGTGGGAGACTGAAGGAAATATGCCCTAGAGGCAATAATAAAGTTATTATTTATTTCCTTATATCATGATAAATGTTTATTATTCATGCTAGAATTGTATTAACCGGAAACATAATACATGTGTGAATACATAGACAAACAGAGTGTCACTAGTATGCCTCTACTTGACTAGCTCGTTAATCAAAGATGGTTATGTTTCCTAACCATAGACAAAAGAGTTGTTATTTGAGTAACGAGGTCACATCATTAGTTGAATGATCTGATTGACATGACCCATTCCATTAGCTTAGCACCTGATCGTTTAGTATGTTGCTATTGCTTTCTTCATGACTTATACATGTTCCTATAACTATGAGATTATGCAACTCCCGTTTGCCGGAGGAACACCTTGGGTGCTACCAAACGTCACAACGTAACTGGGTGATTATAAAGGAGCATTACAGGTGTCTCCAAAAGTAGATGTTGGGTTGGCGTATTTCGAGATTAGGATTTGTCACTCCGATTGTCGGAGAGGTATCTCTGGGCCCTCTCGGTAATGCACATCACATAAGCCTTGCAAGCACTGCAACTAATATGTTAGTTGTGAGATGATGTATTACGGAACGAGTAAAGAGACTTGCCAGTAACGAGATTGAACTAGGTATTGGATACCGACGATCGAATCTCGGGCAAGTAACATACCGATGACAAAGGGAACAACGTATGTTGTTATGCGGTCTGACCGATAAAGATCTTCGTAGAATATGTAGGAGCCAATATGGGCATCCAGGTCCCGCTATTGGTTATTGACCGGAGACGTGTCTCGGTCATGTCTACATTGTTCTCGAACCCGTAGGGTCCGCACGCTTAAGGTTACGATGACAGTTATATTATGAGTTTACATGTTTTGATGTACCGAAGGAGTTCGGAGTCCCGGATGAGATTGGGGACATGACGAGGAGTCTCGAAATGGTCGAGACGTAAAGATTCATATATTGGATGATATGGTTAGGCCAAGGGGTCAAGCCCATGAGGCTTTAGATCGGTGCAAAAGGAGTTTTGCGGAGTCCAGGGGGCCAAACGCCGGAGACCCTGGCGTCTGGCCCTGGGCCAGACGCCGAGGCCCATGGCGTCTGGGCCAGACGCCAAGGATTGTGGCGTTTGGTCCTGGAGTCCGAGTGGGACTCTTGCCTTTCGGGAAAAACCGACTTTGAGGAGGCTTTTGCTCCAAGTTTCGACCCCGGGGCTCAACATATAAATAGAGGGGCAGGGCTAGCACCAAAGACACAACAATTGATCCCTTGGATCTCTTAGCCGTGTGCGGTGCCCCCCTCCACCATAGTCCACCTCGATAATATCGTAGCGGTGCTTAGGCGAAGCCCTGCGACGGTAGAACATCAAGATCGTCACCACGCCGTCGTGCTGACGGAACTCTCCCTCGACACTCGGCTGGATCGGAGTTCGAGGGACGCCATCGAGCTGAACGTGTGCTAGAACTCGGAGGTGCCGTAGTTTCGGTGCTTGATCGGTCGGGCCGTGAAGACGTACGACTACATCAACCGCGTTGTGCTAACGCTTCCGCTTACGGTCTACAAGGGTATGTAGACAACACTCTCCCCTCTCGTTGCTATACATCACCATGATCTTGCGTGTGCGTAGGAATTATTTTTTGAAATTACTACGAAACCCAACAGCATCTGCTACCTCTTGAGCAGTGCGTTAGATTTCCCCGAAGAGGAGAGGATGATGCAGTAAAGTAGCGTAAGTATTTCCCTTAGTTTTTGAGAACCAAGGTATCAATCCAGTAGGAGATCACGCACAAGTACCTCATACCTACAAAAAACGATAGCTACTCACAACCAACGCGATTATGGGTTGTCAATCCCTTCACTGTCACTTACGAGGGTGAGATCTGATAGAGATGATAAATAATATTTTTGGTATTTTTGATATAGAGATGCAAAGTGAAAAGTAAAAGCAAAAGTAAAAACAAAGCAAGTAATAAAGTAATGGAGATTGATATGATGAGAATAGACCCCGGGACCATAGGTTTCACTAGTGGCTTCTCTCAAGAGCATAAGTATTCTACGGTGGGTGAACAAATTACTGTTGAGCAATTGATAGAAAAGCGAATAATTATGATGTTATCTAGGTATGATCATGTATATAGGCATCACGTCCGAGACAAGTAGATCGAAACGATTCTGCATCTACTACTATTACTCCACTCATCAACCGCTATCCAGCATGCATCTAGAGTATTAAGTTAAAAACAGAGTAACGCCTTAAGCAAGATGACATGATGTAGAGGGATAAATTCATGCAATATGATAAAACCCCATCTTGTTATCCTCGATGGCTACAATACAATACGTGCCTTGCTGCCCCTGCTGTCACTAGGAAAGGACACCGCAAGATTGAACCCAAATCTAAACACTTCTCCCATTGCAAGAACTACCAATCTAGTTGGCCAAACCAAACGGATAATTCGAAGAAACTTGCAAAGATAACTCAATCATACATAAAAGAATTCAGAGAAGATTCAAATATTATTCATAGATAAGCTGGATCATAAACCCACAATTCATCGGTCTCAACAAACACACCGCAAAAAAGAAGATTACATTGAATAGATCTCCACAAGAGAGGGGGAGAACATTGTATTGAGATCCAAAAAGAGAGAAGAAGCCATCTAGCTACTAGCTATGGACCCGAAGGTCTGAAGTAAACTACTCACACTTCATCGGAGAGGCTATGGTGTTGATGTAGAAGTTCTCCGTGGTAGATGCCCCCTCCAGCAGAGCTCCGGAACAGGCCCCAAGATGGGATCTCGTGGATATAGAAAGTTGCGGCGGTGGAATTAGGTTTTTTGCTCCGTATTTGATCTGACGGGGTACGTAGGTATATATAGGAGGAAGGAGTATGTTGTTGGAGCAACAGGGGGCCCACGAGGCAGGGGGGCGCCCCCCACCCTCGTGATCGCCTCTTTTGTTCCTTGGAGTAGGGTCCAAGTCTCCTGGATCACGTTAGGTGAGAAAATCACGTTCCCGAAGGTTTTATTCCGTTTGGACTCCGTTTGATATTCTGTTTCTTCGAAATACTGAAATAGGCAAAAAAACAACAATTCTGGGATGGGCCTCCGGTTAATAGGTTAGTTCCAAAAATAATATAAAAGTGTAAAACAAAGCCCAATATAGTCCAAAACAGTAGATAAAGTAGCATGGAGCAATCAAAAATTATAGATACGTTGGAGACGTATCAGCATCCAGCCACGCACGACGTCCCTGCCAACGCCGGGGCCTCCCCAAATCGGTACCCCTTCGTCGTCGACTACTTCTCATGCAGGCTCTGTCCCCCTTTTCTGATTTCTTCAAGGATATCATGCACACCTACGGCTTCTGCCTTCTGGATTTCACCCCGAATGTCGTGGCGTGCATGGCTCTCTTCGCACAACTCTGCGAGGGCTTCGTCGGAGTGCACCCCAACACGGCGCTCTTCCGCCATTACTTCTCCCCTCGGATCCAAAAAGGGGGCGCCATCACTAGCTGCGTTGCCTGGATCCCGAGGGCCAAGGGGGCGTACCCGAACGGCGCCACGAAGGAGAGGTGGGAAGAATGGCGGGGCCAACGGTGCTGGATTGAGCAGAAGGACCTCCCAGCATTCTACGAGGTTCACCAGGAGCCGCCGGTGCGTGGGAGCGATTGGGGCGATGTCGATGCCGACAACGTGAAGCTCACGATCGCCACCACCAGGATTCTTCGGCTCACCCAGGCCGGGCTCACCCTCGAGATGATCGGGGCGGACTTCATCCACCGCCGAATTGCCCCATTGCACGACAAGGGGAGGCCGGCTTGGCTCTTCGTGAACGCCGCCAACATCATGAGGCTCCGCCCCAGCCTTGACAACAACCTGACGGTGCCGAGGCATGCCCATCTCTGCTAACGGATCTTCCAGCTCGAGGTTAGTGACGAAGGCGAGGTTGAGCAGTCCGGCAAGGTAGCAAGGGCTGCCACGAAGGCCGACAAGATTGCCAAGAAGCCCGTTTTCAAGCTGCCGGCGGGAGTGATCCCGCTGAGAAACACCTCTCGCCGGTCCCAGATCATTGCCATGATGCCGCTTTTGAACGCGCATGGCCTTGACCCGAACTGGGTCGAGCCGGATGAGCTCAAGGTGCAGGAGTTATTCGACACCTTGCATGAGGTGTAGGTCACCGCCGAGCTGCAGCTTATCCAGGCCACCTCTCCGGTGGAGCTGGACTACATCGCCGCCAGGGTGGAGGAGGCGAGGCTTGCCGCGGAGGAGGCAAAGCTTGTCGAGAAGGCTGGCAGCACCGGCGGCATGGCGGACAAAGCCGCGGCGGAGGCGGAGGAAGAGGGGCTCGCCCGGTGGGCAGCATCTGCTGGGGAGGCCAGCGGCGCCGGCACCCGGGCTCCCCTCATCGAGGACGCAGCCAACGGGTCGTCGTCGGAGGAGGGCGAGGGGGACAAGACCGCGACTGTCGACCCTCCAATCACCAGAAAAGGGCGGGTCCTGCGGTGGTCCACCTCCGGCGAGCCGGTCCACCTTGACCGCGCCAGCAAGTTGCGGCAGGCCCAGGAGGCACCTGTGTGCCAGACGAGGGCGGTAGCGACAAAGAAAGCGGCGAAGGCCGTGTCATCGAAGAAGAAGGCATCCGCTTCTTCGTCGTCCAAGCGCGCCCGGACACCATTGGCTCCCCCTTCGCCGGAAAACATCGGTGCAGGGATTGCATTTGACTTTGGTCCTCTCAGCCTGGAGAGGAAGAGGAAGACATCAGAGGAGGAGGAGGAGGAGGAAGAGGAAGAGTAAGCTCCGCTTTCTCCCCGCCCTCTCTTTTTTTCTCCAATGGTGCCGTCCATTCTGAATCATCCTTATCTTGCAGGGACATGGAGACGCTGGCCCAGAGGGTGAAGAGGGCCAGGATTTCGATGAGTGGCCACCCCCGGCAAGCACCTCCAGCACGCCACTGGTGGTGTTGAGCAGCCCGGACAGCAGCCCCAAGCCCAGCCCCCAGCGTGAGTCCATCACCCATCCTCTGTCAACATGCGCAATGCACGACGCTTTGGTACTGACCCTGCCGTGGATGTAGGAGGGGAGCAACGGCAAGGGGAGTTGCAGAGGGCTTCTCCCATCATGCCGCCCTCGTCGACCATGCCGCCCCGAGGGGCGTCCCCGGCAAGGGCACCAAGCGCCCAGGCCATGCACACGGAGGAGGAGGAGGAGAACATGGGCGCCGGTGGCTTCGCCTCGACGCCAAACCGCGGCGGAGAAGGGACTTCCGCCTCTCGGCCCGGCACGGGTAAGCCACTCGCTCTCCATTTCCGCTTGCATTTCTTTCTTTTCTTCTTTTCCTTACTGGCTTTTTATCTCGGCTCCACCTTGTCTCCTTCTTGGCATCCAGACCCTTCCTCGATAGACTCAGAGGACATCGACACCGTCATCAAGGACGTCGCCGCGGATGCCGCGGTGGAGGCCGAGAAGATCGCTGCCGAGGAGAGCACTAAGGGCACTGCTGAGGACACCACCAAGGAGCCCGCCGAAGAACCCGGCAAGGGGCCTGCCGGGGAAGCCGACAAGGCCGCTGCCGAGGACGTGGCGCTTGATGACCTGCCCTCCTCCTCCGCTGCCTCTGGCTCCGACAGGTACTTGAGGGTGAGCGAAGACCTCTTCGTCCATCTCCTAGGTGCGTCGAGCACCAGGGCTCCCCTTGAGGGAGAGGTGTTTGACGAGGAGGTGCTTGCCGCCACCGGGATCGAGGTCATCGATGAGTCGAGCATTGGTGGCGTTGGCTCCCAGGAGGAGCGGCTGCTCCAGTCCATGGGGGCCAGCTTCCGGAAGCTTCAGGCGCTCCGCCATGCCCGTTTGGACAAGGCCAAGTCCAGGACGGCGGTGGGGGAGAAGGCGGAGGCGGACTTCGAAGGGCGCGTCGCCGAGGCGCAGGACTGGTTTCGCCAGGCTCAGGACGAGCTGAAGGCCGCCCAGGGCGAGCTGGCCAAGCGTGAGGTGGAACGCACCCTGAAGATGGCCGACATCAAGAAGGCCCAGGAGAAAGTGAAGAAATTGGCCGATGAAGCCGCGGCCGTCCGGACCCAGCGCGAGGCCGCACTGAACTCCTAGGAGGAGGATCTTGCCGAGCGCGAGAAGAATATTGCCACCATGCTCCATGGCAAGGATGAAAAGGTGGACAAGCTTGTCATGCAGCGGACCCAAGAGCTGGAGCAGAGGCATCAGGAGGCGCTCATTGCCCAGGCTCTGGTCCACGCCGACAAGGTGAGGGAGCTGGAGGAGTAGGCCTTGAAGCTGTCCACGGAGAAGGACAGGCTCAACAGTGCCCTGGTGGAGGTGCAGGGCGCGTACGTCAGCAAGGCCGGAGAACTCTCCGAAGCCAACAACTCCATCAGAGACCTCAAGCTGAAGCTGGGAGATCTCGAGAAGATGCTGCCGGAGGCCAACGCCCGGGAGAGGATCCTGATCAAGGAGCTGGAGACAGAGAAGCAGTTGCGGATGAACAAGACCGCCAACCTCAAGGACCATGTGGCGGGCGAGAAGCATTGGCTTGAACGCCTCGCTGCCATTGCGGAATCGGCCGCCACGCAGCTGGGAATCATGGGGATGCCAAACATGAGGTACGCCCCGGAAGCGAGCCTGAGCCCCAACGCCAACCTGACCCTATACTTTGAAAAGGTCGTCGGCGCTCTGGAGCGGCTTCATGCCGACCGGACGGCCTCCCTGGCCGAGGAGTCCCGGATGTTTTGCCGGGGTGTCATGACCAGGGTGCTTGCTAAGATAGCGCACTGGCATCCTGACCTCGACTTCGAAGCTGCGCTGAAGAGCTTGCCGGAGGATGTGACATCATGGCGCTCAATGAGCGTATCAAGCCCATCCTCAGCCGCATCAACAAAATCAAGAGGTTGGAGGGCCAGCACTGGGACTAGGCACCCCGTTCCTTACCGCCACTACAAGTTCATGACCAAGACAATTGCTATCCTTAGTTAGAACCGCGGCGGCAATATATGTAATATAACTCTGCAGTACTCTTGACATTATGCATGTTATTTTCCTTTTTGATTTTCCTTTGTATGTCCACCCTACGCTAACTAGGTAGGCTTGCCGGCGCGTAAACCCAGGGCGACATCTTGAGGACAGATCACCATTAGCCTGCCGGGTGTGCTTGCTGCCGGGCAAACCACCTTACCGCCTCCAACGCGGCTCCTTGATCTATCGAGTTTGACTCGAGTCAGAGTCGAGAGCGTTGCTGACGGTGGAAGTCTACCCTGCCGCTCTCGACGCGGCCGCTCGAACTGTTGAGCGGACTCGAAATAGAACAAGGGCATTGCCAATCACGGGAGGGCCCCTCTGCGTACAGGTTTTCCATACATAGGCAGAATCTCCAAGGATGATAACCTTATATTAAGGAGAAGAATTTAAAGGTTGGCATGACTTAGCTTTTTCGTCGCCGCCCTGGCATCCTTCGTGTTTGCAGGCGGAGCCACTCTCTTGGCCGCCTTCTCCGTGGAAGCTGTTGCGACGGAGAACTGCTAGGTCAACTACTAGGCCAGATTCTCACAATTGCGTCCCCTACTTGGCACGCCAAAGATGTCGGTGGGAAACGACACCTATGGGATCACAAGAATCCTACTACGGTTGCGGGGCACGGGGTTGTGAGAAGAGAAGGATTAGTAATTGACATGAGGATTGTTTACGCAGGTTCGGGCCGCAAGGATGCGTAAAACCCTAGTCCTGCTTTGGTGGATGTATTCACTGTTCTTGAGCTCTCGAACTAGCTGCGGGTGCTGCGTGGTTCGAAAGAGCTGAATTCCTCTCATGTATGCCATGGGCCTCCTTTTATAGGCGAAAGGGGCTGCCACAGTGGCACACAGGAGGTGGAAAGGCCTAGAGTGTTGCGAGCTTATTGCTCGTATTACAGGACAAGATGCATTTATTGCATGGCTTAGGTGTCCCTCACTTTATCGGGGATGGGAGCGAGGCCCATCCCGTCCGTCGCCGCTCCTCCTCACTTCGACATGCGCCCTGGCCAGCGATCCATGCGGTGCCATGTAGGCAGGCAAGCAGCTGAGGTGGCATGGTGGTGGAGCCTCCGCGAAGATCTGCATGCCGCTACGCAGGTGCGTCCTGAGTTGGCCTAGAAGCTGGATGTTGCTAGGCAGGTGCCTGCCCAGCTGGTTGGGCTGGCAGCTGCATGCGTACAGCAGCGGGGAGTTGGTTGGTGTGGGCCTGGCAGTGGCCCTACTGTCGCTGCTGGGAAGGGTCTTGCCGGGTGGCCCGACAAGGTTCTTGCCGGGTGGCCCGACAAGGTCTTGCCGGGTGGCCCGACAAGGTCTTGCCGTGGCACGCTGGCGTCCCCGGCAAGGATCTTGCCGGGGGTCTTGTGGATTTCTTCGGTAAGGATCTTTGGTGAGGATTGTTGCCTCTGAACCCCCATCTGATCTTGAGCATTCTATGTCTTCACAAAGATCTGCATGCCACCACGGAGGTTCCTCCCGAACCCTGGTCCAATGTGGTTGTTGACATTGGAGGCCGTGGTCTCAAGGGTGGCTCGCTCTGCCGGTGTGGGCGAGCTGCCCCGGCAAGGGCCTTGCCTGGGCTGCTGAGGTTGCCCCTGGCAAGGTTCTTGCCGGGGGAACCTGCTTCGTCCATCTGCACTTTGTGGCCTTGGTCCTTGATGTTGCCTTATTTTTCTTGAGCTTTCTGCTTCTCTCCGGCTTCCCTCCTTCGCCCTTATATGTGTGGCCACGGCGAGTGGCTCTGACTGCCCGTGCACAAGTAAAGGGGTCAAAAGGAGAGCCCCTACTTTTGTACACCGACACAACTGTGGTATTATAGGAGCATACCACATCACGTTGGCAGGAACCCTCTTCCTGGGGCATTCGCCGTTAACATCACCAGGGTCATCTCGTCTGATCTTATACCGCAATGCACCGCATACCGGGCATGCGTTCAAATCCTCGTATGCACCACGGTAGAGGATGCAGTCATTAGGGCATGCATGTATCATCTGCACCTCCAATCCTAGAGGGCATACAACCTTCTTTGTTGGATACGTACTGTCGGGCAATTCATTATCCTTTGGAAGCTTCTTCTTCAATATTTTATGTAGCTTCTCAAATCCTTTGTCAGGCACACCATTCTTTGCCTTCCACTGCAGCAATTCTAGTACGGTACCAAGCTTTGCGTTTCCATGTTCACAATTGGGGTACAAACCTTTTTTGTGATCCTCTAACATGCGATCGAACTTCAGCTTCTCCTTTTGACTTTCACACTGTCTCCCTTCATCAACAATGACCCGACGGAGATCATCATCGGGCACATTGTTTGGTTCCTCTTGATCTTCAGCAGCTTCCACCGTTGCAGCATCACCATATTCAGGGGGCACATAGTTGTCATCGTCCTCTTCTTCTTTGTTGTCTTCCATCATAACCCCTATTTCTCCGTGCTTGGTCCAAAAATTATAGTTTGGCATGAAACCCTTATAAAGCAGGTGGGTGTGAAGGGTTTTCGAGTCAGAGTAAGACTTCCTATTCCCACATACAGGGCATGGACAACACATAAATCCATTCTGCTTGTTTGCCTCGGCCACTTCGAGAAAATTATGCACGCCCTTAATGTACTCAGACGTGTGTCGGTCAGCGCACATCCATTGCCGGTTCATCTGCCCGCACTATATATAATTAAGTGCGTCAAAAAGAATTACAGAACATCATGAATAGATAAGCGACCAAATCTATAGAAGTTCATCATCACATTAAAACCAAAGTACATACATAGTTCTCATTGAACAACATATATCTCTCCAGAGCATCTAATTAAACCGTACATTTGAAACTATGTAAAACATTTCAATGCAACAACAAATGCGATCATAATCTCAACCAAGGTAACAATTCACTACTAGGGAAAACCTTATACACAGAACTTTAGCAGCAGCGTGGGTCAAAAAAGCACGCTGGTGCTAAGTAGCAGTAGCGCGCCTAGACAAACCGCGCTATAGATAAAGTTCTAGCAGTATCGCGCCTTGTTCTAAACACGTTACTACTAAAATTCCCACGGCTTAGCCGATAGGCTACACATAGTAGTAGCGATCCATATTGAACCACGCTACCGCTATTTCCTTTGTAGCAGCGCGTTTTATTCTAAACTCGCTACTGCTAAAGGATGTAAAATTAAATGGAAAGCAAATAGAAAGGTAATTGAAAATGAAAGAAATAGAATAAGGTGAAAGGAAAAAAAATAAAATGTGAAGAAAAATAAATGAAAAAGGGGAAAAAAGAGAAAGGTGTAACAGTAGCGTGTATACCAGAATGCGCTGTAGCTAACGTAGCAGTAGCGCGCTTTCTGGAATGCGCTACTGCTACTTCTGACTTAACCACCCGCGGGCTCAAAATTTTGCTAAGTCCCATGCCCCCCATGTGCCCCTACTCCTCTATCGCCGCCGCCCGAGCCTGTCCTCACCGCCGCCGCCCGAGGCCGCCCTCAACCTCACCGCCACCCGCCGCCGCTCTCGACCTCACTGTCACCGCCCTCAACCTCACCGCCGCCGCCCTCGACCTCACCACAGCGCCCGAGCCCGCCCAGCACCGCCGCCTCCGATCCCGAGCCCGCCCTCGCCGCCCCTACCTCTCCGTTGCCGAGCACCTCCATGCCACTATCTCTCCCCTCTCTGTAAGCCCCCCACCCCTCCCCCACCCCCTTTCTCTCTGCTTAGTTAGTACTAGATGTTGTTTAGTAGTAGTAGATGTTAATTTAGGGTTCATAGATAATTGATTTTTAGTAGTAGTAGATGTTAATTAGTAGTAGTGATGGTACTAGTTAACTAGGGCAATATGGTTAATAGTAGATGTTTTTACTATTGTATAATGTAGTTTATTTTTACTGTTTTTAGTAAGTGTTTAAAATAATTAGTAAGTAAATTAATAAACTAGTTGAACTAGTTTAGTTTCAGTTGAACTAGTTTAGTAAGTAAATTAATAAACTAGTTGAACTAGTTGAATTAATAGAACTAATGTATTTTTAGTAAGATAATAAATATAACTAGTGGAACTACTTTATTTTTAGAAAGAACTAGTTTTTTTTCTATTTATAATAAGTTTATATTTAGTAATAACTAGTTGAATTAATAAAACTAGTTGAACATGTCATATTTGTTGTTATTTTTTTAGTTTAATAAATTATTGGGGATGTATTAGTGATAACTTATACGCTTTTTGCTTTTGCAGAAATCAAGGAGCCCCTCCATCATCCCCGTCATCTTCCCCGTCACTGACCCCCTCCGACCTCGAGGTGAGACCAGCCAAATCTCCATGTATATCTTGTGTTGCTCAAATAGGATATGTGGTTGCCCAAGTGGCCGTTCATGTTCAGGTTACACCTCCGAGTGGCCTATGTTTTGCCGGAGTGTTGATTAATTTCCGTTCCAGCAAATTTGAGGCGCTCGATATGTCCTTTTTTAGCAAAGGTCATGCCGGATTTTTCCATGAATTCTGCCATGACTTGTGCTAGAATATGTATGAAATATCGAGTGGCCTGGATTTTCTCAAAAAATAATGATCTAATTTAGGTTTTTTAGTACATATATTTAATTATATAAGTTTAATCTTTGAATTATGAACGTAGGAAATGTCGTACTCGGACGACGACAGTCTCCCGGGGGAGTGCAACTGGTGCCACGACGATCAAGGTCTGTGCGACAGGTTCCTTCACCTGGACGAAGATCGACGCTTCAGCATTAAGCTCGAGGAGACCTTCGATGTTGAAACGGTACGCAACAACAACAAGTGTTTTTTTCCTAATTAAGCATGACTTCAACTATTTCAACGTCTAATTTTCATATTTTACAATTCGACTAGCTTATCCCATGCCATGCAAGATGCTATGTCTTGGAGAGGATGGGTTTTGAAGACCATGAAAATTTTCAAACAAAGAAAATACACCTAAGGACCCATCATGATATGGATTTGAAGTAAATCTGTACAATTCTCAGAGCGTAACCCCTTTTGGTTGCAAAAATTGGGAAGCACTTTGCAAAATGTATGGTTTTTATGAGGGTAGTATTATCACCATGGATCTTGGTGATCCTGACATCGAGCAAGACAATATGGACATTTGGGTCCTTGTTGATACACTTCCAATTCTACCGCAATGTGAGTTTCTCAAACATAGTTATTAACTAATTTATATTGTTCATTTCAAAATAGTTGACAACTTATTTCCATTAAATTTTGATTCTTCAAAGAATGTGCGGAAGATGGTAGACAAAACCCACTACACTGATGGCTCCGAATTAACTTATAAGGAGAAAAGTCATCTGATCGCATTTTGTACTTATCTTGCGAACTACAATACCTATTATCTAACTCCTCCAAATTATGGTGAATATGTGCCACTAGTGCATGTGTTGAACCACGGTAACTTCTATGGAGATACCCTGGTAAGATTTTTTACTATTACGACATCCGTGCATCTTTTGCATACTTCTAAAACTAGTACATCATTTCTAACTACGAAGTTATTACTATGTTTTTCAACAGAAACTCCTGATGGATTGTGTGCCTCATCTGATGTATCAGAATGGTCGCCTTACAGTTCTGAACATACTGCCAGGTCAATCTAGGGAGCTTACCTGTGCATATCGGATTTCTAAAACCGGTGATCACATGCTAATCAAAGAATGGAAAAATGTTTGGACATTCGCAAGGAGAGCTTACCTGTGCATATCGGATTTCTAAAACCGGTGAACACATGCTAATCAAAGAATGGAAAAAAAGTTTGGACATTCGCAAGGAGGTTCTTGGAAGTAACATTAAGTGAAAGGCAAGAATTGGAGACAGGATAATCTCCATTCTCCATAATGGAGAGTCAGGGGCTATCTTGTTTTTTGCTATTTTACCTTAGAGAATGTAGTAGGTCCTAAGAGAATGTAGTAAGTCCTATGAGGGACATATGTTTATTATGTGGTACAATGTGTTAGAGTTGATGATGAGGAGTACTTGTGATTATGACTAGTGACCAATTTGCTATGTGATGTATCATTGATGAAAACGATGATCTCGAGAAGGTGTTATATGACAATGATGTATTATGATGATAAGTTGTTAATGATATGATGATGATGATATTTATTATATCATTGGGTGAAAGAACTGCTGATTAGTTTCAAGTGGATGGACATCCACTTGAAATTAGTCCACGGTTCTTTCACCCCATGATGTAATAACTCATTATGATGTAAAAACAATCTCTAAATTCCTATTGTATGAAAACTTGTGTAAAGGTGTATGAATACAACATGAAATAAAAAATAAATAAAATATGAAATAATATTAGTAGCGCGGGTAGGGAGAAGCGCTACTACTAATTACGAGTAGCACTCCTCTGGGAAAGCGCTACTACTATGTCGATTTAGCAGTAGCGTGTGTTGAGGCACGCTACTGCTAACCTTTAGCTGTAGCGCCGTACCAGTCGCGCTCCAGCCCGGGCTACTGATAGGCCTAAAACCCTCGCCACTGCTAGGATTTTCCCTAGTAGTGATTGATCCAATGACATAATGATACCAAGCCTCGGTATGAATGGCATATTTTCTAATCTTTCTAATCTTCAAGCGCATTGCATCCATCTTGATCTTGTGAACATCGACGACATCTGCAACTTCCAACTCCAATATCATCTTCTCCTCCTCAATTTTTTTTATTTTTTCCTTCAAGTAATTGTTTTCTTCTTCAACTAAATTTAACCCCTCGATAATAGGGTCGGTTGGAATTTCTGGTTCACATACCTCCTAGATTAATAAAATCTATGTCACGTTGGTCGGCATAATTGTCATAAACAATAAATGAACCAAATAGTTATAAAAGATAATATATACCACATCCGAATCACAGACAGGACGAGGGCCGACGGGGGCGGATACCAAAACCATCGCATTATATAATAATACAATAATAAAAGTAAGAAAATTATCAAGTAAGTAAGATTTTTTTTTCCTTTCAGAAAGAAGATAAGAACAAGAGGCTCACCATGGTGGTGCCGGCGAAGAGATCGGCGCGAGCGATCGACGGCGGTGAAGACGGGGACGTGACGTGACAGACTGCTAAACCTAGACAAATATTGAGAAATTGGAGCTTGGAGTGGAGAAAGCTTAAGTAGTGTGGCTCGGGCATTTCATCGAACACCTCATGTGCATAGGAGGTGAGCTAGAGGACCACAAAGCCCTCCCCTCGCTGGCCAGAAAAAACTGAGCAGTGTGGAGTGCTCTGCTCGTTGGCAAGGGGGTATATATAGGCATATCATTGGTCCCGGTTCGTGGCTGAAACCGGGACTAAAGGACACCCTTTGGTACCGATTAAGGCCACCAACCCGGACCAATGGTGGTGGGCCAGGAGCGAGGCACATTGGTCCCGGTTTGAGCCTCGAACTAGGACCAAATGTGCTAGATGAACTAGGACCAATGCCCCCCAGTGGCCCAGCCGCTCCCCTGGCCTCATGAACCGGGACCTATGCACCCACGAGTCCCGATTCTAGGCTGAACCGGGACTAATGGGCTGGCCCGGCCTGAACCAAAGCCCTGTTTTCTACTAGTGATCCCCATCCATAGCATCGACATGAAGTCAGGTATCTACTCATCTAGATGCTTGATGCATGTATCATGCGACACACGCATTAGGAAATATCTCATTCATAGTGTTATGTTGCCGGCAGGTGCTTGTTTTCATTTGCTAGTGAATATCTGATTTTTTTTCTAGCTCTGGCAACATATGAGATTCCAGGTCTATACAAATGCCAACTCGTTTACATTTAGAATTGTCTGATGTTAATACATGGTGATCGTTAGCGACACAACAATTATCTTGGAACATAGCTTGCCAAATTGCTTGCTTGCTTACTGTCGGTGTCAAAACCGGCGGATCTCGGGTAGGGGGTCCGAACTGTGCATCTAGGCGGATGGTAACAGGAGACAATGGACACGATGTTTTACCCAGGTTCGGGCCCTCTTGATGGAGGTAAAACCCTACGTCCTACTTGATTGATATTGATGATGTGGGTATTACAAGAGTAGATCTACCACGAGATCAAGGAGGCTAAACCCTAGAAGCTAGCCTATGGTATGATTGTTGTTATTGTCATTGTCCTACGGACTAAAACCATCCGGTTTATATAGACACCGGAGAGGGCTAGGGTTACACAGAGTCGGTTACAATGGTAGGAGATCTACATATCCGTATCGCCAAGCTTGCCTTCCACGCCAAGGAAAGTCCCATCCGGACACAGTTCAAAGTCTTCAATCTTGTATCTTCATAGTCTTGGAGTCCGGCCGATGATGATAGTTCGGCTATCCGGACACCCCCTAGTCCAGGACTCCCTCAGTAGCCCCTGAACCAGGCTTCAATGATGACGAGTTCGGCGTGCATATTGTCTTCGGCATTGCAAGGCGGGTTCCTTCTCCGAATAATTTGTAGAAGATTGTGAACACCAGGATAGTGTCCGGCTCTGCAAAATAAATTTCACATTCCATCGTAGAGAGAATAATATTTACACAAGTTCAATTTGCTGACGTATTTTGTGGCGTGGCGTCACACCACAACCAAGCCTTTCCTTGGCACGTCTTGTCGAAGCAGAGATCGTGTTCCCCTTATTCCGGGATTCTCATCAATACGGGTGTGGGTAACCCAACCGCGCCCGTTGCCACGCCCCCTCCATCGAAGGCGAGTTCTAAGCGGTCACGGAGACGGCTCTTGGTATTCTCCCCCTTTATAATGAGACCAAGGCCCGTTCCTTTTCTTTAATCCTCAATCGAATCCACCCCTCGCCCCGAGTTCCAACACCCAGGGCTCCAGATTCGGGTACTTCGGACCTTCGACAATGTCCGGCTCTGACCTTCAGGGCTGGTGGATGTCCTCCTCCATCACGGAAGAGGACGTGCTAAAGCTTAGGGACGCCAGGTACTTAACCTACGAGGTTTCGCATAGGTTGCTTGCCCAAGGGCAAGTCATTCCTACCCCTGAGCCTGGCGAGAGCGTCGTGTTCGTGCCTCACCTCCGTCGGGGTTTAGGCTTCCCGATGGATCCCTTCGTGAGGGGGCTCCTGTTTTACTATGGGCTGGAATTCCACGACCTGGCTCCGGAGTCTATCCTCCATATCTCATCATTTATTATTGTCTGTGAAGCCTTCCTCCGCACTACCCGTCACTTTGGTTTGTGGCTCAAAACCTTCAATGTGGAGCCGAAGATTATTGAGGGGCGTCAGGCAGAGTGCGGCGGGGCGATTATTAGCAAGAGGGCCGATGCTCCATGGCCAGAGGGCTCTTTTCAGGAGGAGCTCCATTCGTGGCAACAGGAGTAGTTCTATATCACCGCTCCCAAGGGCAGCAGGCAGAGGCCGCCGCCCGCCTTTTGCCCGGGCCCTCCACCACGGCTGACATCGTGGGTCAACAAAGGGTTCGACTGGGGGCCGTCCAAGGACGTACCCCTATTGCAGGGCCGGATTCGAGATCTCCAAGAGAGGGAGATCAATCTGGTCGTAGTGACGCAGGTTATGCTGATTCGGCGTCTTCTGCCCTGCAAATGTCACCCCCTCCGTTTGTGGAAATTCAATCCGGAGGGACCACGAGCTCTACAACACTTTATGGGTACAAAACCCGTGGAGATGTACAAAGTGTTCTTCGGATCACAAGAAGTGTCTCCGGACTTGACCGAGGACACTGGCCTAAGCTGCAATCGCCCGGATATTCAAGTAAGTAGCCCTGTGACCGGACATATCATCCATTTATTTATCATGGATTGGCCTTTTAACCAGCTATCCCTTGAACAGGAGTGGATAGCGCAAGCAAAACTAATACGGTGTCTGGCCCCCCTCCCTGAGACCATGCCGGATCCCGTGTTAATCAAAATGTTGGAGGTTGCGCCTTCGGAGGAAGGCGAAGGGGGGAATAGGGAAACTACCACCTCTGTTAAGGAGGCTCTCAGTAAGGGGGGAATCAAGAATCCCTCCCTCCATGGGGAGAAGAGGACCGCTTCCGAAAACCCGGAGGCCAAAGCCTCTAAGCGGGGAAAGAAATCTGCACCGAAAGGTCCTGTGCCGGGAGGAGTCCCAGTCGTACAGTCTCCCCAAAGGAATCAGCCCTCCAGCGAGCCGTAAGTAGAAAAAAGGGAAGTTTTTATAATAAAGGGCATCTGAAAGGATCGAGATGGACCTAGAGGGGGGATGAATAGGTACAATTACAAATTTTAATTATTACTAAGCAATTTTAGGCAATAATGCGGAAAATGACAGTGAGCCTAACAATTGCAAGTATGATACTAATGAGCTAAGCAAGATAATAAAGTGGCACAAATATATGAGTAAGTAAGCACAAGATGAGATAAGTAAGTGCTAAGAGACAAGTAACCACAAGTAGAGAGATAGGATTAGGAATAACCGCAACTCCGAGAGACGAGGATGTAAGGCGATGTTCACTTCCTTGGAGGGAAGCTACGTCACCGTTTAGAGAGGTGGATGTTACCACGAAGGCACACCAACGCCACGAAGGCTCACCCTATTCTCTCTTTGAGAGAACACCACGAAGGCTCACAAAGGTCGATTCCTCTCGGGATGACTCCTACCGCCTAGGAGTCTCCAACCTCCAATAGTAACAAGAACGATGGGGAAATGCTCAAAACTTTCTCAAGTCACGAATTCCTTTGGTGCAAAGAAAGGGAAGAAGTGGATCTATCACTTTATTGGAGAAATTCTCTCAAAAAGCTCCTAGAACACTTGGAATCTAGGATTTAGTGTGGATGAATGAGAGAGAGAGTGAGGAGTGTTCTTGTGGGGGCTCAAAGTGAATGGTCAACCCTATCCCGTGGAAGGGAAGGGAGTATATATAGGTGGTGGGAAAAAGTGACCGTTTGGGGTACAGGATGGCCGGACGTCCGGAGAACCTCGGACGTCCGGAGGCCCAAATGGGTCCGGACATCCGACAGTCATTGGACGACCGGCCGCTATGAAAAGTGTGACCCACAATCCAGTGTACAGGATACGGACGTCCGAGCTGGGCCGGACATCCGTAAGAATGCTTCTGATGTGAAAGTGTCGGATGTCCGGATGGTTCCGGACATCCGTAAAAATGTTTCTGTTGTGGAAGTATCAGACGTCCGGAAGTGTCCGGACGTCCGGGCAATCAGGAAGGACCGGACGTCCGTAGAACACCGGACGTCCGAAGGTAAGGTAGCAAGTTTGAGCAAGTTTTTCATAGATCCATCGATCCCCTCTTAATAGTGCGGGATCCCTATACTCAAGAACAAACCATAAATGAAGTCAACATCTTGTATCTCCATTCTTGAGTTATATGCTTTTGTCCCTAGTCATGATCCATGCACACGGTCTTTGGAACATAATCCTGAGATATACTTGATAAACATGATTAGTCCCGAGCATATGTGTTGTCATCAACATCAAAATATGATTAAGGGCATGATTGCACTTTCAATCTCCCCCTTTTTGGTAGTTGATGACAACTCATATGCATACTCATAATAGTAATCGGAAGTATTTGGTGTGGAGCTCAATAACCATAATAAGAATAAGTAGCGAGCGAGCTCCCCCTCAAAGTGATACCACAGATACTACTAAAAACAAAAATGAATGAGGGCTCCCCCTCAAACTGATGCCACAATAGTTGGATCACTTCATATAGATTCACCAAATCTCAGATTCAACAAACTCATAACCAACAAACTCATAACATAGTTCAACAACTCATAACATAGTTCAACAAACTACTCCTAACATAGGTTCGATTACATAATGAGCTAGAGTAATGCATATGGAG
The DNA here is from genome assembly GCF_018294505.1 of Triticum aestivum. NCBI lineage: Eukaryota > Viridiplantae > Streptophyta > Magnoliopsida > Poales > Poaceae > Triticum > Triticum aestivum. Next base: position 677,572,111 of record NC_057810.1, read on the forward strand.
CCTACTCCCCCTTTGGCATCAAGTATCCGAAAAAACTAGGGGGAATGACATGACAGTATTAAAGATCATCCTCATCATCATCATCATGAACACCACTGCCAGCAGCCTCGTCAAAGAAATCAGCCCACTCAGGACCAGAGGGAAAACCAAAATCAGAAGGGGGAGCTGCAGGAAGACGCTCATCGTCACTCACATCATATACGCCTGAGTCTCTCAGACGAGCCTTCAGAGCATTCTTGGAAGTGACCATGCTGGCGACCACATCGTGGTGTTGGGACAATGGAAGGTGAACATCTTCATCATGGCTGAATGAGCCTTCCCAAGAAAACGAGCAATGCGCCCAAAGGGGGCATCACTGGAAGGAGGATGGGTAGCGTGAGAGGGAAAACTAGCGGTGGTGCGACTAGCAATAGCGGGAGGAGGAGGAACATGGTCAGCCGCCATGTGAGGTGGGATGACCCATCTCTCAGGTATATGAGTGCGTGCAATGGGAAAGGGAGCTACACTCTCGATAAATGCCTGAAGAAAAGGTGCATGAGGGAAAGCCCGCTTGTGCTGGAAGCTAGCAAGGCGAATCTCATGCCATAGAAAGTGTGGAATATTTATCTTCCCTTTAGGAGATGTGTAGAGGCGATGCATGAGATTAATGCAGTAGCTGCTGCAGGATCCCTTGTCACCCATCTTGGGATAAATGGTGCGGATGACACACTGATAAATGATGTTGAATGGAAAACGCCAAATGGAGACTTGATTTAGACCCTTTTGTTTTTCAGTACTAGACAAAGATGATATGGGTCTAAGGAGATCCGCACAAACCGCAATGCCTTTGGGCTTATGGTTGGGATCATTGGTGTGGATTTGAACCCAGTGTCGGGAAATCCAAGTGCGGTGACAAACTCAGCATAAGATGCTGTGAGTGCAGTGTTGGAGGTCATCCATGTGACAGTGTTATCAGGAGCAAAGTAACAGGTGGCATAAAACTGATGGATGGCAGCGTGGTTAAAATCGTGTTGAAAGGCGAATGGAGCAGCAAGGTTTGACGACTCAATGAGCTCAATGGCTCCTGGATATTTCTCCGGATGAGTGCGACTGTGCTCAAGATCAATGCAAACATGAAGTGACAAGCCTTTAGGGATGACAATCGTGGTGAAGATGTCGGCTTGGACATTTGTGCAAAAACGACTATCCTGAAAATCCCTAACAACAGTAAATTGATCTACATCACGACGCAATTTGAGATAAGAAGATTTGGGGACCTCATTGAAACGCTTAACATGACGGCCTAGTGATAGTGGAGGCTCAATGGAGATGTGACGGGCATCACCGTGGGGTTGCACCGGAGGAGGAGGAGGTTGAAATGTTGGACGACGAGCGCCGGGCTTGGGGGCAGCGACGCGGACGCCAATCATCAGGGACGGATCCACCTCTTCAAGCTCATCCTCAAAATCGGATCCCTCTGAAGAGGAATCACTGGACGAGCTGGGAGGACGAGCGGCACGTTTCCGAGGGCGATCTTCCTCCTGGGAGTCATCGGAGCCACCACGACAAGACGGACGAGCCGGCCCTCCGGTGACTTGCTTGCGTGCGGAGTGCTTGGACCGAGGCATCATGACCTTGCGAGGAAGAGCACGGAGGAGCCGAGGGGGGGTCAACGGACGGGCGGGGAGAGAAGCTCCGAGCAGATCCGCGGCCGGACGGCTGGACGGGCCAGACGGCAAGTGGCAGATCCGCGGCGGGGAGAAACCCCGGCGAGGGGTACGGCGGTGGGCGGCTGCGGGGAGAAGACGCACAACAGGAGCGGCGGCGGCGGCGAACCGAGTGGAGAGGATGGGGTTGGTTGACCAAAACCCTACGGCGCAGTATATATAGAACCCAGTAAAAACGTACGGACGTCCGGAGCCTACGGACGACCGGAGTCATATATGCGTCCGGACGTCCGGGAACGGACAGACGACCGGAGTCAGGACCATCAGTTAAGAGAGGATAACAGAGATGATTTTACGGACGTCCGACGGCGTCGGACGACCGGGCATATTGTAATAGAACGGTTTTTACGGACGTCCGGAGCCTTCCAGGCGTCTGGAGCTTCATTTGCTAGGCCAACTTAAGTGAACCAGAGTGGATTTTACGGACGTCCGGCGAGGCCAGACGACCGGTCGAAGGTAACCAGAGCAGAATATACGGATGTCCGGATGCTTACGAACGTCCGGCAGTGAAATACCACACGGACGTCCGGAACCTACGGACGTCCGACGCCAGAAGTTTGGACAGGAGGGCTGATCATGATGATGAGAAAAGCATTTTCTCACAGTAAACCTTATCTATTTTAGTAACTCAGATCCTATCTTACTCAATCATAGCCATAGACTACAAGTGGTGGCTAATTCCACCATGTCTGAGTAGACATGACATGCCACAGAAAGACTTGAACTTTAAGTGCATAGTCACTACTCCATCATGTTAAAGCACCATAGGTCTAGACCCATGGATACTTTGAGAGTGTTGGTTCTTTTTATGCATTGAGTAGGGCGAGAACATTCATGAATTGAATGTCTCCCCCTAAGTATATGCCTACATCATGACAAGACATTAGATTCATGCATGACTGGGTACTAGATTTCACATAATGTTGTCAAGCTCCAAGATACCAAGTTCACGCCTAAGTCGACAGAACCTTGCTTCATCTAGAGGTTTGGTGAAGATATCTGCTAGTTGAAAATCTGTACCAATGTGATCAATGTGAATATCACCCTTTTCAACATGATCTCTCAAGAAATGATACCTAATATCAATGTGTTTGGTGCGGAGATGATCTTTGGGGTTCTCAGCAATATTGATGGCACTTTCATTATCACACAGAAGAGGCACATTTCTATAGGTGATACCGTAATCCTTTAAAGTTTGCCTCATCCATAACAACTGAGTTGCACAACTAGCGGCAGCAATGTATTCAGCTTCTGCGGTAGAGAGAGCAATACAATTTTGTTTCTTCGAGGACCAACTCACCAAGGATCGTCCAAGAAACTGACATGCACCGGATGTGGACTTACGATCCACTTTGTCTCCAGCCCAATCCGCATCCGTGTACCCAATGAGATCAAACTTAGCATCCTTGGGGTACCAGAGGCCCAACTTTGGGGTGTGAACAACGTATCTAAGAATATGCTTAACCGCTTTATGATGACTTTCCTTAGGGAAAGCTTGAAATCTAGCACACATGCATACACTGAACATGATGTCTGGTCTAGATGCACAAAGATAAAGCAATGAACCAATCATAGAGCGGTAAGTAGATGGGTCGAAAGGAGTACCATTTGTGTCTTCAGTGAGAGTGATTTTGGTTGGCATGGGTGTCTTGCATGGACTAGCGTCAGACATACCAAACTTTTCTAGAATATACTTGAGGTACTTTGCTTGAGATAAGAACCGAGGAAGAACTTCAAATCCGTATTGAGTGACATTTCAAAATTCTTGGTCATGGAATCCGCAAACTTCTTGCACAAATGAATGTTAGGAGAACCAAAAATGATGTCATCAAAGTCCAAACCTTCAACTTGTGAGTACCCTTGTGCCACTAACCTTGCCTTGTTTCGGATGATGACACCATTTTCATCTTGCTTGTTCTTGAAAATCCATTTTGTTCCAATGACGTTGTGCTCGATGGACGGCCTCTTGACTAGTGACCACACTTGGTTGCGTTCAAAACTATTCAACTCTTCTTGCATAGCAACAAGCCAATCGTTGTCCATCAAAGCCTCTTGTACCTTGAGTGGTTCAATACTAGACACAAACGAGAAGTGAGCACAAAAGTTTGTCAAATGTTTACGAGTGACTCTACCTTCCGAGATGCCGATGAGGATTTTGTCAACATCAACACGAGCGGCCACTCGAGGCATGATGGAGGTGAGAGTTTCATGAGGTTCAACTTCATGTCCATCATCCACATCTTCAACATATGGATCATTCACGTGTGGAGGAAGATCTTCTTGTTCATGTTGCATTTGTTGAGGTTCGTCATCCATGATTGGACTTTCTTGTTCTTGCTCTTGATGATGATCTTGTTCTTGATGGTTATCATTTAGTGAGACTTGATCAACCTCATCAACTTGGGCTAAGGATATAGGTTGAACAATAGGAAGTTGTGTTGGTATGGATGTTGAAGTAGTTTGATGATGCGTGAGACCTCCATCTTCTTCTTCATCATCATGAGGTTCTTGTTCCATAGGAAGAAGTGCACCAACACCCATGTTCAAAATGTCTTGAGAAGAATCTTCTTCACCTACATCACTTAGATCAACTTGCTCCCCATGGGAGCCATTAAATTCATCAAACACCACGTCACAAGTTTCTACAACACATCCATTGGATTTGTTGTAGACTCTATAGGCGTGAGAGTTTGATCCATAACCAACAAATATACCCTCAATAGTTTTGGATTGAAATTTTCCTAACCGTTCTCTTTTGTTGAGAATGAAACATTTGGACCCAAATACACGAAAGTACTTGACATTTGTCTTGTTACCAGTTAGAGGCTCATATGGAGTCTTTTCCAATATAGTGCGGAGGAAGAGTCGGTTTGATGCATGGCATGCGGTATTGACAGCTTCAGCCCAAAAACTATGTGGTGACTTGTATTCATCCAACATGGACCTTGCTAATTCTACAAGTGTACGGTTCTTCCGTTCGGCTACACCATTTTGCTGAGGAGTGTATGGAGATGAATATTGATGCTCAATCCCTTCAACACTAAGAAATTCTTCCAAGGTATAGTTCTTGAACTCAGACCCATTGTCACTCCTTATTGCTCGGATTTCTCTGTCAAACTTGCGTTGAGCTTGCTTGGAAAAATCGATGAAGGTGATCTTCGTTTCGTCCTTGGACTTGAGGAAGAACACCCATGTATATCTTGAGTAATCACCAACAATGACAAGCCCATACTTTTTCCCACCAAGACTATCCCATGAAGGAGGCCCAAAAAGATCCACATGAAGGAGCTCCAGGGGCCTTGAAGTAGATACTATGTTCTTGGGTGGGTGCTTTGATTGATGTTGCTTCCCGGCTATGCATGCACTACACACACGATCTTTCTCAAAAGAGACATTGGTTAGTCCAAGGATGTGATTTTCCTTTAAGAGATCTTGAAGATTTCTCATGCCGACATGGGCTAGCCGGCGATGCCATAGCCACCCCTTGTCAGCCTTGTCCATTAGACAAGTTGCACGGAATGTGCTCTCTTTCGAGAAATCAACCGTGTAAAGGTTGCCATCCAACTCTCCAACAAAGGCCACTTCGAGAGTATCTCTCTTAAAGACTTTCACATCCGTTAGTCCAAAGAGTGTATCATAACCAACAGAAGCCAATTGGCGAACAGAAAGAAAGTGATATTTAAGGGATTGGACAAGCATAACATTTGCAAGAGACATGTCATTGGTGATAGCCACCTTGCCCAACCCGAGTACCTGTCCTTTTGAACCTCCACCAAACATAATGCTCATGAATGGTTGAATAGCTTCCATGAAATCGTAGAGCAATTTGCTATCTCCGGTCATATGATTTGTACATCCACTATCAATCACCCATTTCACTCCACCGGAGAAGCTTACCTACACACAATTAGGACTTGGTTAGAGGCACCCATTTTGCAATGGGACCTCTCAAGTTAGTTACAAGGGTCTTAGGGACCCAAATAGCATAGAAACGGAATGCATTTCGAGGACCAACAAATTTTGCAAAGACTTCTCCATCCTTAGTCTTCCGAAGTACATAGGAAGGAGGCATGAACTCTTTAGGCTTGTTGAGAGTGGGCATGCCCCTTGTGGCCTTTCCACTCACAACCTTACCTTTCTCCTTGTGCCCTTCTCTTACAAAAGTTTCGTTTAGAGGAGTTGTGCACTTTTGGGAGGACGTCTTCTTCTTACTTGTGCTAGGGTCAAACCCAAGTCCCTCTTTGGCAAACACCTCATTGTGTTGACTCAAAATCTCATCAAGATTCTTTTGCCCTTGAGCACATGTCATGAGACCTTTCTCAATTTGAGCCTTGAGAAAACGATTTTCCTCAAGAATAGATGCTAGATCACTACTAGAGTTAGTAGCACAAGCATCAACATTTATAATAGGGGAAGAGTAAGCCTTGGCTAAAGTTTCAAGATAAGTAAGTTTGAGCGTCTCAAAACTCTTTCTAAGAACGGTGAGCTCTCCTTCCTTAGTCTTGAGGGACACGGATAGAAGCTCACAATCCTTAGATAGAGAAGCATGAGACTTCACAAGCTTGCTTTTATCATTCATTAACTCGTCACAAGAGTCAATAGCCTTTTTCAAGGAGGCAAGATCATTAGTGTGAACATCAATGTTTGCACCAATTTTTAAGCATAGTTCATCATTTCGTGCTTCCTCATATTGGACTTTCCGCTCAAGGATTTCACACTTTTCCTTTTCCTCGGTGACGAGGGTTTCGAGTTCCTTAATGGTGATGGTGTGCTTACTCACCATCTCCATAAGCATACGAAACATAGTGAGTTTCTTTCCTTTGAGGGAGCACATGAACTTATTAAGTTTAGCAATCATAGGATCATCTAGATCATCATCCTCATAGCTATCCTCCGCATCAAGGTACTCATCACTAGGAGTAGAAGGTGTGAAAAGAGGAGGATTTGATCGTGGAGTTACCTTGACCTTGTCAGAAGAGCTTTGGTCCTCTCCTTCTTCAACCATGGCCTTTGCCATTAGGCACTTGTGAGCGTTGCCCTTGTAATCTTTCATGTAGTTGTAGGTGACCACGTCACCACTCTTGTTTACTAACCTCAACGTGTTTTGAGAGTCTTGAGCAACTCCGGCAACACCACTAACATCATCCGGATCAGATTCTTCTTGAGCAACCATTGCCATTCCATCTCTCTTCTTGAGCTTGGAGTTCAAAGGATTTGGCAACTTCTTCTTGGGAAAGGTCTTGGGAAACCTTGGTTTATCTTCTCTCTTCTCATAAGGGCACTCGTTGGAGAAGTGACTGGTTTCTTCACAGTTGTAGCATTTTCTCACTTTCTTTTTTTGAAATCTTCCCTTGAATTTTCCGGCGCTAAACTTCTTGACAAAAAGAGCCATGTCTTCATACGAAGGGCCCTCGTCGGAGTCAATCTCATTACCATCTTCATCCTCATCATCTTCTTCTTCTTCTTCACTTTGCTCATCTTCACATACTTGCTTGGCCTTCAACGCAAGATTGATTTTTGATGATGGGGAACCATGCATGGCAAGATGTTTTGTGGCATTGGCCTTTGATTCTTCAAATAGTTGGAAGGTGGATATGATGTCATCTGTAGTCATTTCTTTGAAGGTATGGTGTTGTCTTATGTCCCACACCATTTGATGATGATATGGAGCAAGAGCATGAAGCAACTTATCCACAAGAAACCTCTTAGTCATATTGAATCCATCTTGAGTCTTGTCACACTCACATGACTCAATATCCGCAGTGAGAGTCATGAGACGCTCAAGGAGTTGATTGGGGGTTTCACCTTTTTCCATACAAAATTTTGCAATTGCCCTTTGGCAATTTCATATTGAGCACTCCGGAGGGTAGAAGTGCCAGTCCTGGATCGTATAATACTTTCCCATAGTTCCTTGGCACTTTTGATGTGTATGAACGGTCTCCTTTGCTTTTCATCCATACCTCTCCTTATACACATGATTGCCGTGTCATTGAGGTTCTTGTCATATATTTCTCTTGGTGTGGGGTTCTTTGGATCAAGCACATGATAGCCATACTCTATAATCTCCAGCATCTCATCGTTTCCATGTCGAAGATGATCCTGCATAGCAACTTTCCACAATGCAAAATCGGCAGTAGCAGTAAGTAAAGGAGGTTTGCCTTGAGGGTTATATCTTGGTTTCTCAACCTGAGGTCTTGCGTAAAGCCAAGGAACACTGGTGTGTTCATTGCTAGGAGGTTGTTGACCAAGTGATGAAGTAGGCACAGTTGGGCTCAGACTCACACCACTTGAATGTGGTGCAAGCACTGCGGACAACGTGGCTAATCTCAGTTGGACCAAGGCCTCAAGAGAAGCATCATGCTCCTCTTTTTGCTTAGCAAGGGCCCGTTCTAGATCCTGAGACGTAAAGGACTTGACTTCAGAAGAAGCCTCGCCTTTATCCTTAGGATCTACAACCAGGGGAGTCCCATCTGGGTTCATCTCGCTCTAGGGCGGTTAAGCCACAAGATAGAGCACGAGGCTCTGATACCAATTGAAAGGATCGAGATGGACCTAGAGGGGGGGTGAATAGGTACAATTACAAATTTTAATTATTACTAAGCAATTTTAGGCAATAATGCGGAAAATGACAGTGAGCCTAACAATTACAAGTATGATACTAATGAGCTAAGCAAGATAATCAAGTGGCACAAATATATGAGTAAGTAAGCACAAGATGAGATAAGTAAGTGCTAAGAGACAAGTAACCACAAGTAGAGAGATAGGGTTAGGAATAACCGCAACTCCGAGAGACGAGGATGTAAGCCGATGTTCACTTCCTTGGAGGGAAGCTACGTCACCGTTTAGAGAGGTGGATGTTACCATGAAGGCACACCAACGCCACGAAGGCTCACCCTATTCTCTCTTTGAGACAACACCACGGAGGTGTTTCTCAACCACTAGTGGTAGACCTTGGGGTGGTCTCCAAACCCTCACAAACTTTTCCGAGGGTAATCACAAAGGTCGATTCCTCTCCGGATGACTCCTACCGCCTAGGAGTCTCCAACCTCTAAGAGTAACAAGAACGATGGGGAAATGCTCAAAACTTGCTCAAGTCACGAATTCCTTTGGTGCAAAGAAAGGGAAGAAGTGGATCTATCACTTGATTGGAGAACTTCTCTCAAAAATCTCCTAGAACACTTGGAATCTAGGATTTAGTGTGGATGAATGAGAGAGAGAGTGAGGAGTGTTCTTGTGGGGGCTCAAAGTGAATGGTCAATCCTATCCCGTGGAAGGGAAGGGAGTATATATAGGTGGTGGGAAAAAGTGACTGTTTGGGGTACTGGATGGCCGGACGTCCGGAGAACGTCGGACGTCCGGAGGCCCAAATGGGTCCGGACGTACGACAGTCATCGGACGACCGGCCGCTGTGAAAAGTGTGACCCACAATCCAGTGTACAGGATACGGACGTCCGAGCTGGCCTGGACATCCGTAAGAATGCTTCTAATGTGAAAGTGTCGGACGTCCGGAGGGTTTCGGACATCCGTAAAAATGTTTCTTTTGTGGAAGTATCGGACGTCCGGAAGTGTCCGGACGTTCGGGCAATCAGGAAGGACCGGACGTCTGTAGAACACCGGACGTCCGAAGGTAAGGTAGCAACTTTGAGCAAGTTTTTCACAGATCCATCGATCCCCTCTTAATAGTGCGGGGTCCCTATACTCAAGAACAAACCATAAATAAAGTCAACATCTTGTATCTCCATTCTTGAGTTATATGCTTTTGTCCCTAGTCATGATCCATGCACACGGTCTTTGGAACATAATCCTGAGATATACTTGATAAACATGATTAGTCCCGAGCATATGAGTTGTCATCAACATCAAAATATGATTAAGGGCATGATTGCACTTTCAGCATCCCTATTTTATTTCTAAGGATAACCGAAGTTTTTACCTTGTAGTTCGGATCTCAGCCCTTCCCAGCAGAGCTCATCCTCGGGGGACCTTCGTCCGGAGATGATGGAGAGAGAAACACCTCCATTTGCCGTCCCATCAGGCGGGGCGGACGACCCTGAGGTGTCGTCACGGAGGGTCTCCCCGAGTCCGGCGGGGCCTGGGAGTTCGGCACCCACTGGAGTGCGGCCGGTGGAGCTGCAGGGTTTTCTCGAGAGGGCGTCTCTCTCAGAAGATCACCGTGCATTAATGAGTGCGGTGATTGAAAGGATCTCATCCGCCGAAAGCGGGTTCCATGAGGCCGTCGAAAGTTTACTAACGGGGTTTGAGGTACACAAAAAAAATGACATACCTTTTGACAGTGTTGCACATAGGGTGCGCCCTGTATAGATGGTAGCCCCTGAGACTCGGTATGTTGTCGAAAGCGACAGCACGCTGAGGATCATAATCTCAGTTACGAAATGTTGCCTTTCCTATGCAAGTGGCGGAGCGTTCGGTGGCCAGCCGGATTGATAGAGTTGCTGAACTGAAGCGGCAACTCGACGTTGCGGATGCGGACATCACGCTGGTCAATAAACGACTTGACGAGTCGGAAGGTAAGTGGTGTTTCCGCGGTCACCTGGTAAGGGAGCTGACGCCCACTCCTTACAACATGTATGCTTGATGCAGATGGTGCCGCTACTGTGGAAGACCTTCAGGCGGAGCTTGCTCGAGCCAAGGACCAAGCCAGAAAAAGTGATGCGGCTGCCTTGAAGGCAGCGGAGGAGCTAAAAGCCGAGAAGGCTGCTCACTGCCGAAGCAGGGAGGAAATGACCGTAATGGCCGTGAAATTAAAAGATGCTACCGACCGCTATGATGTTCTTGAAAGAGAACGCCAAGCGGAGCAAGAGGGCCTGAGGAAGGCCACCGCCGAAGCCAAGGATGCTCGTTCTGCAATGCGGGCTATAAAGGAGGAACTACGTCAGGCCGGAGACATTGTGGCTGGAAAGCCCTTTCTATTGCGTAGGAAATTCACGGATCCGAAGTATGCTCAGTTGGGCCAGTTGTGGAGTGTGGATGATTCTTATCTGGATTTGGCGACGAGTGCGGCGGACGTAGTTCGGCACTTCCGAAGTCAGAAGGATCATGAAATGGAAGAGCTGTTTTGGTCTCAATTCCATAGTCCGGAGCGTCCACTGCCGTTGACCGATCAGTTAGCTGAGTGGGCTGAGCTGAATAGATTGTCCGGACTAGCCATGACGGATGTGGTGGCTCATTTGTGGCCGGAAAGGCCCAAGCCGAAGAGTTATTTTGGTTTATTGCAGCAATTCCTTGGGGCGGTGCCGCATATCAAGGCGATGAAGCAGTCGGCCTGCATAGAGGGTGCACGGATGGCTCTTGCCCGTGTTAAGACATACTGGGCGGAGATGAATGCCACCGATGTTGCGTCCCGGGGTTCGGACGAGAGCCGATTACCCATCGAGCACTATTTTAAGGAAGTCCTGCATGGCGCTCGTTTAATAGAGTCGTAGTGCTCGAAAAATGTCATGTTCAAATGACGTGTATGATTTGTGAGATCATATTTATAATATAACGACTTTTTATACTTGTGCTTTCAAGTATTGAAATATCTCCTGTGCGGCCGTTAATGTATATGTATTTATAACCTGAAAGATTGCAGTCTTTGGCTTCAGCCCCCACACACATAGTGCGGGGGTGTTTGCAAAATAAGCGCATTTTCACACTTAATCCAATGTCTTGGTCCTTTGAAGGAGGTGATAGCATAGCAAACTAGGCAACCGGACTATAATGCTTTATCACTTGCACTTAGCCATAGGAGCTCGATAGTGGGGCTACGATATAGCCCCTAGAGGCACCGCGCTCTTCGAACTCGGTGCGCGTGTGTGCCTGATCGGGAAGCGGTCCTTCGTCCAAGCAGAGGAATTCTAAACATTCCAATAGTCGATCGAGTGGTTGACCAGTCTCTGGCTGTATCATGACAGTCAGTTTTCGGCTTTCTCTACTGAGGTGCTCGCCCGGCCGAACCGGGGCACAATCGCAGTAGTTCTCCTGGTGCCACGTTAGCGGATGGAGCAGAACGTAAGGCAGCAAAACACAGGAGCCGGGCAAACCCAACATTTGACCAAAGACATGATTCGGAGCTGATGCATATAAGGCCTAACTCGAGACGTCGAACACTCCCTAAGGTATTCGGACTTTATGATAACGGGCAGAACAGTGCCCTAAGCCCCTAGTGTCCAGGCACAGGCGAAAACTTCTGACGCGGCTGATGCCAAAACGCCAGCCTCCTCCTCGGTTATGGTAGGAAACCGGGGGATGAGTAACAACAAGAGACAGTAAGAAAGGTTTACGCAGGGTCTTAATCTGAAAAGAATCCTTGTAATGGGTCCCTGCTGCACGTCTGTGCCTGTGTCTCCGTTGTGCTGTATCCTGGACGGGTGTAGCACGTGATTCATCTGTAAAAGAGAAGAACTTAGTTTGGAAAAAATATCGTGCGAAAGATGTATTTAAAAAAGAGTATGATTTGGAAAGATTAAGCTTTATTGGCTCTCATTGTTTATACGTGCAGCCCCTTGTAAAGAGGTATGCGGCTGGGAAGCCCCTTGTTTATTTATGTCGGACTCGCCTAACCGTGTCCGAGGTCTAAATGACCTGTTTTTAGGGGCTTTGATTAGCAAGGTTGGATTAATGTGCGGCTGTCAAGGCAGTCTCACGTTTTCCGTGGTCGAGGAACACTCGGAGTTTCCCTTTAATGGGATGATGCCGCGTGGACCGGGCATTTTGAATGTAAGAGACGCGTAAATGCGGTATTGTGTTAAAGCGGGCGAAAGCTTCGCGTCCCAGTAGTGCTTGATGGCCACTTTTGAATGGGGCGATATGGAAAATTAGCTTTTCACGACGGAATTTGTCGGGTGAACCGAACACAGCTTTTAGTAGTACAGAGCCTGTACACTTGGCATAAGGGCCTGGCGCCACTCCTTTGAAGGAAGTGTTGCTATGGCGAATTTTTGTAGGGTCTATCCCCATTCTGCGGATGGTGTCCTGGTATAGCAGGTTTATATCGCTTCCGCACAATTTATCACATGAAATGAGTTCACTGTTTTAACCTCTAGTGGGAAAGTCTTCTGTCCTCCGGTCTGCTGCTTGTGGGATTTGTCATCGTCTTCGCTTGGTGTGTCGAGCCCCTTGTGTTCGGCGTTAAGTTGGCCGGACTGCTTGAACACCCAACAATCTCTGTGGGTATGGTTTGCAGGCTTCCCGGGGGTACTGTGGATTTGACATATCCTATCCATGATTTTGTTTAGGTTGGATAGCTCGTCACTGTTGTCCTTAAGGGGCATTGTTTTGTTGTTCAACCGAGAGCTTTTGAATCCGGCGTTGACCGCCATGCTGTTTGGGCCGCTTTCCTTATTCCTGCGCTGATCTTTTCTGCGTCGTGATTTCCCATTTCCATCCCTGACCTCGGATGTACTCGGGTCGCTGGTGCTGCATCTTGCTAGCCAGCTATCTTTCCCCGCGCAAAAGCGGGTCATGAGGCTTGTTAGTGCGGCCAGTGTTCTAGGTTTTTCCTGGCCGAGGTGTCGGGCGAGCCATTCGTCTCGGACGTTATGTTTAAAGGCTGCTAAGGCTTCGGTGTCCGGACAGTCGACTATTTGGTTCTTTTTGGTGAGGAACATGTTCCAGAATTTGCGTCCTGACTCCCTGGGCTGTTGAGTTATGTGACTTAAATCGTCTGCGTCCGGAGGGCGGACATAAGTTCCCTGAAAATTTGCTCGAAACGCATCCTCAAGCTCTTCCCAACTTCCAATGGTATTTTCTGGGAGGCTTTTGAGCCAATGCCGAGCTGGCCCTATGAGCTTGAGGGGTAGGTATTTTATGGCGTGGAGATCGTCTCCTCTAGCCATATGTATGTGTAGGATATAATCCTCAATCCAGACTCCGGGGTCTGTTGTTCCGTCATATGCCTCTATGTTTACGGGCTTGAATCCTGCTGGAAATTCATGATCCAGTACTTCGTCGGTGAAGCATAGTGGGTGTGTGGCGCCCCTATATTTAGGTGTGCCGTTATCTTCGAACACTCGGCGGGTTGTGTTGCCTCCTGGAGCCTTCTTTTTTGGCCCTTAGATGGACCTGACTGGGCCATCCTTTTTGCTAGGTTCCTTATTTGGAAAGTGTGCCGGATTATGTGCGGCGCCGCTTGCCGCTCTAAGCCTGTTATCTGGCCGTCTATCCGGCCAGGCGGCCTCTTTCTTTTTTGACTGTGGGGGCTCTACAACCTCCTCGTCAAATTCGGGCAACAGTTTGCGCTTCGGATAGCTCTTTGCATGGTGACTATCGCCGTATTTATCTACGGTCTTGAGTACTTTGCTCCATCTCATTCTGAGTACGTCTTCCGCCGTTTTGAGCTTCCGCTTTTGCTTCTTCAAACTCCTTGCAGTGGCGACGAGCCTTCTGTGAAGGTTCTTATGCTCCGGTGATGTGTCTGGCGTAAGATCGTCTGGACTATTGTTTTCACTGGGAATGGGTTGCTCGTCCACTGGTTCGCCCTGCTCTACGGCTGGGTCAGTGTGGGTGTTGCTGTTATTGAGGCGGGACTTCGGGCGGCGCTTGCGTCGCCGTTTTTGTTATTTTTTGGGGGAATTATCCTTCACTACGTCCCGTTGTTCCTCGTTATCGCTTCCTTTTGGTGTATCCACCATGTATACGTCGTGAGTTGATGTGGTTTTCCAGTGCCCAGCAGGCGCTGGTTCTTGATCGTCTCCGGCATCGTCGTCGATGTCTTCGGAGTCGAAGTCTAGCATGTCGGTTAATTCGTCGAAAGTGGCTACTAAGTGGGTGGTGGGCGGGCCTTGAATTTCGTCGTCCTCATCCCAACCGTCCTGACCGTAGTCTGGCCAGGGCTCTCCTGATAACGAGAGATGTTTTAGCGAACTCAAGATGTCACCAAAAGGTGAGTGTTGAAAGATGTCCGCAGTGGTGAACTCCATGATCGACGCCCAATCAGATTCGATTGGAGGGGGCGCGGGAGGTTCAGAGTCCGGAAAGGGGTCCGGCACCTGGGAGTCACAAGCTTCAAAAGGGACAAAGTCAGTATTCGGCTCTATCGCCGTAGAGGTTGCAGCCCCCGAGGCGGTGTCTAACCACCCATCCTCGATCTGCACAGCCGGCTCCGAATCGAGGGTCGGAGCGGACTCGTGTGCGGCCTCCAGAGCACTGTGCGGCAGAAGAGCTAAATCATGCCCATCGTGACAGTGCGGCGCGCTCGGTTGTGGCTCGAATCCATTGAAGATCAAGTCTCCGCGGATGTCAGCCGTGAAGTTCAGACTTCCAAATCTGACCTGACGGCCAGGGGCGTAGCTTTCGATCTTCTCCAGATGGCCAAACGAATTGGCCCGCAATGCAAAGCCGCCGAATACGAAGATCTGTCCGGGGAGAAAAGTCTCACCCTGGACCGCGTTGTTGTTGATGATCGAAGGAGCCATCGAGCCTATTGGTGACGACACAGAGGAACTCTCAATGAAAGCACCAATGTCAGTGTCAAAACCGGCGGATCTCGGGTAGGGGGTCCCGAACTGTGCGTCTAGGCGGATGGTAACAGGAGACAAGGGACACGATGTTTTACCCAGGTTCGGGCCCTCTTGATGGAGGTAAAACCCTACGTCCTGCTTGATTGATATTGATGATGTGGGTATTACAAGAGTAGATCTACCACGAGATCAAGGAGGCTAAACCCTAGAAGCTAGGCTATGGTATGATTGTTGTTATTGTCATTGTCCTACGGACTAAAACCATCCGGTTTATATAGACACCGGAGAGGGCTAGGGTTACACAGAGTCGGTTACAATGGTAGGAGATCTACATATCCGTATCGCCAAGCTTGCCTTCCACGCCAAGGAAAGTCCCATCCGGACACGGGACGAAGTCTTCAATCTTGTATCTTCATAGTCTTGGAGTCCGGCCGATGATGATAGTTCGGCTATCCGGACACCCCCTAGTCCAGGACTCCCTCAGTAGCCCCTGAACCAGGCTTCAATGACGACGAGTTCGGCGTGCATATTGTCTTCGGCATTGCAAGGCGGGTTCCTTCTCCAGGACTCCCTCACTTACTATATAACCTATACTGCTAAACATGTTATCCTACTCCATGATCTTGTATAATTTGCAAATACTCCTGGACATCAGCTCCCATTAGCTATAATCTGTACCTCTAAAAGAGGAGTATAAACTAGACTAATATGTATTGTATTATGCTTGAGACTTGATCCAAACCGTATTAATTATTGCCAGTGATGTTATTATATACTCTAATGGCTAATGAATCTGTACCTGCCATACCATGTGGAATGAGTAATGAATCTGTACCTGTCGTGGAAATATCACGTCAGATGTCCTCGTGAAAGGACTTAGTTGTGGAGCCATCGCAACGGGTTAGTTTATCGGGGTTAAACCGGACAAAGGACACAAGGGATTTTATACTAGTTCGGCCCCTTCGATGAAGGTAAAGGCCTACGTCTAGTTGTGATTGGATTATTGGGGTCTCGATAACCAGGGAGCTAAACACGCTATGCCTAGCTCTCGAGTTGTTGTTTCTTGTCCCTGAACTGCTGCCGGGTCATCCCCTTATATACACGGGTTGATGCCCAGCCGGTTTACAGAGTCCCGAGCCCGGCTCATACAAGCGTCCGGCTCGGTCTCTCCTTTCCCAACTTACAATTCAAGTTACATGACTATGACGGTTTACCACTATTGGCCCTAATCCGCCTTTGGGCTCCGGGCCTCTTAGCTTTATTAGTAAAGCGCCATCTTCTAGGTCTTCATGGGCTTCAAGATAGTTGAAGGTGAACCGGCCCCTCCTGGGCGGTTTACACTCAGTAGTTATATCCCCAATATTAGGCCCCAAATTGATTTGAATCTGTTCATGTCAATCCTCAATACTTAGAAAAACCCTGTGAACATCTTCTTACACTTTTTGTAAACCGCCATGATGTCTTCTTCTGTAAACTTTGTTAAACCATCGTGACGTCATCCTCTTGACACAGCAACGGATCATCATGACGTCATCTTTGTATAAAAAGGTTAAAAAGATTCTCTTCATTAATGGTATCCCGAAGATCGAGGCGACAGGCGCGCCCTCTTTTGCCGCTTCAGGCTCCTCGATTTTTGCACTTGCCACTTATCCCTTTCTCCTTATAAATAAAGCCGGCGGGCCTTTACATTCTCTCCCCTTGCCTCTTCGCCTCGTCTTCCTCCTCGTGACCCGACGAACTCACGCGCCGCCGCCACCGTCGACCTTCATCTCTGCAGCATCCAGGCCGCTGCATCAACCTGAAAAGCTCCAAAGAACAGCGGCGCCCCTCCCCAACAGATCCACTGTTGTAAGTTTTCCCTTTTCCGCATCTTTAGATCCATGCTAGGGTTAGCGAGTTCATCTGTACAGTTCCTCGTTCATCTCAGTTCTTCGCCTTTGCTTCTGCCGTGGTTTCTTTGATCCAACAGTAGTGTAGATCTCGTGCGGTAGTTGCTCGGCATCCAATTTCGGCACTAGTAGATATTCCTTCTTTGTAAAGAATCCTAAGAAGAACGCACGGACTTCTCTATTCTGCTCAATGCCATTATAGGTCGCAGAAATTTTTCTTTACTGAAGCATGGTAGATCCAAAATAATTTCATCATTGTGTGAAACCTGTTTTCTGCAACACTTAGTGAATTTCATCTATGTTGCTTTCCTCTTAGGCGGTTTAACTTGTAGAAAATCATAATCCGCCTGGTACCATTAGCCCTCACTTAAACCGCCTTTTAACTTGAGTAGCAATAGGCGGTTTAACATGCATAATTACCCAGTTTAACTCTGGTTGGTATACATCAACTTCGAATCATAAACTGGCCCTTGTGCTTTTTTCAGTTTCCTTTCCAATATGACCAAGCAATTCAGCGCATGCAACTGGGTCCCTTCCCGGATCACCGAAACACAGCTCAATGGATATGTCTTGACTGGCGCTTTGGCCAAGAAAGGTGTCCTCCATTAGCGAGTTCCTGGCCCTGAGTGCCCTCCAGTACCTCAAGCCGGGGAAGTAATTGTATTTATGCAGCATCTAGACCGGGGGTTTAGCCCGCCCGGTTCAAAGTTTTTCCGGGATGTGCTCGCTAACTTTCAACTCCATCCTCAGGATATTGGACCAAACTTTGTGTCCAACATATGCAACTTTCAAGTGTTCTGCGAAGTTTATCTTCAAGAGGAACCAACTGTTGAGCTTTTCAGAGACTTTTTCCACTTAAACCACCGGACAAAATTCTCTGACGGTCCCAACACTAAACTTGGCGGCGTATCAATTCAGAAAAGGAAATAAGTTGACTTCCCTCATGCAAAACACCAGAGCCATCCGAAGGACTGGAATTGGTTTTACTGTCTGAACACTGCACCTGCTAATGAAAACCCACTGCCGGGTTACCGTGCTCGGCGGCTTAGCAATAATCATCCACTGCCTCCACGGCTCACTGCTAAAGAGCGGCAAGTTTATGCACCGCAAATCATTAAGCTCCGGGCCCTCCTAGCGAACGGTTTAACTGGCATTGACCTTGTTTGATGCTGGGTTTCATGTATGAGTATATCGGAGACGTAAAAGACCCTCTACGGTCCAATGAGATAGAAAAGACTGATGAGGAAGTTACTGAAGCCGTGAAGAAAATGTTGGATGAACCGATCGCTCAATGCAGCAAGTGCGAATTGGCTCATTTCTATATTTCCAACAAACTACCAGTAGTAAGAACTTTATCCTTTTCCACCTTTATTGATCCGTTTCCGCTTTAACTTTATTCTGATAATCCTTTGTTTGTTTTTACAGGCCAACAAGTCTTTCTGGAAGAGAAAACCTTCAGAAAAACCGGTGAGAACTCAATGCCCAAAAAGCAAAGTCGTAAAGAGGGCGACCAAGAAGAAAACTGTCGAATCCTCTGATCCGCCTGAGGATGTCCATGAATTGGAGAATGAGGTAGAACTTGAATCCCTTGGCTCATTTTTCATACATCTTATTGACAATGATTATTACCAGGATGATGCGGAAGCTAGTCATGCGAACCATGTTGAGGTAATCATCCTTTCTTCCGATACTGAACTTGTGCTGGTTCAAAGATTTCGCTGTGCCGTTCGGAAAGTAAAACGCTCTCACCCTCTTGCTCATTTGGATCCACAATTTTCTTTGAAGACACGGCAACATGAAGGCCATCGCACACCCCGGCACAGCGGCCAACAGGTCACTTCTTCCGGTTTACCAGATACACCAAACCAGAAGCGTCGTCGAGAGGTTTCTTGTTCTCCTGAAAGTCTTTATCCCTTGAAGGGTTGCTTCCGTGACCCTTTTAATCCGTCTGACTCGACTTACCCGGTGTCTTCCAATTCTTCATCTGGCGGTTCATTCACCACTCAGATGCCTCCCCTCAAGACCGTCCCTGGGTAAGGATACTGTCTTTAACTTTGTCTTCTTGCACCGGTTTACCAACTGACCTCTTGTTTTTAATATCACAGTGCCAAAGCTCGTCTGAGCAAGAAAGCGAAGACCACTGTCCCTACTGAAGAAGTTGAACCGAACAGAATTTCCGAAGGTGCTGACAAAGAAGCTGATATTGCCATTGATGACCCTGTACCTCAAAGTCAGGATACATATGTTGAAGCGCCAGAAGTTAATCCATCCAGTCCGCATGCTGATTCTCCAAGCCCAGCCAAGGGCGACGACGTGCCAAGCCCGGCCAGAGATACTGTCAATCCACCAACCCCCTCAAAAGGTGGCGATGATGATGTTGTTATCACTGGTCATGGTTTCACTGCCCCTGGTAACCCAGTTATCTTGGCAAAGCATAGTGCCAAGGAGGAATTTGCTGCTATGGGCAAGGGGAAAGGGAAGGCTGATTTATCCAGCTTCATGAACCTTGGTGGTGACGAACTGCATTCCGGATACTTAAACCGTCTATACACAACCCGGGATTATGAGGCCGGATTGGTGAACTTGATGAAGGAACGATATGAGGTAATCTTAAAATACTGTAATCTTTGTCTTGCAATGTATATCAACTCAAAGTGCCAAGTGCCAAGCTTAATACTTTTGTTTTAAGCCTTGGGACTTTAAAATCTCTTGTTTTAAGAAGCAATCCGCAATAGCCCCCAAGTGCCAAGTGTATAACTTGTTATGTGCTTGGGACTTTTGAAAGAAATTTTAACAGTTCCCTCTTCTGATTTTTGCAGACTGATATACATAGCAAAGAGTCTCAAATCGCCGATCCTCAAGAGAACATCAAGTCTCAGCAAGAAGAGACCTCAAAGGCCAAAGAGGATCTAAAGGGTGCTTTAACAGCCATGGAACAACTGAAAGATGGCTTCAAAACTAAACGCACCAACTGGGAAACCGAAAGGGCTGCTTTGTTGAAGCAGGCTGAAGACACCGAAGCAGCTCTTAAACCGGTGGAGGAAGAGCTGACGGGGCTGAAACATCAAGTGAATGCCATGACAGCCGCTGTTTTGAGTAAGTATTTTATAATATCATGTTCTGAAGTATCTTCAACTCTGCCGGTTTAAAATTTAAGTTTCAAAACCGTTTTAGGTAACCGCATTGCTCATCTAGGCGCAGAGATGCGGATGAAGTTGAAGGCGGCATACACATTGATTGAGCAATTGTATACTGGTGTACAATGAGTCATCTCTGCAGCTTCGTACAACAAACCGGCACCCACCTTGATCAAGGATACTTTGGCCAGGCTCTCAATGACTCCTGCTCAGATAGAGGAAGTGAAGCGATTGGCTGCCAGAGCGGGCACTTTGCTAGCACTGACTCATGCCAAATCATGGATAGATGACTGGGATCCAGTTGATATTGCCAAGGGCTATCCGGATGAACAAGAAAACGGAACAACATTCGATAATGAAGCCCTCAAGGCCCTGACCAAGGAGATGTGTCCGGTAGCAAGTCAGTTGGCTGACGAGGTGAATTTGAATTCGCATCGGTCCTTCTATGACACCAACAACCATCAAGTTGACACTGCTGTGAAGGAAGTGCAGAATCTTATTCCGCCAATTCGTAAGCACACTTATGCTCCTGACGTTGAACCGTCGAATCTTATAAGTGAAGAGGCTGTCTTTCAAGCTTTAACCCAGATTGACTGGACCACCGTTGACTTCCAGCTACTGGGTGGAGAGGAGGAGGGTGAACCGACGCCTGAAGATCCATCAACATCACGTCAACCCGGCGATGAATCTTGATTCGGCAATCTGGTTATTGTCACAGATTTTGTTCTGTAAAACAATCATTATCTTGGGCCTCAAAGCGCCTTGTAATAGGCTAGTTAAAATACTTTGATCTGTGAGACTCATGCATGACTTTGTTGATCCACCATGATATTTGCTGTGGTTGATTATACTTTGATAATTTCACGCGATCCTGATGTCTGCATAAAAGAAATTGTCCGGGCGGTTTACCGCCGGACGGGTCACAATGCCCAAGACAAAGCCTGGCTAATAACCAAAGCTGAATAAATATGAAATAACTCATACCTGTGATATGAAATCACTTAGTTGGTTTACCATCTCTTATTGTAGTAAGGGTGAAGACCCAACTCTCACCATGTAATGATGGTGTGTAATAAGCTATGCGGGGTTATGATGAACACCATATGATCAAACTGGCAACATGTAGTCAAAGCCAGGCCGGGTTTTCAAACACCGGGTTGATAATATAGTCTGACAACTTGTAGTTGAAAGACAAGCCGAGTTAACAAACACCAGGTTAGTATGATGACTGAAAAGCCATACCGGGTCAATAGATACCGGTTCAACATAAAGTTCATCAAAAGAGAAAAAATCTTGACAAAGGCAGATAAAACTGTGTAGTCGAGGCTTTTCAGGGGCTGCTAGTCCCAAATTTGAGGCTTTTCATGGGCTGCCAGGCCACTGAGTTAAACCATTTTGCAGAGCCTTTTAAGATGGACCTCCAACTAACCAATCATCGTTTTAACTTTGGCAAGTTCAGGGTCTGTATAAGATTGACTTGTCAAACGTTCGACGGGTCGTGCCAGGATTACCTGGATAGGAGTGGCTTACTTGATGAAGGCAGGTTAACCTGGGGTTTTAGGTGTATACACCAGGCTTCCAAGCCATGGGTCGATACCCAATTACAAGGGTCCTTTCAAACTCTTTGTTACTTTACACAAAGAGTCCCCAAGTAACTTTGTGAGCTGTGCTCATTGGGTGCCTATGTTTGAGCTGTGCATAGCATCCAGACTATCTTTGGCTCCTTGGGTGTGAAGCTCCCAAGCTGTATTGTGGCATGATAGCCGGTTTAATAGGTAGTACTCCGCTTTGCCAGCTGAAGCCCCCTTGTAACTCAAAAGATATTTGAGAAAAAACGGCAGAGGCCCTGCTTATACCAGGGATGCCGGTATATTATTTTGATCATAATATATACATTGTTGAAATATGTACATAAAAGAAGCCTATGGCTCAAGTATAGTAAGGCCGAAGGAGAGCTATGTTCCACGGCCGCCGGGTCTCCTCCTCAGAACTGCGTGAGCTGTCTCGAGCGTCAATGAGGTAGTATGATCCGTTGTGCAGATTCTTGCTGACCACAAAGGGCCCTTCCCAAGGTGGGGATAACTTGTGCATATCGGTCTGATCCTGTATGAGCCGGAGCACCAAGTCGCCTTCTTGAAAGGTTCTCATTTTAACCCGGCTGCTGTGATAACGCCGCAGGTCTTGCTGATAAACCGCCGAACGAGCCAAAGCCATGTCTCGTTTTTCATCTAACAGGTCCAACGCCTCCTGGCGTGCTTGCTCATTGTCCGCTTCAACATAATTGGCAACCCGGGGCAAATCATGACAAATATCACTTGGGAGGACCACCTCTGCCCCGTAAACCATAAAGAAAGGTGTGTAACCCGTTGATCTGTTGGAGGTGGTGTTGATGCTCCATAACACAGAAGGCAATTCTTCCACCCAACAACCCGGTGTCCGCTTTAAAGGAACCATGAGCCGGGGCTTGATACCCTTCAAGATTTCTTGATTGGCTCTTTCAGCTTGACCATTGGACTGGGGGTGCGCCACGGATGCTAAATCATGTCGGATGTGCTCTCTCTGATAGAAATCCTCCATCTCACCTTTAGAAAGGTTTGTGCCATTATCCGTGATGATGCGGTGTGGAAGGCCAAAGCGGAAGATAATCTTTTTGAGAAATTGAACCGCCGTAGCTGCATCACACTTGCTGACGGGCTCCGCTTCAACCCATTTAGTGAACTTGTCAACCGCCACCAACAGGTGGGTCTTCTTATCCTTGGAGCGCTTAAAGGGCCCCACCATATCAAGCCCCCAAGTGGCAAATGGCCAAGTGATGGGAATCATCCTTAATTCTTGAGTCGGAACATGAGCTCGGTGTGAAAACTTCAGACAAGCGTCACACCGCTTTACCAGATCCTCCGCATCAGCATGAGCTATCAACCAGTAGAATCCATGACGAAAAGCTTTAGCAACCAGGGACTTTGAACCGGCATAGTGAACACATTCCCCTTCATGAATTTCCCGTAGAATCTCTTGGCCTTCTTCTGGAGAAACACAACGCTGGAATACGCCTGAAACGCTGCAGCGGTGTAACTCGCCATTGTGAATAACCATGGACTTGGATCGCCGGATATCTGTCGGGCCAGAACATCATCGTCTGGTAACTCGCCCCGGTTCATATACGCCAAATATGGAACCACCCAATCCGGAATAACATGTAAAGCGGCAACCAATTGGTCCTCTGGATTAGGAACAGCTAAATCATCCTCTGTAGGCAACTTAACAGACGGGTTATGCAAGATATCTAAAAAGGTATTGGGAGGAACCGGTTTACGCTGAGATCCCAGCCGGCTTAAAGCATCTGCCGCTTCGTTTTTGCGCCGATCAATATGCTCAACCTGATATCCTTTGAAGTGACCTGCCACAATATGCACCTCGCGTCTGTAAGCCGCCATGAGTGGATCCTTAGAATCCCAAGAGCCAGAAACTTGCTGGGCCACTAGATCAGAGTCTCCAAAGCATTGTACCCAGCTTAAATTCATCTCCTTGGCCACACGGAGACCATGGAGTAAAGCCTCGTACTTAGCTGCATTGTTAGTACAGGGGAACATTAAATGGAGAACATAATGAATTTTATCACCTCGAGGGGAAGTAAGGACAACTCCAGCCCCCGAGCCTTCCAATTGCCTAGATCCATCAAAGTGAATAGTCCAGTATGTGTTATCCGGTTTGTCCTCTGGTGCCTGTAACTCGGTCCAATCATTGATAAAGTCGACAAGTGCCTGAGATTTGATGGTTGTTCGAGGCATATACTTCAACCCATGTGGACCAAGCTCAATGGCCTACTTTGCAACCCGGCCAGTTGCCTCCCTGTTCTGAATTATATTGCCCAAAGGAGCTGAACTGACCACTGTAATGGGATGGCCTTGACAGTATTGTTTGAGCTTCCGACTCGCCATAAAAACCCCATATACCAGCTTCTGCCAATGCGGATATCGTTGCTTTCACTCAATAAGCACTTCACTGATATAGTAAACCGGCCGTTGAACCGGATATTACTTTCCCGCCTCCTTGCGCTCAACCACAATTGCCACACTGACAGCACGGGCGTTAGTAGCTCTCGGTGTCAAAACCGGTGGATCTTGGGTAGGGGTTCCCGAACTATGCATGTAGGCGGATGGTAACAGGAGACAAGGGACACGATGTTTTTACCCAGGTTCGGTCCCTCTCGATGGAGGTAAAACCCTACTCCTACTTGATTAATATTAATGATATGGGTAGTACAAGAGTAGATCTACCACGAGATCAAAGAGGCTAAACCCTAGAAGCTAGCCTATGGTATGATTGTTCTTCGTCCTACGGACTAAAACCCTCCGGTTTATATAGACATCGGAGAGGGCTAGGGTTACACAGAGTCGGTTACAATGGTAGGAGATCTACATATCCGTATTGCCAAGCTTGCCTTCCACGCCAAGGAAAGTCCCATCCGGACACGAGACGAAGTCTTCAATCTTGTATCTTCATGGTCCAGGAGTCCGACCAATGGTGATAGTTCGGCTATCCGGACATCCCCTAATCCAGGACTCCCTCAGTAGCTCCTGAACCAGGCTTCAATGACGACGAGTCCGGCGCACATATTGTCTTCGGCATTGCAAGGCGGGTTCCTCCTCCGAATACTTCATAGAAGATTTTGAACACAAGGATAATGTCCGGCTCTGCAAAATAAGTTCCCCATACCACCGTAGAGAGAATAATCTTTACACAAATTCAATCTGCTGACATATTTTGCGGTGTGACGTCACACCATGGCCAAGCCTTCATTGGAATCGTTTTTACTGTCCCACCTCAGCGTGTTTAGCGAGGCAGTTTCTTTGGCATGTCTTGTCAAAGCAGAGATTGTGTCCCCTTATTCCGGGATTCTCATTAATACAGGTGTGGGTAACCCTACACTTGTGGGTTATCGAGACCTTTTTCTGGCGCCGTTTCCAGGGAGTCATAGCGTGGGGTGAATATTCTCGTGTGTGCTTGTTTGCTTTATCACGAAGTAATTTTTATTTGCTGTTGTTAGTTGTTCTCTATCTTTAGTTATGGATATGGAACACGAAATACCAAAAAAATTAGGTGTACTTGCTACTCATGGAGATGGGTAACCACCTAAAACCCTCGATGTTGGTTATGTGAAAAATATTATGTACTACTTTGATAATCCTGAGAAAACCCCATTCAGTTATGTTATGGGAGACATGTTGGATCAACGTGAATACTTTAGTGATTATCGCTTGACACAAAAAGGGAAACTATTATGGGATCAAATTCATATGTTGCATTGGTATGCTCAGGAACTATGCTTGAGATATGATTAGACTTGTTGCTCTAGGATGAAGGCTCCACACCTTCCCTTTTCATGCAAATTCAATGATAATAAAACCTTGGCTTCTTATTCTAATGGTATATAGGATTACTATGATGTGGAACAAATAGAAGAATTTGTTGCTTTTCTCGGTGCTTATGAGATTGAATCTTTGTTTAAAGAGTGTGAAAATCTTGATGATGCTATTTACAGACCTGAAAATTTTGCTATACTTAAATATTGCTATGAGAATTATGAATTCAATTCCGATATTGATGCATTTATGGAGGAAGTCTCCCCTGTCCAAGTAGAGACTAATATTTTGCAAGAGTCTATGGAAGAAGGAAGATGAAACTGTGAGCTCATTGGATGAAAAAGATGAGGAGGAGAGTGAAGAACAAAAGGAGGAAGAGCGGATTAGCTACCCGTATACACCTTCTAATGAGAGTAACTCTTCAACGCATATACATTGTTTAATTTCCCTTCGTGCTTACCGAAGGATGATTGCTATGATGATTGTTATGATCCCGTAGATTCTCTTGAAATACCCCTTTTTGATGATGCTTGCTATGCTTGGGGCCATGATGCCAATATGAATTATGCTTATGGAGATGAACTTGCTATAGTTCCTTATGTTAAACATGAAATTGTTTCTATTGCACCCACGCATGATAGTCCTATTATCTTCTTGAATTCTCCCGACTACACTATATCGGAGAAGTTTGCACTTATTAAGGATTATATTGATGGGTTGCATTTTACCGTTGCACATGATGATTTTGATAGATATAATATGCATGTGCTTTCTGCTCCTACTTGCAATTATTATGAGAGAGGAACTATATCTCCACCTCTCTATGTTTCCGACATGATAAAATTGCAAGAAACTACTTATACTATGCATTGGCCATTAATTTGTGTGCTTGAATTGTTCTTTTATGACATGCCGATGCATAGGAAGAGAGTTAGAATTCGTTGTTACATGATATATGTTACTTTGTGCTCACTACTAAATTACGAATCATTGTTAATTAAAATTGGCTTTGATATACCTTGGGATCCGGGTGGATTCATTACTTGAGCACTATATGCCTAGCTTAATGGCTTTAAAGAAAGCGCTGCCAGGGAGACAACACGGAAGTTTTAGAGAGTCATTTATTTCTGTTGAGTGCTTTTATATAGTCAAAAAACAAAAAAATTAAGAGGGGAACCCAAAACTTTTCAAAAAGGAAAGTGAAAGTGAGAAAGACAAGCATTGTTGAAGTGGGGGAGCTCCTTGAACTTTGTTCATGCTCACGAAAACTTTGTGAATCTTGACTAAAGAAACTTTTCATCAAAAATAATTATCCCCTTGCACAATTCCATTGTATTATAAAAATATTGTGCCAAGGTTTGCCTTTAGGATGTTTACAATGCTTGTTGGTTTGTACGGTGCAGGACAGAAACTTTGGCTGTAGTGCGTGATTTTACTTTTTTTTACTGGAACGTCTAACGGTTCTGAAGCTTTTTGCACTGTCTTGCTGTACAAATTGTTTATTTTTCCTAATTTTGGTAGAATTTCTTGGGGTACCAGAAGTATGGTAAATGTTCAGATTGCTATAGTCTGCTCTGTTTTTGACAGATTCTGTTTTTGATGCATAGTTTACTTGTTTTGATGAAACTATCAATTTCTATTAGTGGATTAAGGCATGGAAAAGTTATATTACAGTAGACACAATGCAAAAACAAAATATGAATTGGTTTGCAATAGTACCTAGAGTAGTGATTTGCTTTATACTAACGGATCTTACCGAGTTTTCTGTTGAAGTTTTGTGTGGATGAAGTCTTTGATCGAGGAGGTCTCGATATGAGGAAAAGGAAGAGAGGCAAGAGCTCAAGGTTGGGGATGCCCAAGGCACTCCAAGTAAATATTCAAGGAGACTCAAGCGTCTAAGATTGGGGATGCCCCGGAAAGCATCTCCTCTTTCTTCAACAAGTATCGGTATGTTTTCGTATTCATTTTGTTCATGCGATATGTGCAAGTCTTGGAGTGTCTTTTGCATTTAGTTTTCACTTTTCTTTTATGCACCATGCTGGTATGAGATAGTCCTTGGTTGATTTATAGAATGCTCATTGCACTTCACTTATATCCTTTGAGTATGGCTTTATAGAATGCTTCATGTGCTTCACTTATATCATTTGAAGTTTGGATTGCCTGTTTCTCTTCACATAGAAAACCGGCATTTGTAGAATGCTCTTTTGCTTCACTTATATTTGCTAGAGCATGGGCATATCTTTTGTAGAAAGAATTAAACTCTCTTGCTTCACTTATATCTATTTAGAGAGATGCCATGAATTGGTCATTCACATGGTTAGTCATAAAATCCTACATAAACTTGTAGATCGCTGAATATGATTTTGATTCCTTGCAATAGTTTTGCGATATAAAGATGGTGATATTATCGTAGGATGCGGCAGCATTCCTGAGGAAGAGGTTGATGATTGTGGGTAGTTGTGGATTATATAAATACTTGTGTTGAAGTTTGTGATTCCCGTAGCATGCACGTATGGTGAATCGTTATGTAACAAAGTTGGAGCATGAGGTATTTATTGATTGTCTTCCTTATGAGTGGCGGTCGGGGACAAGCGATGGTATTTTCCTACCAATCTATCCCCCTAGGAGCATGCACGTAGTACTTTGTTTTCATGGCTAATAAATTTTTGCAATAAGTATGTGAGTTCTTTATGACTAATGTTGAGTCCATGGATTATACGCACTCTCACCCTTCCATCATTGCTAGCCTCTTCGGTACTGTGCATTGCCCTTTCCCACCTTGAGAGTTGGTGCAAACTTCACCGGTGCATCCAAACCCCGTGATACGATACGCTCTATCACACATAAGCCTCCTTATATCTTCCTCAAAACAGCCACCATACCTACCTATCATGGCATTTCCATAGCCATTCCGAGATATATTGCCATGCAACTTCCATCATCATCATATACATGACTTGAGCATTCATTGTCATATTGCCTTGCATGATCGTAAGATAGCTAGCATGATGTTTTCATGGCTTGTCCATTTTTTGATATATTTGCTATGCTAGATCATTGCAAATCCAGGTACACCGTCGGAGGCATTCATATAGAGTCATATCTTTGTTCTAGTATCGAGTTGTAATATTGAGTTGTAAGTAAATAAAAGTGTGATGATCATCATTATAGAGCATTTCCCCATAAAAAAGGAGAGAGGCCAAAGAAGCCTAAATAAAAAAAGGGGGCAAATAAGCCCACAAAAAAAGAAAAAAAAAGAAAAAAGGGGCAACGTTACTATCCTTTTACCACACTTGTGCTTCAGAGTAGCACCATGTTCTTCATATCGAGAGTCTCCTATATTGTCACTTTCATATACTAGTGGGAATTTTCATTATAGAACTTGGCTTATATATTCCAACGACGGGCTTGCTCAAATGCCCTAGGTCTTCATGAGCAAGCAAGTTGGATGCACACCCACTTAGTTTTCAGTTTGAGCTTTCATACACTTATAGCTCTAGTGCATCCGTTGCATGGCAATCCCAACTCCTCACATTGACATCAATTGATGGGCATCTCCATAGCCCGTTGATTAGTCGCATTGATGTGAGACTTTTTCCCTTTTTGTCTTCTCCACACAACCTCCACCATCATATTCTATTCCACCTATAGTGCTATATCCATGGCTCATGCTCATGTATTGCGTGAAAGTTGCAAAGGTTTGAGAACATCAAAAGTATGAAACAATTGCTTCGCTTGTCATCGGGGTTGTGCATGATTTGAATATTTTCTATGATGAAGATGGAGCATAGCCAGACTATATGATTTTGTAGGAATAACTTTCTTTGGCCATGTTGTTTTTAAAAGACATGATTGCTTTATTAGTACGCTCGAAGTATTATCGTTTTTATGTCAAATGATAGACTATTGCTTTGAATAACTCGTGTCTTAATATTCATGCCATGATTAGATATATGATCAAGATTATGCTAGGTAGCATTCCACATCAAAAATTATCTTTTTTATCATTTACCTACTCGAGGGCGAGCAGGGATTAAGATTGGGGATGCTAATACGTCTCCGTCGTATCTATAATTTTTGATTGTTCCATGCCAATATTCTACAACTTTCATATACTTTTGGCAACTTTTTATATTATTTTGGGACTAACATATTGATCCAGTGGCCAGTGCCAGTTCCTATTCGTTGCATGTTTTTTGTTTTGCAGAAAACCCATATCAGATGGAGTCCAAACGGGATAAAAATGGACGGAGAATATTTTTGGAATATTTGTGAGATTTGGGAAGAAGAATCAACGCGAGACAGTGCCCGAGGGGGCCACGAGGTAGGGGGCGCGCCCCTGACCCTCGTGGGCACCCCATAAGGCGGTTGACGCT
Organism: Triticum aestivum; assembly: GCF_018294505.1. Taxonomy (NCBI): domain Eukaryota; kingdom Viridiplantae; phylum Streptophyta; class Magnoliopsida; order Poales; family Poaceae; genus Triticum; species Triticum aestivum. The sequence goes on from NC_057810.1 coordinate 677,602,042, forward strand.
CTTCTTTTGCGGCAAGAAAGCTAATTTTTGGAGAAAAATTCTGGCGACGGTTTCAATCCAATCGGAGTTATGGATCTCCGGATATATAGGAAACGGTGGAAGGGCCGAATCTAGGAGCGCAGAAACAGAGAGAGACAGAGAGACAGATCCAATCTCGGAGGGGCTCTTGCCCCTCCCACGCCATGGAGACCATGGACCAGAGGGGAAACCCTTCTCTCCCCCTTGCTTCCGGTGGCACCGGAACACCGCTGGGGCCATCATCATCACCGTGATCTACACCAACAACTTCATCGTACTCATCACCAACTCTTCCCCCCTCTATGCAGCGGTGTAAACCCTCTTTTACCTGCTATAATCTCAACTTAACATGGTGCTCAACGCTATATATTATTTCCCAATGATGTATGGCTATCCTATGATGTTTGAGTAGATCCATTTTGTCCTATGGGTTAATTGATGATCGTGATTGGTTTGAGTTGCATCTTTTATTATTGGTGCTGTCCTATGGTGCTCTCCATGTCGTGCAAGCGCGATGGATTCCCACTATAGGGTGTTGCAATATGTTCATGATTCACTTAGAGTGGGTTTCTTGAGTGACAGAAGCATAAACTCGAGTAAGGGGGTTGTTGCGTATGGGATAAAGAGGACTTAATGCTTTAATGCTATGGTTGGGTTTTACCATAATGATCTTTAGTAGTTGCGGATGCTTGCTAGAGTTCCAATCATAAGTGCATATGATCCAAAAAGAGAAAGTATGTTATCTCATGCCTCTCCCTCACATAAAATTGCAATAGTGATTACCGGTCTAGTTATTGATTGCCTAGGGACAAATAACTTTCTCATGACAAAAATCTCTCTACTAAAACTAACTTAGTTGTGTCTTCATATAAACAGCCCCTACTTTTTATTTACGTGTTCTTTATTGTCTTGCAAACCTATCTAACAACACCTACAAAGTACTTCTAGTTTCATAATTGTTCTAGGTAAAACGAACGCTAAGCGTGCGTAGAGTTGTATCGGTGGTCGGTAGAACTTGAGGGAATATTTGTTCTACCCTTAGCTCCTTGTTGGGTTCGACACTCTTACTTATCGAAAGAGGCTACAATTGATCTCCTACACTTGTGGGTTATCAGTTTCTCACTCATGATTGATCTACTACCAGGTGAATGAGGTTTCCAAATGTTAACACTACAAAAAAAATACACTTCCATGATGATACGTGTTTGTCACAGTAGGTCACGTTTTTTGTCATGCATGTACATCCATGACAAATTTATGACAGAATCAAGATAGTCATACATGTGCTGTCATAGAATTGTTCCATGACATTACCAAAATTATCATCACGGAAGTGTCCACTTCCATGAGGATAAATCGCGTGTCATAGAAGTGCTTTCATCAAGGGTGACCGACATGTGGCATCCACCATAACGAAACACCGTTAAGCTATTGGGTCGGATTTTGGATCCGATAACCCGTTAACAGCCACGATCAATGCCGATTTTCCACGTGTAAAATTTGCATTGACTAACGGATCCACGTGTCAGCTCCGCGTTGGCACAAGTGTCACTCATCCAATGGTCGAGATGGGCCTATGATATGTTGACACGTGGACCGACCCAAAAATGGCCCACAAAGTTTCAATGGGCCGGCCCAACCGAAGGCCCATAAGATTTAGCAGACCATAATGGGCCGGCCCAACCGAAGGCCCATAAGATTTAGCGGACCATAATGGGCCGGCCCAGCTAAAGGCCCACAAAATTTAGCGTACCGTAATGGGCCGGCCCAGCTAAAGGCCCACAAGATTTTGCGGACCACAATGGGCCGGCCCAGCTAAAGGCCCACAAGATTCTGCAGACCATAATGGGCCGGCCCAGCTAAAGGCCCAACATTCTCTGTCAAATCGGCCTGTCAACGGCCTGGTCTAAACTTGTCATCAATGCGGCCCATGGTCACTTCTGGCCCGTTAACAGACCGCTAAGTAATTGGGCTGGATTACAACCCGGTGTATTTCTGGCCTGTTAAAGGTCTGGTTTCATTTGGGCCCATTTAAAGTCCATCAAAACTTTCGGCCCATAAATGACCGTGAAGGATTTGGGTCATATTCGGCCATCTATGTCATTCGGCCTGTTAGAGGCCCACTATAGATTTGGGCCACGTTCGGCCTGTTGTCATTTTCGGCCTGTTAACGCCGGACGTAAACCATGGGCCATATGTGGCCCAACATCATATCGGGCCCATAAACGGCCCATATAAAAATGACGATAATCTAGCCCGACAAAAGTTCCGACCTGTTAAAGGACCATGTATTAGGTCGGCGCATTTACGGCCTGTCCGAATTTTGGTGTGTCAAATATCCGCATCGTAAATGGGACACCATTTCGGCCTGCTAAGTCCAGTGGGTTATTTGGCACAATAAGGGCCCAATCTCACTTTCGGTCTATTAAAGGCCCATGTTTTTTATGGGCTCGAGATATTTACACCTGTAAATGGCCTATTTTTACTGAGGGCCCAAATTATGTTTAGGCCTGTTAAAGGTCCACTATGGGCACAGGCCTACCAGAAAAATATGAAAGCTTATGCTGATTTAAGCCCAGATATTTTTAGTGGGCTACATGCCAATTTCGGCCCGTAATCGTTTTTAGCCCAATTGGAATGGGCCCGACGAATGTTGGCATGTTGGGCTCCTACGAAGCTTTCGGCCGAATACATTACTAAGATAAACCTACACTATACAAAAATAGCGTCGTAATTACTGCAGCCTGTGGCAGCATCATAAATGTTGTATCACAACAAAATAAATTCCAACCATACAACAAAAGGCCTGTTGGCATAAAGTTTACAGTCCTTCCAGATAAAAGCACCATCAGATGTATAGAAGCACAGATCATTTGACCTGAGTGCTAATGTTTCAGGCTGTAGAATCTGATGGAGCAGCACGATCTCCACCTTTTTTCCGCCATTGCTCTTGAACAACGAAGCGAATGTCTGATAGTCTGGTTTCAAAACCATTCATATCTTGACGACATTTCTCAACCACTATTCTTGTTTCCGAAACAACGTCCATTAGGGATTGGACTTGTGTCTGGAGCACAGATATATCACTCTGTCTAGCAGGAAGATTTTGTTCAGTAGGCGATTTGGACGAGGTTACCTTGACAACCAACCCAGAATTACGCAGGAAGGTGCTTTTTGCACTGTTAGTGGAGAGATACTGACGCACTGCAGCAAGAGGTGACATTGTGCCTGTAGTAGCCTCGTCACCTTCAGGTGGTTGTGGCTGTTCAATCATTTGTTCCATAGCTTCCTGAAAGTTTGAACTTGTAGATTAGTGTACCAGATAAGTTACTAATGAGACAAAAACAAACAAAGTAGGTTAAACGTTTATACATAACTTATTTTGGTGAACTACTGTAATACATTAGCATGTATTGTAGTGCCAACTACATAATAAAATCACTTTCGGAACATATGTCCATGTAGCATGCCTACTGTATTGTCTATTTCCTCACATTCGTTGACATCTAAGGATAAAGAGACATGGTTTAAAGTAGGATGAACATAGTATGACATCATTCATATCATGGGCAAACAGATATAAAACAAACAGGCTATTTTATCATTGTGTGCGCACGTGAACATAACAACTAGATTACAGATCAAGACCAAAAGAATATCCTTCATCTCTTTTAAACCATGTAAGGTGAAATGATACGTTAAGACAACTGTGTATAAAAGTGAACAGAGTAACTGACATTGGCTGCAAACCAAGTAGTTAAATGAACACATCACAGTACCAATCAGTTCAAGGCAGGAGGAGTAAGGACTTACAACAGCGGCTTGAACTGGTGTGCTCATGCCCTTCATCTTGCTGGTGTGGCAATCCTTGAAGATTTGCACTGCATTCGGTTCAGGTTCTTTTTGGTCCGCACGGGCTTTCCTCTGTATTTGGAACAAGTCAATATAGATACGATAATATGGCACAAAAAAAGAAGGAAGTAGCAGCTATTTACAAGAGCCTCGCAGTGTGCAATATAGCTACGAGATCCTGTTGTCTGTTGGAATTTCACTTTAGAACGGTTGGTTTTGTTCTTCAAACAGTTAGCCTAGAAGAAGATACACTTGTAAGGCACATACATAAATACAAGTTCAATATGTGGTCTGATCAAATACATATAGCCTACCTGATACTTTGGATCAGACCAGTGTTTAACGAGGGTGTCCAGTCTTCATCTGTAATATATTCCACTGGAGATGTTTGGGCGATTTCATTGTTAGCCTTGCCTTCAAAGTGAGATTTTCTAAGGTGGTACCGATACTGTCGCAGAGCAGACTGAAAAACATGAGTGCATGCTTGTTTAGTTGCATCATCTTTCGGATCCAACTTGAACCTCATCTGTTGAAAAAAGAATGTGAGTCTTATTAGGAGGAAGCTAGAAAGTATGGGACAGAGCAAGACAATATTACTAATTGCGATGAATAACATTACTTACGGATAAATGGTCAAGGAAGGTGTTAAACTGGGTATTGTCTTTCTCATTCCTGTACTGGATCCACGTTGGGAGGATACGTGCATGACACCTAACGGCAACGGCTGCCTCTGATACTAACTTGGCTGACTCTGTAGCATCACGTGGCCTTTTTAAACCTGCCTCAAAATGGATCTCCATTCTTCCTCCTTTAGATTTTGTTAATCTGTCAAGCATTATCCCTGATGTCTGTTTCCGCTTGCGCCGTGGTGCTAGTTCAACAACGAATATGGAAAGTGTTAGTGTACATCAAACTGTGAGAGTACATATAAAGGAGCATGCAACTGCAACTTGACTCGGTCAGGTACCGTCTTGGTGTTGATGCTCATGAGGTTCATCTGATCTTGCCAAGTCCTGTTGTGTCAGCAGTGCTTCGGAAGTAGTGTTAGGTGTGAAGGCAGCTTGGGAACTGGCCAGTTCCGGAGCAAACGAACGAGTAACTGGTTGAGATGCTGGTACAGTTGAAGCGGATGCTGCAGCTGGTGGAGCAGGTGATACTGTGTTTGTAGATTTAGCCGGTGGACTTGGACCTTCTACTGCACTATAAGTACCAGCAGAATCTCGACGGCAGAACCTTTTCCGTTTCACCCGACGAGTAACAGCACTCCCTACTATATTATTTTCCTTGCTCTTTTTTGACTTTGCCATGTCAAGCTGTACCCACAACACAAAAGAATAAAATCACTCTTCAGAACTCATTGATGCATGATACAGACAAGCAATACTTTGATGTAAGACAACCGTATGAGGATGGAATATGTAAGAAAAACAGGACGGCATGACATATTCACAGCTACGATGTGCAAACTAAGCAGAAGGATTTTCAAGAAAATAGAAGTAATGCAAGCTAGACACCATATGAAAGATGCAACCAATATTACTCTGCCAAGTTAAAAGTGTCTTGTCATAAGTGGCAATTCGAAAAATTAGAAGCAGTACAACATAGAAATCAATGCAAGATGCAACCACTATCAAACTGCCATGTTAAAAGCGTCCAATCATGAGTGACTGATGCGGGATACACAACAGCAGTACTTTGATGTAAGAACATGGTATGATAGATAGATGCAGTGTATTCTAGACACAGAAAGCCATGTCATATGCACATGTATAACGTATAAACTCAGCAGGTGCAATTTAATCAAAATAGAAGAAATACAGGCTAGACAACATATGCAACATGAAACCAATTATCACACTGTCAACTTAGAGCAAGCACCTGCGATGGTGGAGTACGGGAGATGAACTCATCATGTAGACTTGGGACTTCAACTTCATTAGCAGTAGCAGTGGCAAATCTAGAGAGTCTCTGTTTGCGTCGGTGCGGAGGACCACCAACATCCCCTAACTTACTCTTTTCCTTCCTATTTTCTGATATTGCCTTATGAAGTCAAAACCACAAGAAGATGAATAAAATTAGCTCTGCATAACTGGTTGATGCATGATACAGACGAACACTACTTTGATGTAAGGCAAGCGCAGGATAGGAGGATGGAATATATACAAAAAAGACAGCGTTTCATATTCACACGTACGATAGGAGGATGGAATATGTATGAAAAAACAGTAAGCGGAAGGCATTTCAACAAAATTAGAAGAAATGAAAGCTAGGCACCATATGAACATGCAACCAATATCACTCTATCAGGTAAAAAGTGTCTCGTCGTAAGTGCCATTTCAAGAAATTAGAAGCAGTACAAGCTAGAAGACAATGCAAGATGCAACCTACATCACAGTCCCAAGTTAAATGTGTCTTATGGGTAAGTGATCGTTGCAGGTATAAGTTGTAAGCTACGCAGATGCAATTCAACATAATCAGAAGCAATACAAACTAGACATCATACGGAAAACGCAACCACGTATAACAGTTCCAAGTAAGAGCAAGCACCTGTGATGGTGGAGTAGGGGAGATGTGCTCATCATGTACACGTATGTTCTAGAAACAGGAACACGTGTCATATTCACAGGCATTATGTGTAAAGTAAGCAGATGCAATTCAAGTTAGAAGCAATACAAGCTAGACATCATACGCAACATGCAACCACATATAATAGTGTCAAGTTAGAGCAAGCACCTGTGATGGTGGAGTAGGGGAGATGTGCTCATCATCTACACAGCTACGTTGACTGTCCAGCCTTGTGTTGTCTTGCGAATCTTGTTGGGAGGATGGCGGAGTAGAATCTGTAGAGACCCCCTGTTTGAGTTGCTCCGAAGGACCACCATCATCCACTGCCGGACTAATTTCCTTCAGCTGTAATGATTTTGCATTGTGAAGTCAAACCGATAAGAAAAAGGAATAAAATTCGCTCTTCAGAACTCATTCATGCATGATACTGACGAACACTACTCGGATGAAAGGCAAACACATGATGCGAGGATGGAATATGTATGAAAAACAGGATGGTGTGACATATTCACACCTATGATGTGGTAACTAAGCAGAAGGCATTTCAACAAATTAGAAGCACTGCAAGCTAGACACCATATGAAAGATGCAACCAATATCACTCTGCCAAGTTCAAACTGTATGGCGTTTCAACAAATTAGAAGCAGTACATGCTAGAAATCATATGCAAGACACAACCAATATCACAGTGGCGACTTAAAGGTGCCTTATCATAAGTGACTGATGCGGGATATGCAAGAATAGTAGTCTGATGTAGAAACAGGAACACATGTCATATTCACAGGCATTATGTGTAAAGTAAGCAGATGCAATTCAACAAAGTTAGAAGCAATACAAGCTAGACATCATACGCAACATGCAACCACATATAATAGTGCCAAGTTAGAGCAAGCACCTGTGATGGTGGAGTAGGGGAGATGTGCTCATCATCTACACAGCTACGTTGACTGTCTAGCCTTGCGTTGTCTTGCGAATCTTGTTGGGAGGATGGCGGAGTAGAATCTGTAGAGAACCTCCGTTTCAGTTGCTCGGAAGGACCACCATCATCCAATGCCTTGCCAATTTCCTTCAGCTTTATTGATTTTGCATTGTGAGGTCATACCGACAAGAAAAAGGAATATCATTCGCTCTTCAGAACTCATTCATGCATGATACTGACGAACACTACTCTGATGAAAGGCAAAGTCATGATACGAGGATGGAATATGTACGAAAAAATGGACGGCTTGACATATTCACACCTATGATGTGGTAACTAAGCAGAAGGCACTTCAACAAATTAGAAACACTGCAAGACACCATATGGAAGGTGCAATCAATATCACTCTGCCAAGTTAAAACTGTCTCGTCATAGGTGGCGTTCATCAAACTAGAAGCAATACATGCTAGAAATCATATTCAAGACGCAAACCAATATCACACTGCCAACTTAAAGGTGTCCCATCATAAGTGACTGATGCAGGATACACAAGAAGAGTAGTTTCATGTAAGAACATGGTGTGATAGACAGATATAGTATGTACCAAAAACAGGAAAGCGTGTCATATTCACATGTATCATGTGTAAGCTAAGCAGATGCAGTTTACACTAATTAGGAGCAATACGAGCTAGACACCATATGCAACATGCAACCAGATATCACACTGCCAAGTTAGAGCAAGCACCTTGGATGGTGGAGTAGGGGAGCGGAGACTTGGACCTTGTAATGCACTATCAGTACAAGGAGAATCGGTACAGATGCTCCGTTTACGTTGCTGCAGAGGACCACCATCATCGCCTTCCTTACTCTTTTCCTTCCTCTTTCTTGATTTTGCCTTGTCAAGTCAAACCCACAAGAAAAAGGAATAAAATTTGCTCTTCAGAACTTATTGATGCATGATACTGACGAACACTACTTTCATGTAAGGCAGCCGCATGATAGGAGGATGGAATATGTATGAAAAACAGGACGGCGTGACATATTGACATGTATGATGTATAAAGTGTAAACTAAGCACAAGGTGCTTGAACTTGTTAGAATCGATGCAAGCTAGAAACCATATGAAAGATGAAACCAATATCACTCTGCCAAATTAAAAGGGTGCCCTAACAAATGTATTTGACCAAATTAGAAGCAATACATGGCAACAGGCTAGAAATAATATGCAATATGCAACGAATAAAGGTGACTCATCGTAAGTGATTGATGCAGGATACAGAAGAGAGGTAGTTTCATGTAAGAACAAGGTTAACACATAGATGTAGTGTGTACCAAAAATAGGAAGGCATGTCATATTCACAGGTATAGTGTGTAAACTAAGCAGATGCAATTTACCCTAATTAGAAGCATTACAAGCTAGACACCGTATGCAACATGCAACCACATATCACACTGCGAAGTTGGAGCAAGCACCTGTGATGGTGGTGTAGGGGAAGTGCGGTCTTCAGGTACAGAGCAACGTTCAATATCTTCATTTAGGCCTGTTGTTTCTTGAGAATCATGTGGAGAGGATGAAATTGCATTCTTTATAAGAGTATTGCGTCTCATATTAACCCACGCGCGTGACTGTCTCATCATAAGCGATAGACGCAGGATACACAAGAACAGTAGTTTGATGTAAGAACATGGTGTGATAGGCAGATGTAGTATGTACCAAAAACAGGAAGGCGTGTCATATTCACATGTATAATGTGTAAGCTAAGGAGATGCAATTTAACAAATTAGGAGCATTGATGAGGGATACACAAGAAAAGTAGTTTGATGTAAGAACATGGTTAATAGAAAGACGTAGTATGTACCAAAAACAGGAAGGCATGTCATATTCACAGGTATAATGTGTTAACTAAGCAGATGCAATTTACCCTAATTAGAAGCATTACAAGGTAGACACCATATGCAACATGCAACCACATATCACACTGCCAAGTAAGAGCAAGCACCTGCGATGGTGGTGTGGGGGAATTGCGGTGATCAACTAGAGAGCTACGTTGACTATCTTCATTTAGCCTTGCTGTTTCTTGAGAATCATGTGGGGAGGATGACACTGCACTCTTTAAACGAGTAGGGCGTCTCACAGTAACCCACCCGGGTGACTGTCTCATCATAAGTGATTGACGAGGGATACAAAAGAGCATTAGTTTGATGTACGAACATGGTTAATAGACATATGTAGTATGTATCAAAAACAGGAAGGCATGTCATTATCAAAGGTATAATGTGTAAAGTAAGCAGATGCAATTTAACCAAATTGGAAGCAATACAAGCTAGACACCATATGCAACATGCAACCACATTTGACAGCGCGAAGTTAAAGCAAGCACCTGGGATGGTTGTGTGTGGCAATTGAGATCATCAACTGCAGAGCTACGTTTACTGTCTCCAACTGCTGACACTGCACCCATTAGAGCGCTGAAACGCTTAGTGCTTATCTTCGAATTACACTGGAGCGACTTCTGTCTTTTCTTTTCTGCATTCATCAACACTGCGTCAGAGTCTGAAATACCCATGCATAAAAAAACAATAGTGTGAGTATGGGTGAAGTGTGTGCACAATTAGTACAGTGTAAAGGTAGCAGATAGCAGGTCGGTGAGAAATAAATGACGGGAGACATATGATAGCTCTACAACATGCATGGCACACTCAATTACTACAGGATTCTATGAAAATAACAGTCGACTGAAAGCAAATAGGTCAGTCCATTTTTTCTGCACCGTCCGATGTACAAAGAACGGGCAGATCGCCTTCATCTACCTCCAGCCAGTCAGTGTTGACGATCTTCCTCGAAACGCCAGCGACCACCGGCCCAGTATTCCTCCCCTGCCTGCACCCTCCCCTCGACCTCACCGCACCGCCGTGCTTGGCACCGCCCCCCGGCCATCCATTCAAGCCCCGCCGACCTCCAGATCGGGCGCAAGCAGCTCCTGCGCCCCACACCCCTATGATAGACACCGATGCGCCGCTTCCCCGGGGAACAGGCGGACTAGGTGCTTCGCGCGCCTAAGCGGGTGCTGCTTCTTTTAATTGCGGTTCGACTGACCCTGAATTGAAATCCAGGCGGGCTACTGACCTCTAGCAAAGGTGAAATAGTAAAAGGGAGGAAACCTTGTGCATTTAGTATCACGAAGAAGATGTAGTAAGAAGCGCTCAACTAGTTTCTTTCGTGGGATTAATACGGTGTGAGCGGAGATGTAAGATTTGCACGAATAAGGGAAGAGGAGTACCTCTTTCTGCTGGCAGTGTTGTGTCATCCTTCTGTTTTTCCAACGATCTTGTTGTTCGCCAGAAACCAGAAGTTGTGGAGGACGGTGTCATCCTTCTGTTTTTCCAAGTTGTTGAGTGTGGTGCGGTGGCCGTCTATCAGCGGCGGGGAAGCAGATCCGAGGCGGAGAATGACGACGTAGCAGGAACAGCTCCGGTGCGGTGGACGGTTGCGACAGTGGAGCCGCAGCAGTGAGGCACAGGACGGCGTGGTCGGAGTGGTTCTGGTACGACGCTCGTCGACGTCGGCATCGTGGAGGCAGCTCTGCCTCGGCTTCAGCTGCTAAGTCCTTGAGGGCGTTGCAGTTGCGGTTGCGTTGGACGACGACATCGGGGTACCGGTTCCTGCGTGATGGAGGAGGGCAGCGGTGGATTGGCCAATATGGGTGGAGGACGGAGGAGGCTGGGGTTTCGTGGCTGGTGGAGAGGGTGTTTTCGCGCCCATGGAGTATGAATGGGGAAACTGAGGGAGGCGGGGAACTAAGGGGGAACAATGTTTTGGTTTGAGACGCACTTGTTTGAAATTTGGGGAAAGTTACAAACTTTGCCCCCATCTAAAATTTCGGACATATTGCGGGTTGGGGGTAGGACAGTCATGTCAGGTGTCCCAAATGTGGGCGGGATAGATTTCGGCCGAGCGCATGGGTGTTTAGGCGCCCACGGCGTATGAATGCTTCTCGGAGGCGGTTGAGACTGGCGTCTTGGTGAAGTTACAAACCTACCCCGGTTTAGACCTTTGGACATCGGGCCGATAGGCTACACAGGCCAGAGTCAGGACAGTAATTTCCTACCACCAAAACATTAGTCTCGCGCGGTTTCGGGTGACCAGAGGCCTATTTGGCGCTTCGTTCAATATTTGGGAGCAGAAGCATTAATGTTTTCGGTTCTCTTGAATTGAACTTTCAGGATTTGTCAAACTTCACAAATCTTTACTCTTGAAAATCCTAAAGCTACGATTATTTTGGAATGGAGGGGGTACATTTGAATATACATTGTACACGAGTATATATTAAAAAATATGCAACTTACCTCAGTTCATGCATGGTTCCAGATATAATCTCCTTGGTTGCAAAAAAAAGTTAGATATGCGTATGAATATATATAGCATGTTCAAACTCACAACAAAGATTGATGCCCCCTTTTACATCTGATTTACAAATGCCATTATCTCGGGTTCAAATAGATGAATGCACTTCCTATGAATTCGAATCTTCGAAACCCCCTTTATGTTGAATTCGACATGTATTTTATTTCGTAGCTAGCAATTTGGAATGTATCCATGCAAGTGACAAATGTATAAAGTGCTTCACACTAACAACATGGAGTGCACTAATTAATGTTTATATATGAATTGCAAAAGCATCCATTGCCTGTATTTCAAACCGCTCTCACTCTATGGATCGATAATATGAAATAAACACATGCACATGCTAGAATTCAATAGAGTATGGGTGTCTGATAGACCGATTTCGTCCATACGCAAATTTGCAAAATTCATGATCTCATCCAAATATAATAATGACATTTATATTTTAATTTAATGTGTAGAACCGCCTTTTACATGTAGATGCACTATGCCTCGCCCCATTCTCACAAACACGTTATATATCTCTCTATCTAACACATGTGCACACACTTTATATGCATCGACATTTCTCTTTCACACATGCTCACAATCACTCTCAGGGTGTCAGGGTGTCTCACGCACATGCTCTCTCTGTTTCTCTCTCTCTCTCTCTCTTTCTGACTACTATGTACCACTCTTTTCACTAATCTTAGTTGCAAAACACTATTTCTCTCACATGCATATATACACATGCACGGTCTCTACTAGCCCTCTATACGCACATATATGTGCCTACGTGTCTCCCGCATGCACATTATCTTTAGGCCTCTCTCGCACACATTGCCCCCCCCCCCCCGACACACCTCTCTAATAGTAGTTGGCAGATATGATTTCATCATATCATTCGGTAGGATATCCCTGGCTATTAGGCTGGATGGTAATATGAGGCAAAGTTTTAACCTAGTTCGGATCGGACCCTTGCAGTTGAAGAAAGAGCCTACTCCTGGTACTGTATATTAGTGATAGGGGTGTGTACAAAGTACACATGAATACCAGGCATTGTGCATGTGTGTATACTATCGACGAACTAGCCCCCAAGCTTGTATAACATACTAAGGGCCTAGGGTTACAAATCATATATAGTCGGCTTATCACCAGTGGGGATAGAGTCCTCCGCGACTCTAGTAGCCTCGTGTTGTACGCCGAGTCCTCCACATGGGTCTCCATATAACACGTCTCGGTCCAACCTATATGTGGCGCAGGATGGAACTGACCCATGAGTCTTCATGTTGACCCACCACAACTAGAAATGATGTGCCCACCACACCACACACGCAATCGGCCACTAAGAAAATAAGCATATACAATAGTACAACGGTATCTAGCTCACGATATCTCTCCATATTTTGTTGATGACACTGACGGACTTTGCATTTGATGCGTGCTCCGTATTTTGTTGACGACACTTACGGTCATTGTATTTGAAGCGAAAGCACGATATGGTCACTGGACTTCAGAATAAGCTCATCACGGTCACCACATACATTTTGTCGTGCTAACCAACATGTGGTTGGATGGTTAGAGGACAGTGGTTTCTGGAGCCCACCAAGGTTAAAGTCCCGGTGCTCGCATTTATCTTGTGACAATTTCAGTATTTTCCGGTGATGTACGTTCAGTGGGAGAAGACGTTCCACTCGACTACGAGGCACCTACGGAGACTTCGTAAAATCTCAAGATCATATATGCTGGCCCACTCTCTCGAAGGTGCTCATAGGGGTAGGGTTCGCGTGTGTGCGCTTATAGCGGTGAGTGCTTGCGCGTATATATGAGCCCCTGTGTCTGTACCGTGTTAAACAAATACATGTGATGATATACTGTCACTGGCTCACCCGTACAACTCCGTATTTTGTTGATGACACAATCAATTGACCAGTCAAACGGCACGACTAGTGTTGCACCATCGGGGCGTGTAACCGTGGGGCCCACCTGTCAGCCCGTATATGAAAGAAAGAAATGGTAGCTTGAGTCTGTACTGTGTTAATAAAATAGGAGTACATTTTAGGGTGATCATACGGTCACTGGCTCACCATACAGCTCCGTAATTTGTTGATAACACGATCAATTGACCAGTCAAATGGTCCACATTCAGCAGCACACATTACCATAGGGCCCACCCGTCAGCGCGTATATGAAGGACAGAAATGGTAATAAACTAGTGGTCGGTGGGTATTCGAAGTCGTGAGACCTCTGGTTGGTAGTCACCGGCGGTTGGGGGGGCGTTCATTGGGCGGTGGGGTGGGGATCCCCGGAGAAAAAGCTCGGCGCAGGGGGGAAGGGGGCTAGAGGGATGGCCTGTGCGGCGGCGGACCGGCGGTGGGGAGTGGTTTCGGGAAGGGCGGGCCGGCCGCGGGCGGCGGGGGTGGGCGGTTCGGACGGTGGTGGCTGGCGGCTCAGGGGGGGTGGAGTTTGATGACAAACTGGAGGCCCTTGATTTCGTATCCAACGGCTGGAAAATCTAATGACCAGCGATGAAAAAGTCAGTCGACTGACGTGTAGCCTCATCCCGCACGTACACATGCACGCACGCATGTAGGCATGCAACACTGACACGTACACATAACGTACACATGCACGCATGCTGGCGTGCAACACTAACACGTACACATGCACTCACGAACACACGCACGTACGCATCCATGCATGAAACACTGAAACGCACCCTTGCACGCACGCAACACTCGCACGCCTGCATGCACACAGCACACGACGCAAGACACACGCTCAACCTATACGTGCATGCACCCTTTGTTAAGGACATGGATTGTTACGGGTATTAATCAATCTTATCTGTGATAAGCAGAACATTGATGTTTGCATCAGTCTTTATGAATCACAACGTATCGAACAGGCTATCAACATAGTAGGCTTAACTACATGAAAAATATGACATCACACTCAATGAACAATCATCGGTTTATGAAATGCCCACTTCTGACCGCCCTGGCCCACCAAAGGTTCCTCTGCTGTGCGCTGCCTGCATTGGGTCACTGACATGCAGGCCATGCACCCAAAGAGCCCACACGTCAGTGGAAGAATGGTGCGGTGTCCTAGGTCAGAGTCGAGGGCGCCACTCGCGGCACGCCCGGCTGAACACGCCTCCGTGCCGCATTCAAACGCCTCCATGAAACCCGCACGTGTGGAAGCCGAGAAACCCACTCTGGACACACGTCCATTCATGACCGGGCCGGTGTTAAACGCAACACCGGCCGAGCTCCTCACGTCCTTCGTCTATTTAATCTCCTATTTAAGCGAGGACAAACGTCGGCCAAGAATCGCACACCTCCGCCGCTCCCCTATCTCCTCCACCATTTTGTCCACTCTTACAATGGCTTACGAAGAGTAGTTATTCCGCATCCAAGCTGGCTGGGTAGCCCGCCGGATACGAGCTATGCAGCTCGCTGATCCACCTCCCTCCCCTCGCCCGACGGAGCTAGTTGCCGCCCCAAGCCGGTGCGCGGTTCAGCAACTCGCCGCTCCAGGCCAGCTCGACGAGGAGCGGCGCACGGGCGTCGTTGCTGCCGTCCATGCCGCCGCCTCGTACTGCGTCTCCCGTTTCTATGGCCGAGACTCCCATGCTGGCGGCCGCGCCATGCAAGCAGCGACAGAAGCTGGGTGCGCGGAGAGCGACGAGTCGGTGGCCAGCGCCTCCGCATCCGCCGCCATCATCGAGGAGAAGTAGAACACGGGAGGCCGCCGCCGCTTGGGTCCCATGAAGGCCACCGCGGAGGCCACGCCGACGTACACAGTAGGTGTCTTGCCGGATCCTTTTGTTGTGAGGACCTTCGTCGACCCCGCATGGGCTCCACGGAAGGGGGAATGTTTGGATGAACTCGAGTCGGTGCCGGCCATTGCGATTAGTGGCCGGTGATGAACTTGAACCGGTGCCAGCCACCATCATCTTCGGCACCAGCCAATGATATCAGTTGGGCAGTGGGGAAGCGAGCCGTTCTTTGCGCTGAAGCATACACCTCCAGGGCTCCCGACAGTCCGGTGATCGTGCTGCCGGACATGAGGAACACAAATCGATCGGTGGGCGACCATTTAGGCCAGGTATTATATACCTGTGTTGTCCAGAACTAGCACCGTGTTGTTCATTTGAATGTAATGAAATCCATCATGTTTGTGTGAAAATTCGGTATTTTATATGATTTCCAACGTTGTTTATATGAAATATCAGTTTGTCTACGTGTTTGCGTGAATTTCCTCCGGTTGGTTGAGTTGCTGTCATAATGTGTGCGGCTACGGTTGGATGGCGTAATTTGTGGGTTGTCGGTCGGTCTGCGGGCGGCTCGGGCGGCGTTGTGGGACAAAAAAACACAGCTCATGCGAGCTTGTCTCCAACATGCACGCTGGAAGATGCATGACATCATAAGCACCCAAGCCATTCCTCGTTCATCGGTGGCAAAGGACCGGTGGACAAAAGGGTCGCCAATATTTTGGCTACCCCGGGCAAGATCCAAACAGCCCCTCCCAACAGATTCAAATCCCTCGTTCGCCGTGATATTTTGCCATGTGTTGTTTTCATGGACTAGCAAGATGCCCGTGCATTGCACGGAACATCAAGATGCATTTTTTTACAAACTCCCGAATGCATGCAAGGGATAATTAATGTCCTCCTTTGCTAGTACCACGAGGCAAACACCATTAATATTGCATCGATTAGTGTTAGTGTCCTTGTATATCTGTAAATTGTAATTTTGAGAGCGGCCCCTTGTATATAAAAATGGAGGGAGAAATATGAGAGATAAGGTGAGGAGGAGTGGGGCGTGGTGCCGTGGTGGTGACTGGTGGTCGGACTGGGCGGAGGCATGGGGATGGACGACGCATTATGTCTAGGTTTGTATCTCTCTCACACACACCCACGTAGGTGGGGGACGTGCACGAAGAGAAGAGGTGCACGCATGGCGCACGTACTCCCGTCTCTTTCCCAACCACACCCGCGCGGGTACACGGTGGAGCTCATTTCTGTACGAAAAAGGCAGCCCACATGGTAATTTGGCACGTTTACTGGTTGTCCACTTGGTGGAGGGAGGATCGTCTACCACGGGTGAACAAACAAATTGCGACTTGACGCGTTATGTTAAATTAAAAAAAGAGGCAAACCAAGTGGGGCCTACCGTAGAGGCAAGGCTCTATACACTGGAGTACTTTTGATGTGTCCTGTCAACTCGCAGAGTGAGGAGAAACTTGCTTAGTACACCGTCTCCCCTGCCCATGGGGGCGGTGGCTCGCGGGATGAGGAGAAAATTTTACTACTCCCTCCGTTTACTCCTCGTCCCTACTACGTACGTACTTTGGTTAGTACTCCCTCCATTTACTTATACAGGGCCACTATAAAAAAATACATTTTGCATCTATACAAGGCCACAAATAGTAATCGAGCCTTGCCAGTTTATGGCTCAATCTCAAAATCTCTCCAACCAAGGTAGATGGTGAGTGGTCGAATTAATTTCGTAGTTTGCACAGTACGCTCGTTTTTCTCAAGAAGTTATGTTTACCGAGGCATTAATTAGAACGAATGCATGAATGACCACTAAATTTCCATCAACTTGTACATGCATTGGTTAGTTTCCTCTTGACACTGCTTGCTTTGGGTGATCTAACGCACCTCGAAATCCAACATGTAATGGTACTACTACTAGTATAGTAGAATTGAGACTTATCAAACGGAAAAACGAATGTTTTTTAGATGAGCCCTATAAACCCTAGTAAAACAGATTTTTCCAAAACTAAGTCGCTCCCTTTCATGAATTCTATAGTATACTCCTCCGTCGACGCTCCCTTTCATGAATTCTGTACTTCCTGTCGCCGACATGTGGGACATATAGCAACCGGGTCGACATGTCAAGCACCAAATAACAGTGTAGAACAGCAGGGGGACGCACCCCACTCGTACCAGCCCAGTAGTAGTAATGAGCAATGAGACGTCAAATCACAATGTCGCACCTTCCAAGACGGACGAAGCAACCATTATTTCACACTTCGGTTCGACATCATCTCAAACCACGTACTAGTATTGCTTCTGCCTCAAGAGGGACACACGCATTGCCTTGATACATCATGACACGTGGGACCGCATGACAGGCCATGCTCCCCCGCCGATCGCTCGGTAAAATCACCTCATTTTTACTATACTTCATCCGGCTCAGTTTACTACATGGCATGCACGTCGTTCTAGGTTGAGAATTTAACTGGCTATATATATGTGTGATGAACAGTACGCTAGACTTTTAAAAAATGTATACTTTTGTATAGTAGTACTCCACTATCGACGGATTGCGCCATGGAGCAAAAGTTGAAATTTAAAAAAAAGGTGGTACATATAGAGAGCGCTCGTCGCCAAATTATGCATATAGTACTATTAAAAAAGCTAGTACATGCTTAATTGGGGTGCTAAATTCTATTAAAGAAATACTAGCACTAGTATGTACATACTAAAGAGTTAAAGTAACGAGAAGAAACATAACATAGTTCTGCTAGGGGCTCAGCACAACACACCCCTCAAATTAAACTAAGCACACCTGAAATTAAACTATGCAACTAATCCGATAGACACTGCATTAGAAGTTTAGAACCACCATTAGCAACGACACTGCCATCTTACTCGGAGTCCTCGTCCACGTCCTCGACTTCGTCCTTGTCCCTCTTCCTCTTGGCCGATACTTCTTTGCTTGAACCGCCAACTTGGTTGTTGCTCTTCATCCAACCCTTGTAGATATTGAAACAAAGGTAGCCATCCATTGCAGCGTACTGGATGTGGTCTATATCTAGTACATTCCGCTGCCATGCATGACGATGAAACATGTATGGAGGTTTCTCCAGTTTACCGTACGAAGGATGAACCATGGCTCCTGCCAGGGTCAGCATTGAAAGCTGATGAGAGGGCACCAGCCGATTCTTCTGGAGGTCGAAGGGGTTGCCTACAACGAGGCCTATCCGACGCAGGACTTCTTTGTCGTTCTTAAAGTCTACAGTAACGAATTTGACTGTTTTGTCCTCGAGGAAGTTCTTAAAATCCTGGCACACAACGTCAGCATGGCATATGTGGTAGACCAAGCAAACATTATGTACGCAAACCTGGATCACGGCGGGCTTCTTCCTCTCTTCGTCCTTTAGATCCTTCTCTCGTCCCACGAATGTGGTGTACTCAACATCCAGCCCAGCAACCCACACATCATGTGAGTTTTCGAACATGCGTCTGAAGCGAGAAAGGCATCCTTTCACCGTCGCGGAAGTACGGGTGTAGATGACGTCGAACTCATCGCCGGTGATGGTTCTAACTTTGTACTCACCGCTGATCGGGGAGATGTGGGACGCCATGGATTTGGGAGGAGGGTTAGGATTAGTGGAACTACCGTAATGTGAATGGACGGGACGACTAGGAGAGAACCGCCGTAGTATTAAAGGACGTGCGGGGACGAGTAGGAGCGAACTGCCTGCGTGCGAACGGTAGGGTAGTGGCTTTCCATTCTCCCATGATACGGGCTTCCGAGAGCCCTTGGATCTGAGATCGAACGGTTGCATGGCGTGCTTCTAGACCTATGGGTGAATATCCTATCTTGGAGGGTTATTCTTAAAATTTTCAACAACTTAGCATGCGACCATTTAATCTCAAATCCAAGGGCTGCCAGCAGCCCGTATCATGGTCGCGCCTACCACGACCATCGCGTCGCTCGCGCGGTCGTGCCCTTGGAGATTTAACACGGTGCGTTAGGCTATCTGATGTTGGCATGTCATACATAGTCATCACTTAGTCACTCATGCTACAACAAGGTTGGCTATAAGTGTATTTTTTTACTCCTCTCTATCTCTTTCTTCGTACTCCCTCCGTCCCATAATATAAGAACGTTTTTTACACTAGTGTAGTGTCAAAAACATTCTTATATAATGGGACACAGGGAGTACTAGTATTTATTGCATTTGCCAAGGAGTGACCTCTTCCAATGAAATGGTGTTGCTAAGTTTGCTTCATTTAATTAGCTACAGACTCAAAATTGTCTTTTCACCTAGGTACACGCGCTTAGCACTGTTTCTTCCTTGGGTCACCAAAGTAGACTCTCTCTTCTTGATTAACTTGCCACATCAGACTTTATGCCCATGTGCAAGCTTAAGCACCTGTAGGAGCAAGTAAGTACAATAGTGCGCTTTACATGGCATTTTAGCATATGTGGAGGAAAGAGAGGCAAGGAAAAAATGGATAAGTGGGATCTCATGCCAGAGCCAGCCTCTACTACTACATGGTGGAGCATTGGGAGAGGCACCTGTATGAAGGTTGTCAGGAATCAGGAGACTCACGCCGGTCGTAGCGCCACAGTTAAAATGATAATGGAAAGTCAAATCACGAGGCCCCACCTGTCCGGCAGTAACTCGCTGTCAAATCATACAACCCTACATTTGCAGCAGCCTACTCCCTTGTCTTTTCGCGTCTCTGTCGAACCGACTAGGCGGAACTGCCCCGCCTACCGCGCAGGAAAAGCCCTGCCCTCGACTTTTAAATACAACTACTCCCTCCGTCTAGGTGAGTAAGTCATCTTACGAAAACCAAATAATCCCAAAATACTAAGGCGCGGTGCATTAACTTCTACCTCGTTTCTTGTTTCTTCATATATCAACCAATAAGAATCCAATGATATACTTGTTGTCACATAGTAACTCATATTTAGTTAGTCAAATGGATGACCTAGAACTACGTGCAGGACCTATAAACCGAGACGCCTACAAATAAAAAACCGTGACGGAGAGGGTAGTTCAGCATGTATCTTTTTAGATCAATATAGTCGGGATTCACCAAGGAGCAAAACCAAGTGGTAGGCTGCTCCTGTCGTGTGGGCGTAGCAACTCAAGCAGGGTCAGTACGCACACGAAATGGTGACACACTTAAGAGGACCCCTTTGGCAGACATGTGGCTC
Organism: Triticum aestivum; assembly: GCF_018294505.1. Taxonomy (NCBI): domain Eukaryota; kingdom Viridiplantae; phylum Streptophyta; class Magnoliopsida; order Poales; family Poaceae; genus Triticum; species Triticum aestivum. Next base: position 677,622,749 of record NC_057810.1, read on the forward strand.
ATCCACCGTCTTGTTCCATGTGCGATGCACCAAATTATAGTTTGGAGCAGCGGTTGGAATTGGAGGAACCCCGGTCATAGCGCCGCAGTAGTAGAAAATGAGCGATGAGGGGTCAAATCACAAAGCCCCACCTTTCCCGCATTAAGATAGATGGACGAAGCAACCATCATTTCACTCTAGCGCGCAAGAGCATAAAGAAAAGAGAAAACAATCATGCATGCGGCAGCTACCTAGGGCACCCTAGGGTAGGGGTCTCTACTACAGATCCTTTTTTTTAAAGCGCCTCCACTACAAATCGGCTTCTCCCTCGTCGTCTTGAAGAAAACCAATGATGAGTGCGACGGTAGGGTTTGTAGGAGTACTACGGCGTGCGGGGCCACGTCGTAGTAAACGGGTTCGAGTTGACGCCTTAAATATGTGTGGGCCGCTTGATTTTACGGGAACGAGGCAACATTTTGGGTTCGGGGACCAGTGGAGACATAGCACGTACAAAACATTGTGGACGTAGGTTCGGCCGAAAGGCAATGATGCATGGGCCCTGCATTTTGATATACCTGGGGCTGCGTGAAATTTTCTACTCTACTCAAAACTAGTAAGGTACACATGTATTGAACGCACGAGATTTCAAAACCAAATTATGAATAAATACACACTATAGCATGTAAAGCTTTGAGTCATATATGCATGATGTTGATGTTCGTTTAGTTCTTATAGTTCATCTCATTGAAAATCAATTAGTTTTATAAAAATGTTAAGATTCATGGGGTTGTGCATTGTAAATCATAAAGTAAAAACAAATAATGGCAATTCATTTAGAAAAAAATAATCAATTATGATACAGAAGATTCTAGAACAAAGGAGAAGTGCTTGTGTTTTGAGGTTTGTGCATTATGCTTAATTTCAACCATGGAGTCTTCTAAATTGTACATGTGGCAGATCTGGTGGAATGTTGATGATATCCAATGGCCAGTAGTGCTCGGATTTGCCCATCTCTGCACTGTCGGGTTAGTTTCATCCAGCAACCATCTTTCAAAGTTATTGGCACACTATATAGTTCTTGTGCCATAGTTGCATGTTTTGGAAAAAAGCTACTAGTGGGTTGTACTATCTATTTAGGAATAGAAGATGTATACATGGAAGTTGTAGGGAAAGAGATGACATGGAGGATCTTAATTCCTATGAGTAGGGATTGGAAAAGAGATGTCATTTGGTTCACATCATAGGAACTTTTCTATTGAATCTACAGATGACATGTAGGGATTAGTAAAGAGATGTAATTTGGTTCATATCATCGTAACTTTTCTATTGAATATACGCTAATGTTTATTTTCCTTTGAAATTAAGGGAGTATAGGAATCCATTCATATGAACCAAGTTGTCGGTGCGAGGACGACACCTATGGGATCACGAGAATCACTACTACGGTTGCGATGCGCGGGGTTGTGAGAAGGGCGGATCAAACAGGTAGCACACGGATTCTTTATCCAGGTTCAGGCCGCGAGGATGCGTAAAACCCTACTCCTGCTTTGGTGATTTGTTTATCTGTGTTCCTGAACTAGCAATGGGGCGTGAAGAGCTCCAAAAAGCCGAATCCCCCTCCTGGTCGCCCTGGGCCTCCTTTTATAGGGAAAGGGGCCGCCACAGTGGCACACAGGAGGTGGAAAGGGCACAGTGATACAAGTTTATCCCTTGCATTACGTGACAAGGCGCATTTCGTGCGTCTTGCTTAGGTGTCCCTACTTTATCGGGAGCGGGGGACAGCCCAGTCTTGTCCGTCGCCGATCGCGTCGACACGCGCCCTGGCCAGCGGTGCCAGTGGTGCCATGTAGGCAGGCAGGTAGCTGAGGTGGCGCATCGGTGGGCCTCCACGAAGATCTGCTTGCCGCCACGCAGGTGCTTTCCCAACTGGTTGGGTCAGCAGCCGCATGCGAACGGCGGTGGAGGGTTTGGAATTGGCGTGGGCCTGACGGTGGCCCTACGGGTGCCTATAGCAAGGGCCTCGCCGTAGCCCCGGCAAGAGTCTTGCCGGGGCCCCGGCAAGGGTCTTGCCGTGGCGCCTGCTATCATCCCCGGCAAGGCTCCTGCCGGGGGTCTTGTGGTCCTCCTTGGCTGGGATCCCGCCAGGGGTCGTCATCTTCTATAGAGTGAATTTGATCTTGAATGTCTTCACAAAGATCTGCATGCCACCACGGGGATGTCTCCCGAATCCTTGCCCCATGGGGGCAGTGGACTCAAGATTGATTCGCTCCGTAGGTGTGGGGCGAGCTGCCACGGCAAGGGCCTTGCCGGGTTCGCTAAAACCGCCCCCCAGCAAGGATCTTGCCGGGGGAGTCCGCGTCGTCCCCTTTGCTCTTCGTGGTCTTGGTCTTGGCGTCGTTCTCCTCTTTCCGAGCTTCGGTCTTACCTTGGCTTACCTCCCTTGCCTTGCTTGGCGTGGTGGCGTCCGTGGCTCAAACTGCCCGTGCACAGTTATAGGGGTACGAAAAGTGTACCCCTCTTTTTGTACACCGACAGGAGCCCTCGGGCCTGGTCCACACGTGAGCGTAATCGCGTCGTTGGGCTAGGCCCAAAAACGGTGCGTGGGCAGGCGGGGTAGTTTTTACCGTGGTAAGTTCCTTCGTGCGCCGCGCTTCCCACACCTCCCGCACGTGGCTCGGCGTGGGGAGGCGTGTGTGACGTGGGCGGCATGCGTGGGGCTGAGCTCTGCGCGCATGCGTCACGTCGCAGTAAAAGGGGGCGGTTCGTACCTTCCCCATAAATGGAGAGAGGCGTGGAGGCTCGGCCCATTTACTGAACAGGGCTGGGGCGTGGTCTTCAAGGCGCTCACCCCCCCCCCCCCATGATTACAGGGTGGGGAGAGGTCACCTCACCCGTCGCCTCGGTTCTGCATGCCCGCCACGTGGTTCTCACGGGCTCAGGGTGGCGAACGGTGGAGGCGGGGATCCGGGCCATTGCAGGCTGGGGTAGTGAGTTGGTCCCAGTTCCCTGCGTCTTCCGTGTCTCGATTGGCTGAGTGGGGTGGCTGAGCCCCCATCCTGGCTCTTTATAAAGAGCCGGGGGGAGGAAATGGAGTCCTGCACTCTTCCGTCTTCTTTTTTCTTCAGCTTCTGCCCTTCCGCTTCCCCCCGTCCGCCATGGAGAGAGGGGATCCTGGCTCTTCAACGGTGGCGGCGAGGGTCGCTGCTCGACAACGCGCCCTCCCTTCCCCTTTACCCACGGTGGCGGAGCCAGTCGCGAGGGGAAGGGGGAGGGGGCGAGGCCGCGGACGAGGTCGAGGCGCTCGGGGAAGAGGAGAACGGGGCGGCGCGCCGGTCCCGCCTCCGCCAGTAGTTCCTCCCTCCGTGGAGGGCCATGTTGGAGATGACCCTTGCGAGTTCTTCGTTAGGCTGCCCCAGTCGCCTCGCCGTCGTCTTCATCTCCCGATCCCATTCGCGAGCAAGATGGAGCTGGATCTGCCAGAGTCCTTGCAGTTGCACATGAGGGGCTGTTGGATCAGCGGTACGCGAGCTCGCGTCGACTTCCCAGCCCCTCACGTGATGTATCTTGGCCGAGGGTGGAAGACGTTCGGTCATATCCATCGCTTGACGGCGGGGCTTACCCTCCATTTCAAGCTGATGGAGGGCGGCCTCCTCTGCGTCAAGGTCTTTGGGTGCTTCGGGACTCGGGCGAGGTGCTGCGTGGAGAGCTCTTCTGATAGAGAAGATTCTTCCTCGGGCGGGAGTGATGAGGAGGACAGCGGCAGCGGCGACGAGGGTAGCGGGCGGCAGGATGACGGGTCCGACTAGGTGTCGGGCGTCGCTCCGCGCGGCACCGGCGATCCCATCATCCGTGTCGCCGGCTTCCTGAATTTCTCGGGGTCGTCTCCTTGGGCGGCTGGCGTTGGGAGTCTGTGGAAGAGGAAGAGGGCAGGCGGCAAGGCTGTCAAATCGGAGTACGCGGGCACTGATGCCTTCGAGGCGTGCTGACGTCCTGCCGCCTCGTCTTCGAGCTCTGCTTCCGGTGCCGCCATCACCATCCAGCCTTCGGAGGGTCACCGAGATGTTATCTTGGTGCCTCCTGCCACCCGTAGTTCGCCTAGGTGCTCCCTCTTGCCCTTTTCGCCTCTTTGACCTGCCTCCTGAGGAGAGGGACAAGAAAGGGATTACGGGCACCTTATCTCTTTTTATTTTGTAAGCCTTTAGGCTCTAGCTGAATATAAAACTTGTAATCCCCACTATTCATGTTTTTCATTCCCTATGGGCCGTACCTGAGTGGAATGTTTTTAATGAAAAAGGGGATGCTTGCCGGGTCATTTGTTTGCGGGTAGAACCCACGATGAGGAATAAATCCTTGATATCCTTAAGATAAACATTTCCTTGCCCGGCAAAAGGCCCTGTCGTCTTCCCACTTCGCTCGTCCTTTCTCACTCTTTCAGCGGAGGCAAGGATGAGGTGGGTTCAGGATCCTCGTTTCATTCTTTTGCTTCCGCGACTACGACCAAACCTGGCCCCAGGAACGAGCCCTAGGGCCTAGAGTTTTTAGGGGAGCACGGTAGCTTTGGAAAAAATGAGGTTTCACATTCCTCGGTCCATGGGGGAACGCATGATAAGGGATGAAGAACTTATCTGAAGCTGTAGCCCCCGGCAACTCTGGTTTGCCGTGGGCAAATCTTTGTACTCGCAGCCCCCGGCAACACTGGCTTGCCGGGGTTTAGATGCCAGTCTGTTCCTCTTTTCTTTCTCGTCCCCAAGTGATCCGACAAGGATATCTGTGAGTCCTATGAACCAAAGAAGACAAAAGATCGGCAAAGAGACGCACACCCGACCTCTAAGCTAGGGGTTAGTCACCGCTAAGCACTATCAACCCTAACCAAGGACGAGACTTGACCTAGCATGCATGCTATAACTTAGGGCGCCAGCGCTTCATTATGCTCAAGGTCTGCGCCTGGCTTTGTAAAAAGGGTTCCATGCATCATCGGCAATGCTTGTACAAAAGGTGGCTTGCCGGGGGGCCGGCAAGCCGCGCCTCACGGGTAAAACTTGCGAAGATGCTCAATGTTCCAGGAGTTACTCACCGGAACAGCATCTTTGGTCTCCAGGCGGACTGGGCTAGGCCTGGTGACTCGTATTACGCGATAAGGGCCTTCCCACTTTGGCGTCAACTTGTTGGAATTCTTGGCCAATTGAACGCGCCGAAGGACAAGGTCGCCTTCCTCAAGGCTCCGGGCATGAACCTTGCGGCTATGGTAGCGGCGCAAGGCTTGCTGGTAGCATGCTGCTCTTACAACCGCCCGAAGATGATCTTCCTCAAGGAGCACCGTGTCATCTTGCCGCAGTTGCTCTTGCTCAAGCTCGTTATAAGCGAGCACTCGAGGTGACCCGTATATGAGTTCAGTGGGGAGAACTGCTTCCGCCCCGTATACCAGGGCAAAAGGTGTCTGGCCGGTGGCTCGATTTGGCATCGTCCTGATCGACCAAAGATTCGTGGGCAACTCATCAATCCAGTGCCTTCCACTCTTATGCAGCCTGTCAAAGGTCTTGGTCTTCAAGCCTCGCAGTACTTCAGCATTTGCCCTCTCAGCTTGACCATTGCTTCGTGGGTGAGCGACGGAAGCAAAACAGATTCCGCTGCCGAGGTCTTGGATATATTGCATGAAGGTGCGGCTTGTGAACTGGGTGCCATTGTCGGTGATAATCCTGTTAGGTACGCCAAAACGGCACACCAGTCCCTTGAAGAACTTGACGGCTGACTGGGCTGTGACCTTCCTTACTGCCTCCACTCTAGCCACTTTGTGAACTTGTCGATTGCAACGTACAAGTACTCAAAGCCCCCAACAGCGCAGGGGAAAGGGCCCAGTATGTCGAGCCCCCAGACCGAGAAGGGCCAGGAGAGAGGAATGGTTTGAAGGGCTTGGGCTGGCTGATGGAGCTTCTTTGAATGGAACTGACATGCTTCACACCTGGTGACGAGTGTCGTTGCATCCTGGAGGGTGGTGGGCCAGAAGAAACCTTGCCGGAATGCCTTGCCGGCAAGGGCCCTTGACCAAATGTGGGATCCACATATGCCTCCGTGTATCTCCGCCAACAGCTCCAGTCCTTCCTCTCGAGGGATACACTTCAATTTCACACCGTTCGGCCTCTTTCTGTACAGGACGTCATCGACGAACTGGTACATGGTAGAGCGACGGGCTACTTTCTCCGCTTCTTCCTGCTCCTCAGGAAGTTCCCCTGTTTGGAGGAATCGGACGGTATGTTGTGCCCATGCTGGAGCCTGGGGCTCGACGGCGAGGGTTAAAGGCATTTCCTCCGCCATAGGAACGGCTGTCTCGACGGCGAGAGCTTGACGCTCCGCCGGAGCCAGTCGTCCTGTGGCGGGCTCAGTACCCTCGGCAACATCCTTGTCGGCTGCTCTGGGGAGCTCGATGGGGAAGTACTTGTCGGGCCCTGATTTCCTCCTCTTATTCTGCTCTGTTGATGGATCAACGGATGGCTGAGTTAGCTGAAGCACAAAGGTACCTGGTTCCACAGGTAGCTTGAGGGCAGCGCGTTTGGACAGGTAATCGGTGATATCGTTCTCCGCTCGGGGAACGTGTTCAGCCCGTATACCATCGAAACGCTCTTCCAGCTTTCTCACTTCATCGACGTAGGCCTTCATCAACGGGCTCTGGTAATCCTTGTTGACTTGCATGACGACGATCTGCGAATCCCCCCTGACGATGAGTTTCTTGATTCCGAGGTCCGCCGCGATTCTAAGACCGGCAAGCAGCCCTTCTTACTTTGCTGTATTGTTGGTTCACACCTCCCTGGGGAAGTGCATCTGGACCACGTACTTGAGGTGCTCTCCAGTGGGCGAGACAAGTAGTACGCCAGCCCCGGCGCCTTGTAAGGAGAAAGCTCCATCAAAGTACATGATCCAATCACAACTTGCCCCTTTGCCGGGGAGAGCAGTCTCTTGAACTTCTTCGTCAGGCGTTGCGGTCCATTCTGCAATGAACTCTGCTAGGACTCAACTCTGAATTGTCGAGGTACTTTCAAACTTGAGACCAAAGTTGGACAGTTCCAGTGCCCATTCCACAATCCCTCCTGTCGCATCCGGATTGTGCAATATCCGCTACAGAGGGAAGCGAGTGATGACAATGATTTCATGTGCCTGGAAGTAGTGGCGCAGCTTCCTCGAGGCCATAAGCAGGCCGAAGAGCAATTTCTACACGCCGGAGTACCTTGATCTAGCCCCCTGCAGGAGGGAACTAACATAGTAGACCGGGTGCTGCACCATTTTCTTCTTCGGCGGCATGTCAACTGGCTGCATCATCTCTGCATTGGTGGTGTTGGGCTCTGCCGCTGCCATATCCTCGTCGTTGACCTCTCTCTGTGCCACCAGCACGGCGCTGACCACCTGGTCTGTCGCCGCCAAGTATAGCAGCAACGACTCATGTGGCCTGGGCGCGACTAGTATTGGCATGGAGGAGAGGTACTTCTTCAAATCTTGCAATGCTGCTTCGGCTTCTAGCGTCCACTCAATCGGGCCTGCCTTTTTCAGGAACTTGAAAAAGGGAAGGGCTTGCTCGGCAGACTTGGAAATGAACCTGCCCATGGCGGCGACGCAACCAGCAAGCCGACGCACATCCTTGATTCGCTTGGGTGCTCCAATCTGCTCTATAGCTTTGATTTTGTCCGGGTTGGCCTCTATCCCACATTGTGACACCAAGAACCCGAGAAGCTTGCCGGACGGGACGCCAAAGACGCACTTCTCAGGGTTCAGCTTGAGATTGATCTTGCGCAGGTTTGCAAATGTTTCTTGCAAATCTGGTATGAGGGTTGCCCTGTCCTTGGTTTTGACCACTATGTCATCCATGTAAGCCTCCATATTTCTATGGAGGTGGGGTTCAAAACCAATCTGGACCGCCCTCGCAAACATAGAGCCAGCACTCTTTAACCCGAAAGGCATCCGCATGAAACAATACGTACCACATGGGGTGATGAATGCTATTTTCTCTTCGTCTTCTCTTGTCATGAAGATCTAGTGGTAGCCGGAGTAGGCGTCGAGGAATTACAGCAGATCACACCCAGCCGTGGAGTCAACAATCTGGTCGATGCGCGGCAACGGGAAGGGGTCCTTAGGGCAAGCCTTATTGATATCTGTGTAATCAATACACACCACTTCCCATTCGCCTTGCGCACCATGACCGGATTGGCCAACCACGTTGGATGGAGCACTCCCTTTACCAAACCCGCTGCTTCCAGTTTTCGGATCTCTTCGGTAATGAACTCTTGTCGTTCCAAAGCTTGCTTTATGACCTTCTGCTTGACCGGCCGCGCATGAGGACAGACAACAAGGTGGTGCTCAATCACCTTCCTGGGAACACCGGGGATGTCGGAAGCTTGCCATGCAAACACATCGACATTCGCCCCCAGGAAGGTGACGAGCGTGTCTTCCTATTTGCCGTCAAGGGTGGAGCTTATGGTAAAAGCTCCTCCCGTGCCGTCCTCATTGATAGAGACCTTCTTGGTTCCCGGTGATACGGCCCTGGGCTTCTTGTTCCCGCCGGTAGAGTTCTCCGGCACGTCCTTGATGGCAGCGCCACACTCCGAAGAGGTGCGCTTGTCGGAGTTTGTGTCCGAGGTCTCACCGGTCTTCTTCTTCTTCTTCCCTCCCGGGGTCCCGGCGACAGGAGCAGGTGCCCTAGCGGTGGCAGCTGCTGCAACTGCTTGCTGGTATAGTTGGTCAGCGCAAACCAACGCGTCTTTCTTGTCGGAGGGGATGGTGATGATCGTCATAGGCCCAGGCATCTTCAGGGTGTTGTAGGCATAGTGTGACGCCGCCATGAACTTGGCCAGCGCTGGGCGGCCGAGGATCCCGTTGTAGGGCAAGGGGATCCTAGCAACATCGAACACAATCCTCTCCGTCCTGAAGTTCAGGTCGCTTCCAAAAGTCACGGGCAGCGTGACCTTTCCCTTGGGTTGGCTTCTTCCCGGGATGACCCCCTGAAACGTGCCCGTCTCTTCGAGGTCTCCATCAGGAATCTGCAGTTTCTCGATCACGGCAGGCGAGATCAAGTTCAGACCGGCCCCGCCATCGACTAGCATCTTCGTCACCTTGAGGTTACGTATCGTTGGTGAAACCAACAATGGCAAGCACCCGACCGCAGTAGTGCGATCAGGGTGGTCCTCAGTGTTGAAAATGATAGGTGTGCTGGACCACTTCAGCGGCCTTTGGGCATCAAACGATGGCTCCGCTGCTGTAATCTCTCACGCCCACTGTTTAAACCGGCGGTGAGAAGTATGCAGCGAGGCGCCGCCGTCGATGCACATGGCCTCTGTAGCTTTCTGAAACTCTTGGTCGCCGGATTCGTTGTCCTCTTCGTGATCGACGTCTTCTAGCTTTCTGTCACGGCCCCGGGCGGGCCTCTCCTGTTGCTTATCCTTGCCGCGACGGCCCGCCTGGCCGTCACGCTTCTTGCCGGACCCCTCAGCACCAAATGGGCCCTTCTCCTTGTCCCGCCTCTCATACTCAGCCCTCTGCTTTTCAGCGAGGAGCTCGACCTGTCGGCAGTCCTGGAGAGCATGGCCCTTGGTGCGATGGATCTTGCAGTATCGCTTGTCGGAGTTTCCCGGCTTCTCGGCAGCCGCCAAGGCCTGGCATGCGATGCACCCGGCAACCTCCTTGCCGGGGTCATTTGCCTTGGTTTTCTTGGTGGAGCCGGCGTCTTCGGATCCCTCGGCGGCAAGCACGGCTTTTCCTTTGCGCTTCCTGTTGCGACGCCGGCCTTTCTTCACCGGGGCAGCCGTATCCTCATCTAAAGAGTCGGTTTCCACGCCGGCATCTTCGTCGGGGTACTTCCTTCCCTTTTCGGCTCGGGAACATTTGTCGGCAAGAACATAGAGTTCTGCCACATCCCTCACCTTGTTCATTGCCAGCTCTTCGCGCATCTTGCGGTTACGCACGTTCTGGTGGAACGCGCTGATGATGCCAGCAGGGTGAACATCAGGGATATTGTACTGTACCCGGCTGAACCTCTGAATATACTTACGGAGACTCTCGCCTCCCTTCTGGGGAATGACGTGCAGGTCGCTTGCCTGGCCATGGGCTTGGTGGCCTCTAGTAAAGGTGCCCACAACTCATGGCACAAATCCGACCAGGAGGAAATAGAGTCTACCGGCAAGTGCATCAACCATGACATGGCATTGGGTTTAAGAGCCAACAGAAAGTAATTTGCAAGCACCTTATCGTCACGGGCTCTGGCAGCTTGCATCGCGATGGTGTAGACGCTGAGGAACTCGGACGGATGGGTCTTGCCACTGTACTTCTCGCCCACGTCAGGTTTGAAGGTGCGGTGAGTGGGCCACTGGAACTGCCGTAGCTCACGGGTAAAAGCTGGACAGCCTACCTCGTAAGGTAGGCCTCTAGGGCTCCCCGGTGCTGGGTGGCTCATAGCAGGCCCTGCTCGCATGTCTGATTCGTGGCGCGCCTCGCGCTGGCGCTCGATAGTGGTTCAAGCGTCTTCATGTTCTTGTTCCCGAAGAACTTGGCGCTGGTCATAGTGGGCCCGCAGGTCGGACGATGCTACGGAGATCTCGTTGCCCGTGACGTCGCGATGGGCTGGCGTCCGAGGTACTGGGCGAGGAGGAGGCGAGTGCACCGTGGTCGCAGCGCCGCCGGCCCTTCTACCATTAGTGCGTGGGACTCCGTCGGAGCGTCGACCCGGGGGCTCCACCGGGCTCGGTTCATCTATGTTGGCCATCGCAACAAGACTTTGGATAGTGGCTCTCCATTCGTCGAGTTTCCCCATGGTGGGAAGGAAATTGAGGAGCAACTACGCGTGTGCCAGGGCTTCTGCTGGTGTTGGTGGCAACGAAACCTGCATGGATCGCAATGCGCTTCGACTTCTGACTATGTCAGAAGGAGTTCTATCACGACCCCGTGGTCGCATGCCATCTTCACCAGCGCCTCGGCGGGCGGGCAGGTCTTCTAAATCCCGGGAGTGGCGCTCGGGGCTCTTTCCGCGGCGATGCCTGGGATCCTCGGCGTGATCACGCCGTTCGTCGCGCGCCTCTTGTGAAGAGCGCCCCGTCGGTGTCAATGTGGGAGTCTTGGAAGCCCTCGCATCGCCTTAGGGCTGGGTGGCGGCAATCCTAGAAGGCCCCACGCCACCCGCAGAGGGCCTGGCTCCGTCTTTGGATTTGGCGGCATGCTGCCCGTTACCAGGCGCACGAACATCGCCGCCTCCCAAACTTCGGCTGCTGGGACGGTGTTGGTGTTCGCGAACGGCGCCCCGGGTCCTTTCTGTGACCGGTCCGCCGCTCGCCCGCGTCGGGACAGAATGCCCGGCTCCCGACGGTCCAACTGCCGCCGTCGTCTTCTTCTTGGGTGCCATGACGATGAAGAAGCGTCGAACTAACTGCTAGAGCCGATTCTCACAAATGCGCCCCCTGCCTGGCGCGCCAAAGATGTCGGTGCAAGGACGACACCTATGGGATCACGAGAATCCCTACTACGGTTGCGAGGCGCGGGGTTGTGAGAAGGGCGGATCAAACAGGTAGCACACGAATTCTTTATCCAGGTTCGGGCCGCGAGGATGCGTAAAACCCTACTCCTGCTTTGGTGATTTGTTTATCTGTGTTCCTGAACTAGCAATGGGGTGTGAAGAGCTCCAAAAAGCCGAATCCCCCTCCAGGTCGCCCTGGGCCTCCTTTTATAGGGAAAGGGGCCGCCACAGTGGCACACAGGAGGTGGAAAGGGCAAAGTGATATGAGTTTATCCCTCGCATTACGTGACAAGGAGTATTTAATGCGTCGTGCTTAGGTGTCCCTACTTTATCGGGAGCGGGGAAGAGCCCAATCTTGTCCGTCGTCGATCGCGTCGACACGCGCCCTGGCCAGCGGTGCCTGTGGTGCCATGTAGGTAGGCAGGTAGCTGAGGTGGCGCAGCGGTGGGCCTCCACGAAGATCTGCTTGCCGCCAAGCATGTGCTTGCCCAACTGGTTGGGTCAGCAGCCGCATGCGATCGGCGGTGGAGGGTTTGGAATTGGCGTGGGCCTAACGGTGGCCCTACGGGTGCCTTTAGCAAGGGCCTCGCCATAGCCCCAGCAAGAGTCTTGCCGGGGCCCCGGCAAGGGTCTTGCCGTGGCACCTGCTATCATCCCCGGCAAGGCTCCTACCGGGGGTCTTGTGATCCTCCTTTGCTGGGATCCCGCCAGGGGGTCGTCATCTTCTATAGCGTGAATTTTGATCTTGAATGTCTTCACAAAGATCTGCATGCCACCACGGGGATGTCTCCCGAATCCTTACCCCATGGGGGCAGTGGACTCAAGGGTGATTCGCTCCGTAGGTGTGGGGCGAGCTACCACGGCAAGGGCCTTGCCGGGTTCGCTAAAACCGCCCCCCGGCAAGGATCTTGCCGGGGGAGTCCGCTTCGTCCCCTTTGCTCTTTGTGGTCTTGGTCTTGGCGTCGTTCTGCTCTTTCCGAGCTTCGGTCTTACCTTGGCTTACCTCCCTTGCCTTGCTTGGCGTGGTGGCGTCCATGGCTCGAACTGCCCGTGCACAGTTATAGGGGTACGAAAAGTGTACCACTCTTTTTGTACACCGACACAAGTGGCTCTAAAGCTATAGAAATGATATCATGTTTATTTCCTTTGAAATGTAGAGTATATGAATCAATTCCTATGAACCAATTGGCTCTAAAGGAAAAAATCCTATAAAAATCATATCATATAGAGTTCCTATGATATTCCTCGACACTAAAGGATGGTTGAAATTGTTGCGGGTGATACAATGGTCTTTCTTTGTAGACTCCTCACCCATCTTTATAGTTACCTCTCGAAGATGAATGAAATGATATATATATAGAGTATTCTACATGTGCAATTTGGTACTCGAAAACTCGGTGAAAGTTTGCGAGGTTCTAATTTTCAATAAAGCTATATGCACTGCATTTTGGAACAGAGGGAGCATACGGCAGTTGCTAACACTCACGTGGAAGATTTGTGTGTAGGAGGAGTGGCTGTTCTGTTAAATGACATGGCAAAACTAACACTATCGGATGCCGATCTAACGGTTCTGACGGCGTTCGTCAGGAAAAGGCTTGTGGCGAACGTTTGTCGGATAATGATTTATGGACACATGCATTGCATTGATACGTGCCCCCTCTCTCTCACGCACACGCACCCTCATGAGACACAACTCTCCCGAGTCCTCTCACAGACTCGCACGTGGCACCCATCGTCTATCTACAGGTAGACGTCACGCACATATGTGCTCTTCACACCCTATCCTCAGAACTTATAAAAAACAAAAGACGGCACGCACATTTTATTTTAGCTCACACGTCACACACTTATATTATTACTCTTGCGGCGAACGTTCTTTGGGCATAGTATATATTGTACCCTCACGAAGAGAAGCAGTGCACGCGCGCACTAGTTCTCTCAGACCCACTCACGGGTACACATAGGAGCGCATTTTTTGAAGCCGGTACAACAAAATCACTCCACTATATATAAAAGCAGGAGCCATAGCGCTTGCTTTACTAGGGTTCCTCTCGTTCACTCTCTCATGCTCTCCAGATCTAAGCAAGACATAGGTGGCCACACTCTCTCTCTCAGCTCACGGCTGGTCACAAATTCGGCCGGACAACCTCGACCGGGGCAGGGGGTGTAGGTGCATCATTCACGCTGTCGTCAGTGGCGAGGGAGGAGACCAACGGCTGCCCGCGCATCCCGATCGGCGGCCGTGCCGTTCTCTCCGAGAGAGCACCGGCTCGGGAGGGCCTCCGACCCCTTCTTCCTCCCTGCGGTATTGTGGCCAAGATGCGGCCTCCCGATACCATCTTTGCCACATGCCGATGACCCTCAGGTATATATTCCTTCGAAACCTGCCTTGCTCTACTGCCCCAGCTCTTCCCCCTTCGTGTGGATCCTTTTCTACTTCCGTCCGCCGTTCCAAAGCCACCTAGACTTCTACTATTATTAGAAGTAAAGCTAGTTCATATAGTCAACTCAAAGCGTTGGTTCAAACAGGGAAGAAAGTGGGAAAGCTGTAGCATGAATCTAGGACTTGGTTCTAAGAGGAAATGGGGGAAAGTAGGAATATTTGTCACTGTTTAATAACCGTATTTCAAATTTTCGCAAACATGGATGTCTGTCTCCATATCGTTTCGGGATGTCTATCTCCGTATCGTTTCTATCCGCGCAATCAAAAGCACACACCTCAGTTTTAGTATAACTGCACAAAATGAGATGGCTATCCCTCGTTGCCGTTGTCTAACCTCCAGTCTTGAAGGTGTTCCTACATTGGTAGTAACTAAAGTAGAATGACCAACGCAATCTAAAAGAAGCTGATTCGTACGTTTTACTTCCTGATTGCAATGCAGGGACGAGCAAAAACAACTGCATCCTAGTCCGGAATGCACTTTCTGCCAGTTCTTCCACGGACCGAGGACTAGCTGGCACGGCTGCACGATGGTTTTTTGGATAGGTGCGCGGACAAGAGGCATTGTAGTCTGCTTATTTCTACAAATAACGGTGCTTAAATTTAGTGGAATGCACAAGCATTTCAACTGGTCAGTACACTGCATGGTTCAGTTTAGCATTCCAGCTGAGACCACAATTATAATTGGTTATTCTGGAATGAGAGAACCTAACCCTGGATGGTGGCAACAAGAAAAAACCAGAGTGAACTCCAGGAAATTTAAGCCTGCCGGGAGACCCTTTGCTCAGGAAGCCTTGCTTGTTTTTTCCTGATTTGTAAACCTTCTCACAACTTTGTCTTTTGCTGTGAACTAGTATATGTTTGTTATGTTCTATGAATCATTGAGATGTGTAAAACTGCTTAACTTATGCTTTTCAATTTTTTATGAAGACGAGTTTAATGTGAGTGTTCCACATGATCGCTGGACTAGCATTGAACGTTTGGAATTTATTACATTGTGGCCTCAATTAACTGCATGAACCACTGTAACAAGATACATAGTTGCTTATATGTCAGACAGCAGATTGTTGATTGTTAGCTAGTCGATAGCCTAGTGTTGAAGCGAGCTGAGCCAATGTGCCGTGTTTTGCACAACTGCTTACAAGTGGGGTAGCACCAACGGTTCTCTAACAAGTGCTCTATTTCATCAAAACACACACTGCTCGAAAGATAAACCGTGACAACTTATGTCTTACCATGCCATATTCATGAAAAAACTAGTGAGGACGCATATGTTTCGGCAACAATTACGATGGTTCTCACATGATTCACAGGCACACAAAAGTAGCAGCAGTTCCCATAGACGGATTCAAACAGAGTACTAGCCCTAGAGGGGTCAATAACAAGCAAGGTTCGGATAATTAGACACAATCCAAACTACTATTAAACACTAACTGGGGCAACTATTTCATGCCTCGGTCTAATTTGGGCTGGACACAAGATGGACCTTGCCATGAACATCATCGAGGACGTCCCGCAACAGCTCAATCCTGTGAACCTTCATGAAGACAACCTTGTGGCCTTGCCACTGATAAACTTGTTTGTGGAGGCATACCACGTCATCTTCCTATGTAAGCTTGACAAGAACAGTATGCCTCACAAACGAAGGAGTAGCTTTGAACTTCTTGTGATTTAGTACACCCTAGACAACAAGCCTGACAACAGTGAGGCTGGAATACACCTCTTCATTGGTATAACCGCAAATGGCTTCCAGGATCCAACAACCACACAATCCTTGTCTGCATCAGGGCTCTAATTGAAACATAAACAAGTTCTGAATTACTTTTCAATATAAGAAACACAAGTTATTTAAACCACTATGTATAGCATGGCATCGAAGCTAATAAAATTTTGCATTATTAATCACCACATACTTCCTTTTCTAAAAAAAATCACCACATACTTAGATGAAAAACCATAATCGAGATCAGCAAACAAGGAAATCACCTTGGGCAGCTCAGCGGGGGGGGGGACACATCCTCGAAGGGGAAAAAATGCTCCTGCAGTGCCACGGGGGCTGTAACCTCAAATGGGGCGTTGACCATCTCAGTAGTGGACGTGAGCGTATCTGGGGTCGGCTCGGTGGTTGCCTCCATCTTCTTGGAGCTCTCTGTCTCGTGGGGATCAGCCTCCCGCGTCAGCTCCACTATCAGCAGATCTTTGCCTGGTTCTCCTTGGTCCATCATGAAACTGACGAATACTAGGAGACCACTGAAAGGAAAACACAATTGCAATGACAATGAAACAAAAAAGAGAGTGAGGATCGGTTACTCCTTTGCAAAATTTCTTTTTTTTCTCTGAACGAAAATATACCAACATCACGGATCCGCTTACCTTCCCTTCGTTGGGAGAGAAGAACAGTGGCAGATGCGAGTGTTGCCTTTCTTGAAGACGGTGCGGGAGAAGGGGATTCAGCGAAGAGTGAAATGATGGTTGCTTCGTCCGTCAAACTTAGACTGCGAGGAGGTGGGGTTTTGTGATACGACGGCTCGTTACTGCCGCGCTATGACCGGGTTGACTCTCCGCCTGCATACTGCCTTCTAATTTGGTGGATGGCATTTGGGCCCGCGCGCTACATGGCCTGCATGTTGGTGAAGAAAAGTATAACGGCATTCAGTAGAGGGAGACGTTTCAATGACCTAGGAGGAGCCAGAAGCGGTAGAGTGTCTCCACTGTACGAGTAGTTATTGTTTTTCCGGGTAGCTGTAGAGAGTCTCCACTATACTAGTAGTAATTGTTTCTCTAGGCCCAAGACAAAACAGCCAGTCCACACTAGTAAATAGAAAAATCAATTCAAAAGGCGCTACCCACACCCCGCACACCGCCCTCCCCCCCAAAAAAATCCTAGGTGCTCTTCTTCCTCCTCGCTCCCACCCACCTCACATCAGCTCGCTCCACTCGTACCCCCAAATTCCTCACCTCACTCCTACAGAAACCCCCAGATCCCCTTCTTCCTCACTCCTACAGAAAACCCCCAGCTCCCCTTCTTCTTCGCTCACACTACAACTAGGCTCGTCATTCGTTACTCTTCTCAAATCCGTGAGCGCGACGCGACGCCCTCGAGGAAAATGGAGTCGGCTGACCCCAGCGCCAAGAAGATGAGGCTCCCGCCAGCGGCGACGCCTGTTGTAGATCCCGCACCCGACAGCGCGGGGAGAAGCGGCGACCCCGCCCCCACCGGATCCCAGGAACCCGTAGAATCTTGGGTGGACCGCATCAGCGATCTCCCGGACGCCATCCTTGGGGAGATCATCTCGCTTCTCCCCACCAAGGATTGCTGTCGCACCCAGGTTCTCTCAATTCGGTGGCGCCCTCTATGGCGCACCGTGCCCCTTAATCTCGACTGTCATCAGCTATCTCTCTTCAATGATTTTGAAATCCCCAGAGCCATCATCTCCTCCCACCAGGGCTCCGTTCAAAGCCTCTGCATCCCGTCGTGCTACCTGAGCAAGCATACCATGCCCTGCACGGTGGATTCCTGGCTGAAATCCCCTGAATTCACATAACTACAACTGCTTGAGTTCTACTATTCCCCTGGAAATCATATACCACATACCGAACGCCATGAACTTGTGCCCTCAGCACCGATGTCCATCTCGCAGTTTTCCTCCTCTGTCCACACCGCCACCTTTGCGTTGTGCTACCTACTAGACAAGCTGGTACTAAACCTTCAACTCCCATTTCTCAAGAAACTTTCACTTGTGCGGGTTCGTATATCAAAGGCCTCATTGCACAACATCGTCCACTCCAATTGCCCTACGCTGGAGTGCTTGGTGCTTGTTTTCACAGTTAGAATCGGTTGTCTCCAAATAAAGTCGCCTAACCTTGTAATAATTGGAATTTCTTTTGACGGAAGGCAGCTCATCATCCAAGATTCCCCTTCACTTCGAAGGTTGATCCTTGATTCTAGTTATTCACCGTTGCAAATAACTATCCTCTCTGCGCCTAAACTAGAGACCTTGGGTGTAATACATGATCTCTGTGCTCATTTCAATATGGTGTTTGGCTCCACAGTTCTTCAGGTACTTTATATTATCATCTACACTTGTAACCATAAGCTGCATTTTAAATTTCTGCCCATAAGTTATATATCATCTTGGAGTACACATTTTGTACTAATATTATGTTCTATGCTCAATGAAGAGTTTCTCCATGGATGGCCTATCAATGGTGCTGGATTCTGTCAAGATCTTATATATCCAAATGATTAGTTTTGATCTGAACAAGATTATTGGCTTGCTGCAATGCTTTCCATGTCTGGAGAAGTTGTATACAAAGGTGATAATTTCACGCACATTGGAAGCCCGCATATAGTGTACTAGAATTAACCGTTCAGCTGTTGCTCTTTCGACACTCTTCTTTTAGACCTTAACTGTTTTCAATCTTCATGTCTATTTAGGCAACAGGACAGGGTAAGAAAGTTATAACCAATTGGTGGATTTGTAAGCATCGGGATTTTCTCACTTCTCATGAGATCCGATTGAAGACAATAACGCTAGAACGATATGTAGCCAACCGTGCAAACACAAGATTTGTCACATTCTTCCTGCTGAATGCGAGGTTACTATTGTCCATCAGGCCTAAGTTTATCAACAGCATGGTTTTGACGGATGGGTATGTCGAAGAGCAAAAAAAGGAGTTTCAGGTGGGCAAAAGAGCTTCTGAACGTGTCGGGCTTCTATTTACAACATATTATGGTCATAATCCAGTAAATTTTACGACCCAGGATGTTCATTATATGGACCTGACCGATCCATTTCACTATGACTGCCGAAAACAGTGCTGGAGTTAGATGTTGTTGCCCTTTTCAATCTGGGTTTTTTTGTAAACCTGATGAACAATCAACCCTCGTGCTTTTGTACAGTTTGTAAGCTCGACTTAGATGTTCCTGCCCTTTTCAACTCGGCTGTGACTATCATAGTTTCTTTGAAACAAGGCAAATGGCTTGCCATTCGTTTAATTTAGAGTGAAATATTGTAACAAATCACAACCAAGGGAAATAACATCACTCACGCCGGCTGCTTGAGCTCACTGTGCATTACAGAAGCCAAGTGATTAGCCCCCACCAGCACCCACAAACTTATTTTGAACTAGCACATCAAATGGGCTGTAAATTTTCATAGGAAAGGCTGCATGACCGTGACAGATTTGGATTCTAACATTTGGGACCCGCGAGGAAATAGCCCATCCAAGGTGGTGTCGACTTACTAGCCAGTCAAAAAACGATTCTGCCTACCAGTCGTTGGATTGACATCCAACATCTGTCGTGTATCTTCTATCTCTTGTCTTCTTCTACCTCCAGCCGCCCAAACCAAACCACCCCGTCGGCTCCGCCTGCTCCCGCCTCCCATGGCTGGATGCGCCTCCGAACTTATTTTGAACTAGCATGGGGTCCTGTTCATCCAGAGGCAACGCCACCGTACCGCTCACTATTCATCCAACCCCCCCCCCCCCGCGCAACGCTCATTGTTCATCCAATCGATCAGCTTCAGTTAGCAGCAGTAGCGAAGGAATCGCTCCATTGGGTTCAGTTAACAGCCATCGATCGCTCGGGTTCAGTAACACGTAGCCTGCAGTGCAATCGCTCGGGTTCAGTTAGAGCCCAATGCCTCGCTCGGGTTCAGTTAGAGCCAACGCCTCACACACACGCAAACGCGCATCGCTCGGCCCCCGACCTCCCACCATAACCGGCAACTCCCCAAAATTTTCCTCCCCTCGCTTCTACCACGGTTTTTTCCGTCATGGACGGGCCAAAGAATGTCATGCAGCTGCGTCTCTGGCCCGCCCAGGACGAAAAGCCCATTTTCTGTATTGATTTTTTGTCATAGAAGTAGGAGCCCACCACATCTATGATGATACCGGGTTTTGTCACAATTATCGTCATAGAAGTGTCATATGTATGATAGAAAAAAATTCGTTCGGCCCAAAATGTCACGGATGTGTCTTTTTTTGTAGTGTAAAGGAGGAGGACAATAGGAACTTCTTTTATGTCTTATCATCTAAATTTATGTTTTAGTTTTCTCTCTCGTAAAATAGTTTTGTTTGGCACTTACTATTCCTAGGATGTAAAGATATGTACTGCTAGAATGAATGGTTGTAATATTATAACATTGCATGTTGCTTTGAAAATGTATCAGAACTGGGCTAGGCCCAAGATAGCTTGTAGTGTAATGTGTTGTAATGTCAATGGCATACTATATTTTTGGATTGGATCAATTTTTTCGGAACTGGGCTAGGCCCAAGTTATATTGGACAATTATTTTTGAGGGAAAAACATGAGAGGCCCAACAAAGAAATGGCCCAGAAAAATACATGATCAAAAATAAAATCTGATGTTAAAAGGGCCACGCAAAGAAATTAATAAGGCTGAATTGTTGGGCCAGGCCCATGTAGCTAATAAAAGCATAGTAAAAAATACATTAAATAGGTTGAATTGTAGGGCTCGGCCCACGTAAAACACCGAATTGGACCGGGCTAATTTGTCACACCCAATATGCGACCCTATCCAAAAGGAACTCGAAGGTCCCACCAAGGATAGACCCACATATTGAAACGCTTTTGCAAGGTGGATATCATTACATCAACATTACATAATAGAATGGGGATACATACATAAGGCATACAACGCCACACGAATACAACATCACAATACATAAAAGCATCATCCGACTATGGATGAAACACAAACAGAAACTTGAATGACATCCACCCTACTAGCCCAGGCTGTCGACCTGGAACCTATCCCCTGATCAAACAAGAAGTAGAAGACGAAACTCCAAAACAAGCTAGCATCGCTCTCGCGTCATGATCATCGCATAACCTGTACCTGCAACTGTTGTTGTAGTAATCTGTGAGCCACGAGGACTCAGCAATCCCATTACCATGGGTACCAAGACTAGCAAAGCTTAATGGGTAAGGAAAGGATAAGTGGTGAGGCTGCAGCAGCGACTAAGCATGATATGGTGGCTAACATACGCAAATAAGAGCGAGAAGAGAGCAAAAGGAACGGTCCTGAAACTAGCAATGATCAAGAAGTGATCCTGAACTCCTACTTACGTCAAACATAACCCAGAAACCGTGTTCACTTCCCGGACTCCGCCAGAGACCATCACGGCTACACACGCGGTTGATGCGTTTTAATTCGGATCTGGTGTCAAGTTATCTACAACCAGACATTAACAAATTCCCATCTGCCAATAACTACAGGCACGGCTTTCGAAATTTTATACCCTGCAGGGGTGTCCCAACTTAGCCCATGATAAGCTCTTGCGATCAATGAAGGATATACCTTCTCCCAGGAAGACCCGATCAGACTCGGAATCCCAGTTTACAAGACATTTCGACAATGGTAAAACAAGACCAGCAAAGCCGCCCGGATGTGCCGACAAATCCCGATAGGAGCTGCACATATCTCATTCTCAGGGCACACCAGATGAGCAAGACGACGGGTTGGCATAGACCCTGGTTGCCCAGGGGGCGCCGGACATCGCTCGGTTTGGACCAACACTTAGACAAGCACTGGCCCGGGAGGGTAAAATAAAGATGACCCTTGAGAGAGCGACTCCCAAGGGAAAAAGGGCTAGGTGAGGCAAATGGTAAAGCCAAGGTTGGGCCTTGCTGGAGGAGTTTTATTCAAAGCGAACTGTCAAGGGGGTCCCATAAATCACCCAACCGCGTAAGGAACGCAAAATTCGGGAACATAACACCGGTATGACGGAAACTAGGGCGGCAAGAGTGGAACAAAACACCAGGCGAAAGGTCGAGTCTTCCACCCTTTACCAAGTATATAGATGCATTAATAATATAAGAGATATTGTGATATCCCAACCAAAATCCTGTCCACCATGGAGCAATCTTCAACTTCACCTGCAACTAGCAACGCTATAAGAGGGCTGAGCAAAGCGGTAACATAGCCAAGCAACGGTTTGCTAGGAAGGGTGTCAAAGGTTAGAGGTTCATGGCAATCTGGGAGGCTTGATGAGCAAAAGATAGGTAGCGCAGCATAGCGATAGAACGAAGCAACTAGCATAGCAATGATAGTAGTGAGATCTAGGGTAACGGTCATCTTGCCTGAAATCTCGCTAAGAAGAAGAACGAGTCCATGAAGAAGATGAAGCCACGAAGACGAACCAAGCGTAGACGAACGAATCCTCACGATCGCAACGAAACGGGAACTATCGAGAAGAAGCACACAACATGGTAAACACACCACACATGAACAAGACATGATGCACAACAAGCATGATGCATGACAAAGCTACATGAAGCTACTCATGGCAAGAGACGATGCAAACAAGAGTAACACATCGAAGCAAGTTTAAATGAGGCCGGGAACAACATATAACAATTCCGGTAAGTCCTCATATGCAAATTTCGAAATTGGTCCAGATCTGAATAAACCTTATGTTCAAGTTGTTAAACAGCAAGTTAAGATGCACCAAGATGATCTACACGAGATTCTAGTCAAGTTACATATAAAGTTCATTTAATTCGGAGCTACGGCCTAGAAGATATGAGCAAAACAAGTTAAGCATGGAATTGATGCAAAAGGCATTCAAACATCAAGCAAACACCTCAAAACAAGGATGCAACATGATAATATGAAGCTACATGCAAAAACAAGCAAGTTTCATATAGAGCACACTCAAAACGGATCAACGGTTCAACACATACACTCCAAACATGATATAGCAACAATCTGTCCATAACAGCAACTAGGCATCTTGCAAGCATCAAAACAACAGGCTGCAGCACCCCAACATGAAAACAAAAGGCATGGTCATGATGTACAGGTAAAGCATAACAAAACATGAACACTGAGCTATCTCCAGAAATCACTAGAACATGCTCAAACACACATGGCAAGATTACAAATAATAACGGTTTCATACTTTAGCAGAAATAACATCAGGTTGCAATGTTTAGAGCTATCAAACAACATGTTACAGGAACTTATCATGGCAAGCAAAGGCATGGCATGAACCTACTAATTGCATAGAAAAAAAGTCCCTTACTGACCAAGAGCCAAAAAGGATCAGAAGAAATGATGGCATCCATGTAAACATGGCAAGTTATATGACAGATTCATACATGGCAGAAACAACGATAAGTAGGCATGTTGATGAGCTTGTACCACTCACCACAGAGCAATACATGGCATGACAAGGCAACCAATAGCAAGAAGACATGATTATGAAGCTCAGAATGGCTAGAGCAAGATCATACGGTGCATGGATCACTAGGAAATCACATGGCAAAACTGAACTTCATGTTAACAGGCTGACAGCAACAGCATTTAGCAACTTTGGAGCAAGGTATGAACAATCTACAGCAAGCTATAAATGCAACCAGGGGCATGGATGGATAGCTCATAACCATATGTACAAAACATCCTTACTGAAGTATCTCAAAATAAGCATGGATCTCTCTGTGGCATCAAGTTTACATGGCATAAAAATAACAACAGAACAGGGAGTGAAATCAGCAACATCACGAGGCCTAGTTTACATGCTTGTGCTAGTCACCAAATTGATCACAAAAATACATGGCATACACCCCTGTAAAGATGGCATGGCATAGTTCAAAACACATGTAGACATCAACCTCATAGGCTGCACACATCAATCATGGCAAAAATGACAAATGAGCATGTTATTACAGTTTCAGCAGATTAACAGCAACATGCACTCTTGCAAAGATGATTTGTGCATCAAGATGAACTCAAATGAACAAGATGCAATGGAACGAAATGAAGTACCCGTCGAGACGAACAATTTGACATATTACACGCACGAAACGGAGCTACGGATGCAGAGATATGATGCGATGAACATGGCATGATAATGTCAAAAACTTCGGGGACTTAGGCAAAATCGGGGTCAACCTTCGATCTGCACGGTTTACGAGGTTCGCCAGAGATGCTCGCCGGGGTTGAGGTAGACGGCGGCCGGAGAAGAAGAGGAAAGGCGCCGGCAGGGAAGAGGCATCGGGGCGGACACCAGCGGGGCGCAGCGCGAAGATCCGTGGCCGGGGAGGCCGGATCCGGCGGCCGGCGGAGCTCCAGCTCGGTGGGGTGCAGGGTCGACGGGGCAAGGCGGCGGGCACCGGCGGCGCGGGGCCGGGGAGGCGCGGGCGGCGCGCGCCCTGGCCGGGGCGGCAGGGAGGAGAGACGCGGGCGCTCGGGGCGGCGCGGCCGGGCACGGCGGCGGCGAGGCCGCAGCCGGCGGCGGCGTGGAGGGGCGCGGGGCGCGCGGCGGACGGCGCGCGGGCCGGGAGGCAGACGGCGGCGCTCGCGCGGGCCCGCGGCGGGCCTGGCGGGCCGCGGCGGCGCGCGGGACGGGGAGGGACAGGTGGCGGCTTGTGATTCGCCCAGGGACGGGGGTGGACGTGTCCGGCTGCGGCCGGACGTGTCCGATGGCGGCGGGAGGAAGAGGACTAGGGTTTGGACCCGGAATTTCGGAGGGGGGCATTTATATAGGTAGAGGGAGCTAGGAGAGTCCAAATGGGGTGCGGTTTTCACCCACACGATCGTGATCGAACGACCGAGAGCATGGAGGGGAGTTAGATGGGTTTTGGGCCACTTTGGAAGGGATGTTGGCTGCAACACAAAGAGGCTTTTACGGTTACCCGGTTAACCATTGGAGTATCAAATGACCTCCAAATTGCACGAAACTTGACAGGCGGTCTACCGGTGGTATACCAAGGCCGCTTGGCAAACCTCGGTCCATTCCGAGAAAGTTCAACACCCGCACATGAAAACAAGGTCTGAGAGGGGCGACGGGCGCGCGCGAGAGGTCCGGACTCCGAACGGACAATGGAGAGAACCGGGAGAACCCGAACGGATGCAAGTTTTGAAAAACATGCAGATGAAATGCAGATGATGACATGGCAAAATGCAACACACAAGCAAATGACATGGCAACGACGGCGAAAAACTGGAAGACACCTGACGCATCGAATCCGGGGCGTTACAACACTCCTCCACTAACAAGAGATCTCGTCCCGAGATCTTAGGACCGAGACGGAAGGGAAAAGGGATGAGGTGAAACAAGAACTCAAGAGAAGAAGCAAAGAATCAAGAGCACTCGAGAAGAAAAGAGGAACGACGAGAATGACGAGAATCGAAGGCTCACTGAATCAGATAGACTAAGAAACCACTCCGGTTAGAACGAGATAAGAAACGAATAAGACTGAAAGGATTTAGGCAGCACTCCGGCTGAAAATGGACGGAAAAGAACATGAACTTAAGAGGATGGAATGATAATTGATGAAGACATGACACAAAAACCTCCGGAAAGAATTGAAAGAGTTGAATGAAAAGAACGGAGAAGAAAATGACAACTTGTGCCGCGAATGAAATAGAAAGCAACCTTAGAAGAAAAGATTGAATGGAGTTGTTGAGAAAATTCAACAACGAAAAGAATAAGCTTGATGTGGACTTATGGATAACATCTCAAAATTTATGAGCTGATAACCGGCCTCGAGCGGAAAAAATTAAATAACTGGGAAGAAAGAAGAAATGCAAAACTCCATTTCAAAAGAATACGGAGAATTCATTGCACTTCGAGACGTGAGAAGAAAAGATATTTGAACTCCACCAATAAGAATCTTGATGAACACTTGACGAATGAATTAAATCACGACGAACCACCATGAAGAACTCCGGTAACAAAAGGATGACGAGATAAAATAAAGGATGAAAAGAATAAGATTAAAGCCATGCGATGATTTAGATGGAGGTTCCGACGAAATGGCCGAGGAAAATTTGAACTTCGGAGAAGAAAAGATGAAAACACTTGGAACTAGAATTTATTCATCAAGAACAAACTCCGAAGGAAAGGATTACTCGCTTGGATGAAATAAGAATAAGATTTATTGTATGCTTATCCTTCATCAAATTAAATTGATGACCAACAATGGATTTTGCATACTACTTATTCTTGTCGAAAAAGGATTAAGGGGAATATGACACAAAACTTGAGAGAGTCTTCATGAACCACCGGTAGGATTGAAAAGAACGAATGAATTAATATGATAATCAAGGAAAAAGAATCTTGAATTAACCACCGTTAGAATTCTGAAATGACTGACGAAAGAGAAAGAATCACCGGGAAGAATTGGAAGAACCCAAAAGCTAGAGGGGATTTAGATGCAAAAGAATAAAGAGATCAGGAGCTGATTAAAGAACACTTGAACGAAGCACCGGGATAAATAGAGTTAGATAACTGGAATGATGGCCTCCGGTAAAAAGAAATGGAAAAACAACTCCTGACATACTCCGGATGGGTAAGAAAAGGAAATATCTGACGAATGGAATAATTCGAGAGGATGATATGAAGCTAGAACCACGAATCTTCGAGAGAACGGGTAAGATTTAGAGGAAAGACTCTTCTTCGGTCTTCAAATGACGACGAGAAACACCACCAAAATTATTGAGGTACTCCAGGAGAATGAAAAGCGAAGAGGTTGAGCCAACAATGAAAAGAATTTGAAAGCGATCTTGGAGAAGGCATGTGACTGATGAAATTCATTCTTACGTCACACTTTGAAAAGAATTAGAAATAGCTCCGGAATAATTAGAAGAGTCAGGTAAGATCCTGGGAAAAGACCTGTGGGTTAGGGCCCACTGAAGAGATAACACCGTTGGAAAGGATTGTTTCCGAGATAGATGATGCACCGGAAAAATTGAAATATTTGAATGAGGTGACCACCTCGAATTAATTGGAACATAGACGAATCTCCTGAGATGTCTTGAACTCCGGAATGATAAACTGGCGAGAGGCGAACGAGCAGGGAAAACACTTGAGCCGAGGAAAAGAACGTGATCAACCCGAAAAACTTGAATTGAGTGCACCGGAAAAGAGTTGAAGAATGTCCATCGAGACGAGAATTCACCAGTTGAAATGATTGAGGGAAGACTGAAAATGCTCCGCACGAAAGAAATTGATACTTGAATAGAGGCCCAGACTCCAGGAAGAGAAAGGGTGGGAGGGCGGGAAAACAAAGGCAACTTGGAAGGGGGAACCGACGAATATCTTGAAGAGAAAACACCGGTTGAAATCATTGAGGAAAGAAAGCAAAGACTTCGCACGAGTAGGATGGATACTCGATTACAGACTCCGGTTCCGAGATGAAAAAGGGTGGGCGGGTGGGAAAGAAAACAACGGAGGATTGAACTCAAAGATGAAGAGGCTCGAGTCAACTTGACGAGAAATGCACCGGATGCAAAGAGCTGAGGAACAACTACCGGAAAACCAACTGCGTGATCCTAAAGAGAAATTTGAATGAGAAGAGGAGTAATTCAAAACACCTACGTCAAGATTCCTTACCAGAGCGACGAAGGGGCTGAGGAGTAAAAAGAATTCCTACTCTCTGATATAACTAGACTCCGAAAACAATTTTCTTCTAGACTCGACAACGGCCAAACTACACGATCAATCAAGGGGGCTCCTAGGTCGGTCGAGGCTCTTATACCAACTTGTCACGCCCAATATGCGACCCTATCCAAAAGGAACTCGAAGGTCCCACCAAGGATAGACCCGCATATTGAAACGCTTTTGAAAGGTGGATATCATTACATCAACATTACATAATACAATGGGGATACATACATAAGGCATACAATGCCACACGAATACAACATCACAATACATAAAAGCATCATCCGACTATGGATGAAACACAAACAGAAACTCGAACGACATCCACCCTGCTAGCCCAGGCTGCCGACCTGGAACCTATCCCCTGATCGAAGAAGAAGTAGAAGACGAAACTCCAAAACAAGCAAGCATCGCTCTCGCGTCATGATCATCACATAACATGTACCTGCAACTGTTGTTGTAGTAATCTGTGAGCCACGAGGACTCAGCAATCCCATTACCATGGGTATCAAGACTAGCAAAGCTTAATGGGTAAGGAAAGGATAAGTGGTGAGCTTGCAGCAGCGACTAAGCATGATATGGTGGCTAACATACGCAAATAAGAGCGAGAAGAGAGCAAAGGAATGGTCGTGAAACTAGCAATGATCAAGAAGTGATCCTGAACTCCTACTTACGTCAAACATAACCCAGAAACCGTGTTCACTTCCCGGACTCCGCCGAAAAGAGACCATCACGGCTACACACACGGTTGATGCGTTTTAATTCGGATCTGGTGTCAAGTTATCTACAACCGGACATTAACAAATTCCCATCTGCCAATAACCGCAGGCACGGCTTTCAAAAGTTTATACCCTGCAGGGGTGTCCCAACTCAGCCCATGATAAGCTCTCGCGATCAACGAAGGATATACCTTGTCCCAGGAAGACCCGATCAGACTCGGAATCCCGGTTTACAAGACATTTCGACAATGGTAAAACAAGACCAGCAAAGCCGCCCGGATGTGCCGACAAATCCCGATAGGAGCTGCACATATCTCGTTCTCAGGGCACACCGGATGAGCAAGACGACGGGTTGGTATAGACCCTGGTTGCCCAGGGGGCGCCAGACATCGCTCGGTTTGGACCAACACTTAGACAAGCACTGGCCCGGGGGGTAAAATAAAGATGACTCTCGAGAGTGCGACTCCCAAGGGAAAAGGGCTAGGTGAGGCAAATGGTAAAGCCAAGGTTGGGCCTTGCTGGAGGAGTTTTATTCAAAGCGAACTGTCAAGGGGGTCCCATAAATCACCCAACCGCGTAAGAAACGCAAAATCCGGGAACATAACACCGGTATGACGGAAACTAGGGAGGCAAGAGTGAAACAAAACACCAGGCGAAAGGCCGAGTCTTCCACCCTTTACCAAGTATATAGATGCATTAATAATATAAGAGATATTGTGATATCCCAACCAAAATCCTGTCCACCATGGAGCAATCTTCAACTTCACCTGCAACTAGCAACGCTATAAGAGGGCTGAGCAAAGCGGTAACATAGCCAAGCAACGGTTTTCTAGGAAGGGTGTCAAAGGTTAGAGGTTCATGGCAATCTGGGAGGCTTGATGAACAAAAGATAGGTAGCGCAGCATAGCGATAGAACGAAGCAACTAGCATAGCAATGATAGTAGTCAGATCCAGGGTAACGGTCATCTTGCCTGAAATCCTGCTAGGAAGAAGAACGAGTCCATGAAGAAGATGAAGCCACGAAGACGAACCAAGCGTAGACGAACGAATCCTCACGATCGCAACGAAACGGGAACTATCAAGAAGAAGCACACAACATGGTAAACACACCACACATGAACAAGACATGATGCACAACAAGCATGATGCATGACAAAGCTACATGAAGCTACTCATGGCAAGAGATGATGCAAACAAGAGCAACACATCAAGCAAGTTTAAATGAGGCCGGGAACAACATATAACAATTCCGGTAAGTCCTCATATGCAAATTTCGAAATTGGTCCAGATCTGAATAAACCTTATGTTCAAGTTGTTAAACAGCAAGTTAAGATGCACCAAGATGATCTACACGAGATTCTAGTCAAGTTACATATAAAGTTCATTTAATTCGGAGCTACGGCCTAGAAGATATGAGCAAAACAAGTTAAGCATGGCATTGATGCAAAAGGCATTCAAACATCAAGCAAACACCTCAAAACAAGGATGCAACATGATAATATGAAGCTACATGCAAAAACAAGCAAGTTTCATATAGAGCACACTCAAAACGGAGCAACGGTTCAACACATACACTCCAAACATGATATAGCAACAATCTGTCCATAACAGCAACTAGGCATCTTGCAAGCATCGAAACAACAGGTTATAGCACCCCAACATGAAAACAAAAGGCATGGTCATGATGTACAGGTAAAGCATAACAAAACATGAACACTGAGCTATCTCCAGAAATCACTAAAACATGCTCAAACACACATGGCAAGATTGCAAATAATAACAGTTTCAGACTTTAGCAGAAATAATATCAGGTTGCAATGTTTAGAGCTATCAAACAACATGTTACATATCATGGCAAACAAAGGCATGGCATGAACCTACTAATTGCATAGAACAAAAGTCCCTTACTGACCAAGAGCCAAAAAGGATCAGAAGAAATGATGGCATCCATGTAAACATGGCAAGTTATATGACAGATTCATACATGGCAGGAACAACGATAAGTAGGCATGTTGATGAGCTTGTACCACTCACCACAGAGCAATACATGGCGTGGCAAGGCAACCAACAGCAAGAAGACATGATTATGAAGCTAAGCATGGCAAGAGAAAGATCATAGTGTGCATGGATCACTAGGAAATCACATGGCAAAACTGAACTTCATGTTAACAGGCTGACAGCAACATCATTTAGCAACTTTGGAGCAAGGTATGAACAATCTACAGCAAGCTATAAATGCAACCAGGGGCATGGATGGATAGCTCATAACCATATGTACAAAACATCCTTACTGAAGTATCTCAAAATAAGCATGGATCTCTCTGTAGCATCAAGTTTACATGGCATAACAATAACAGCAGAACAGGGACCGAAATCAGCAACATCACGAGGCCTAGTTTACAAGCTTGTGCTAGTCACCAAATTGATCACAAAAATACATGGCATACACCCCTGTAAAGATGGCATGGCATAGTTCAAAACACATGTAGACATCAACCTCATAGGATGCACACATCAATCATGGCAAAAATGACAAATGAGCATGTTATAACAGTTTCAGCAGATTAACAGCAACATGCACTCTTGCAACGATGATTTGGGCGTCAAGATGAACTCAAATGAACAAGATGCAATGGAATGAAATGAAGTACTCGTCGAGACGAACAATTTGACATATTACACGCACGAAACGGAGCTACGGATGCAGAGATATGATGTGGTGAACATGGCATGATAATGTCAAAAACTTCGGGGTCAACCTTCGATCTGCACGGTTTACGAGGTTCGTCGGAGATGCTCGCCGGGGTTGAGGTTGACGGCGGACGGAGAAGAAGAGGAAAGGCGCCGGTGGGGAAGAGGCACCGGGGCCGACGCCGGCGGGGCGCAGCGCACGGATCCGTGGTCGGGGGGGCCGGATCTGGCGGCCGGCGGAGCTCCAGCTCGGCGGGGTGCGGGGTCGACGGGGCGAGGCGGCGGGCACCGGCGGCGCGGGGCCGGGGAGGCGCGGGCGGCGCGCGCCCTGGCCGGGTCGGCGGGGAGGAGAGACGCGGGCGCTCGGGGCGGCGCGGCCGAGCGCGGCGGCGGCGAGGCCGCAGCCGGCGGCGGTGCGGAGGGGCGCAGGGCGCACGGCGGACGGTGCGCGGGTCGGGAGGCAGACGGCGGCGCTCGCGCAGGCTCGCGCGGGCCCGCTTCGGGCCTGGCGGGCCGCGGCGGCGCGCGGGACGGGGAGGGAAAGGTGGCGGCTTGTGATTCGCCCAGGGACAGTGGAGGACGTGTCCGGCTGCAGCCGGACGTGTCCGGTGGCGGCGGGAGGAAGAGGACTAGGGTTTGGACCCGGAATTTCGGAGGGGGAGGCATTTATATAGGTAGAGGGAGCTAGGAGAGTCCAAATGGGGTGCGGTTTTCGCCCACACAATCGTGATCGAATGAACGAGAGCATGGAGGGGAGTTAGATGGGTTTTGGGCCACTTTGGAAGGGATTTTGGGCTGCAACACAAAGAGGCTTTTACGGTTACCCGGTTAACCGTTGGAGTATCAAACGACCTTCAAATGGCACGAAACTTGACAGGCGGTCTACCGGTGGTATACCAAGGCCGCTTGGAAAACCTCGGGCCATTCCGAGAAAGTTCAACACCCGCACATGAAAACAAGGTCTGAGAGGGGCGACAGGCGCGCGCGAGAGATCCGGACTCCGAACGGACAACGGAGAGAACCGGGAGAACCCGAACGGATGCAAGTTTTGAAAAACATGCAGATGAAATGCAGATGATGACATGGCAAAATGCAATACGCAAGCAAATGACATGGCAACAACGGCGAAAAACTGGAAGACACCTGGCGCATCGAATCCGGGGCGTTACATAATTCTTATCCATGCCAGCTTGCCATGTTGGATCCTACGTAGCCTGCGGAGGCTGCCAGTGACCAAAAATGTGGTTGTAGAACCAACGACCTTTTACATATCAAAAAGAAGGTCGTTAATTTCCATTAACGACCACCAGCTTTTGACCATCTACTTTTGGTCACAAAAAGGTCGCAAATGAAAAACAATGACCTTTCAGCGAATAGTGATGGTCGCAAGTTGGCATATTTCTTGTAGTGCCTTTTCTTCGGAGTTGGCTTAGGAGTTGGTTTATGAAGTGTCCAATCATTATTATTACTTAGTATATTATTCAATAGCAATTCAGCTTGCTCAACAGTTCTTTCCCTGAAAACACAACCAACATAACTATCTAGGTGGTCTCTAGAAGCATCGGTTAGTCCATTATAAAAGATATCAAGTATTTCATTTTTCTTGAGAGGATGATTAGGCAAAGCATTAAGTAATTAGAGAAGCCTCCCCCAAGCTTGTGGGAGACTCTCTTCTTCAATTTGCACAAAATTAAATATTTCCCGCAGGTCAGCTTGTTTCTTATGAGCAGGAAAATATTTTGCAGAGAAGTAGTAAATCATATCCTGGGGACTACGCACACAAGTAGGAGCAAGAGAATTAAACCATATCTTAGCATCACCCTTTAACGAGAAAGGAAACAATTTATGAATATAGTAATAGCGATATTTTTTCCTCATGAGTAAATAGGGTGGCTATATCATTCAATTTAGTAAGATGTGCGACAATAGTTTCAGATTCATAGCCATAGAAAGGATCAGATTCAACCAAAGTAATTAACTCAGGGTCGACAAAGAATTCATAATCCTTATCAGTAACACAAATAGGTGAAGTAGTAAAAGCAAGGTCATATTTCATTCTAGCATTCAAAGATTTTTCTTTCAACTTAGCTAACAGTTTCTTAAGATCATATCTATCATTGCAAGCAAAGAAGTCTCTAGCAGTTTCTTCATCCATAACATAACCCTCAGGTACAACAGGCAATTCATATGTAGGGGGAGAATCTTCATTATCACTGTCATTAATATCATCTATTTCAGTAATTTCATTCTCTCTAACCCTAGCAAGTTGTTCATCAAGAAATTCACCTAGTGTCACATTATTATAAAGCAGAGAAGTAGTATCATCATAAGAATCATGCATAGCAGAAGTGGCATCATCAATAACATGTGACATATCAGAATCAATAGCAGGTGTAGGTGTCGCAAGTTTACTTAAAACAGAAGGTGAATCAAGTGCAGAGCTAGATGGCAGTTCCTTACCTCCCCTCTCGTAGTTGAGGGAAAAATCGTGGTTCTTTGATCTTTAAAATTCCTCATAGTGATCAACAGATCTAAATCCCAAGTGACTCAAAGAATAGAGCTATGCTCCCCGGTAAGGGCACCAGAAAAAGGTCTTGATAACCCACAAGTATAGGGGATCGCAACAGTTTTCGAGGGTAGAGTATTCAACCCAAATTTATTGATTCGACATGAAGGGAGCCAAAGAATATTCTCAAGTATTAGCAGCTGAGTTGTCAATTCAACCACACCTGAAAGACTTAATATCTACAACAAAGTATTTAGTAGCAATGTAGTATGGAAGTAACAGTAACGGTGGCAAAAGTAATAGTAGAAGTTTTGTAGCAATCATAACAGTGGCAACGGAGAAGTAACTTAGCAAAGATCAATATGAAACGAGCTCATAGGAAACCGATCAATGATGGATAATTATGCCGGATGTCATTCATCATGCAACAGTTATAACATAGGGTGACACAGAACTAGCTCCAATTCATCAATATAATGTAGGCATGTATTCCGAATATAGTCATACGTGCTTATGGAAAAGAACTTGCATGACATCTTTTGTCCTACCCTCCCGTGGTAGCGGGTTCCTATTAGAAACTAAGGGATATTAAGTCCTCCTTTTAATAGAGTACCGGACCAAAGCATTGGCACTTAGTGAATACATGAACTCCTCAAACTACGGTCATCACCGGGAGTGGTCCTGATCATTATCACTTCGAGGTTGCCAGATCGTAACACATAGTAGGTCACTATAACTTGCAGGATAGGATCAAGAACACTCATATATTCATGAAAATATAATAGGTTCAGATCTGAAATCATGGCACTCGGGCCCTAATGACAAGCATTAAGCATGGCAAAGTCATAGCAACATCAATCTTAGAACATAATGGATACTAGGGATCAAACCCTAACAAAACTAACTCGATTACATGGTAAATCTCATCCAACCCATCACCGTCCAGCAAGCCTACGATGGGATTACTCATGCACGGCGGTGAGCATCATGAAGTTGGTGATGGAGGATGGTTGATGATGACGATGGCGATGGATTCCCCTCTCGGGAGCCCCGAACAAACTCCAGATCAGCCCTCCCGAGGAAGAATAGGGCTTGGCGGCTGCTCCATATCGTAAAACATGATGAATCCTTCTCTCTGATTTTTTTCTCCCCGAACGTGAATATATGGAGTTGGAGTTGAGGTCGGTGGAGCTCCAGGGGGCCCACGAGGCAGGGGCGCGCCCCCACCCTCGTGGCCAGGGTGTGGGCCCCCTTTTATTGATTCCTTCACCAGTATTTTTATTAATTCCAAAAAGTGACTCCGTGAATTTTCAGGTCATTCCGAGAACTTTTATTTCTGCACAAAAATAACACCATGGCAATTCTGCTGAAAACAGCGTCAGTCCGGGTTAGTTCCATTCAAATCATGCAAATTAGAGTACAAAACAAGGGCAAAAGAGTTTGGAAAAGTAGATACGTTGGAGACGTATCGGACGGTGCGGGCGATCGATGGTGGTTAGGACGGGGACGGGAAGGCACTAAGTAAACCACACCTACATATGCAAACTAAGAGTTAATTTGAACTCAAATTGCATATAAATCAAATAAACTACCACATATAATTACTCCCAAACTAAAACCCACAAATCACTATACTTATAGAGCATTGGAAGAGCTAATCTAGCAATGAGAGATTAAAGGACAAAGTTGCTAACCTTTGTGATCACTTGGATGGATGGGGCGCCTTCAAATCTTGACAAATTTTGGCAAAAATGAAGGATGAGCTCGAGCAATGGGGAAGAACAGAGGAGAGCAAGGAATGAAAGTGGAAAACAGAGAGAAATGGGCTCGGGCTCGGCGAAGGGTTTACATAGAGGCATCTTTAGTCCCGGTTGGTTATACGAACCGGGACTAAAGATGCATCTCTAGTCCCGGTTCGTGCCACGAACCGGGACTAAAGGTGGTGGTGGGACCCCGGCCTGACACCAGCCCGCCACCACCTCTTTAGTCCCGGTTTGTGGCACGAACCGGTACTAGAGGTTCAACATGAACCGGGACTAATGAGTGTCGCCCGCCTAACCGTTGGAACCGGCACTAATGGTCACATTAGTGCCGGTCCGTAATTGAACCGGAACTAATGAGGTGAACATAAGGTCGCTCTCCACCACATAACTTAAATGTGTTGATTGTGGGAACTGATTGATGGATGTTTACTCATGCGAGGGCTCTTGTTGATGATAGGACAGGGCAATGGGATGCTCCATCCATGCTTCCTTATGGGCGAGGGATCGACGTTGGGCTAGCGGAGGCATGGTGGTGGAGTGACGTCAGGATCCTTCCTCCACGGCCATCCCACGGGACTCATCGAGCATCGACTATAGGAGGGGATCCATGTTGCATGTGTTGACGACTTTGATGCCAACTACCATGTCAGGGTGGTCCTCATTGTCGGCATGGTCCAACGCGTACTCGTCGTCCTCCTTCATAGTGGTGGCCAACTCTAGCGTGGGCTCTTGATCTTCTCATGTGCCTCATAATATGTTAGCTCGCCCAAGTCTATCCTTGGACGAAACGACATAGTGAGGAAGAGATGAGGGAAGCGGAGAAGGAATGAGAGAAGCCATACAGTGGAAGTGGACTAGCTGCAAAGGGGAGTTGAGAAGTAGAGATCGGGATGCGCATGCCTCTTTATAGCTATTGGCGGCGGGCCGAGGAAATTATGGCAGAAACCGGCGCGGGCAAGTGGACACACTGCGATGGACATTAATGGGTGTGTTTCCTTGGGGGTAACATGGCTATAGGACTGGTACGGGCGAATGTGTCATTGGCGGGGAAAGGAAGAAATCAGGTGAAACTCGCCTTCCGCGGGTGTGTTTCGGTTTGAAGTGTGCCCCAACACATCGTTCCCGGCTCCAAATATGGAGACTATGACTATATATTTTTTCTTCTTCTAGCATGCAGTTCAATGTTGCGAATCCTTTGGAGTGTGGTCTATGCCTTTTCTCTTCATAATAGCGGTTGTTTTCATGATGCGGTTCTTTTGGTGACACGACTAGAGTTGCTCTTAAGACAGCCGAGAGCGGGAGGTTTGTTTCGCTTGAGTAGAAACGTTCAAAAAATGAAACAAATTAATTGTTCCACCATGCATGTGTTATTTTGCTCATATAATTATGGTGTGGCTAGCTCTCATTTAGGCGAGAGTTAACTAAGTCTAGTTTACGTGACAAATGCACGGTGGACCAATTAATTTGTTGTTTTTCTTCTTCTTCTTTCACTTTTATTTTTTCTCTTTTTATTTTTTGTCAAGATTTTGTTGTATCTACATCTTTAAAGGAGATGTAGTTGCATGTAGTATGTACACATGCAGTCGCCACTGCAGTTCATCCTTACGGTGGGGTAAAAGAAAAAGAAACCTTTCTTATCCTTATTCTGACGGGGGGTTGTCTGACAAAAAGAAAAAGGAGAGGGAAGGGAATTGGGGAGAGGGGTGTTGTGTGTGGAGGGCGGAGAGCGAGAAGCTACGAGTTGGTGAGGGGTTTCGGCCCCGGCCTCCATTCGGGCGCACCGCACACAGGGGAGGAGAGCGAGGGAGGGGGAGCTGGCCGCAGGCGGGCATGGCGGCCCCCGACATCTCGGCGGATGACACCCGCAGGGAGCTCGTGCTGGGGTGGATCGGCGTGTTGACGGCAGGGGCAGTGATCCTCTTCCCGCTGTAAGTCCCTCGAACTCTGCTCTCTGCTCCTGCTCTCCATGCTGTCCGATTTCGCCGCCGCGTAGGAAGCCGCGCCCCTCGACTCTGGCCCCGTCGGCGTCCGCCTCCACCGGCCCGTGGCCGGCGGCCTGAGTAGATCCCGATGGCGCTCCTCCCGCGGCGTGCTGCTCTCGATTCCTGGCCGGCCGCGAAACCCTTAGTTACATGTCCGCAGCCGGTGAAGGCCGCGCCTCCTCCTCCATGTCCGCGGCCGGTGAAGGCCGCGCCTCCTCTGCTGCGTATGCTCGCCGCTGGCAAGGGCAGTACTTTTTTTTGTTCAGTCTGAAAATTAGTTGCGCAAGAACAGATCGGTCCAGGAGGCGCTAACCAGGGAGACGTCGCTGTCGGACCTAGCGAAGGGGTTAACGACCTAGCATATGATCCCGGAGCTGACAAAAATTGCAGCGATGCTAGATGATGTTCAGCTTCAACATGACCAGCAGGATGAAATTAGCTGGCAGCTCTCGCCTGATTGTGCATATTCCGCATGCTCGGCGTACTTGATTCAGTTTGAGGGATCAACCCCCCTGGAGGGATACCAACTCATTTGGTCGGCCTGGGCTCCGGGGCAATGTTGTTGTTTTTTCATTTGGACTGCCATCTTAGGGAAGATCCTGACAGCTGATGCCTCTCTGCTGCGTAGGCTCGCCGTTAGTCGACGGCTCGACGCAGCCACGCGGCTGCTGGGTAGGACAGGACCATTTTTGGTAGCGATCCTTCCTTCCTACTTGTTCATTGTACAATGTTGTTCCTTAGTTGATAAATTTTAGTATAGAAGATATTGCTGGGCAGTACTTGCTATTTTTGTGTGGAAAGTATATACCCTGATTATCGTTTAGGAGTACCGTGAACAAGTACTGCCCAGCAAAGGAGTAATAAGTAGAAATCACCAAACGATCTAACTAACAAAAGTAGCCAGCTTGTGTTGGGCCAGGTTACACTCTTATTTTACTAATAGTCCTGCACCAACATGAGCTTTTTCTCGCATTGTTTCGGCGTATTGGCTCAAGAAGACTAGTAGCCAATCCGGCCCTGCTTGATTCTATCGTTGGGCAAGATCAAGTGACTCCTCTTTTCATTTCCCAACGCGCTGGCCATTGTGCATGAAACTGTTGCATGATAATCATACTCTGCTTCACTTGTTTGCAAGATATGATTTCCGCACAAGGTTCAATAGGTCCTCCTTACTGTTGCTTGTGTCATTTGAGGCCCCTTCCCTACTTTCATTTTGTTTCAAGTCAAGGCTTAATTTGTAGGCGCTGCGAATGGTAAAACACACATTCTTATGCAAACTCCACGCTAGTTGATCTTATGTTGACTGAGCAGGGACCTTTATTTTGTTTATTTTTGTGCATGCCTTTATTCTGCCTACCATGTTTGCAAATTGTAATAGCGTGTTGACACCAATATATAGTTTGTACTGTAGTTGTTATTCTTCATCTTAACATGTTTATGTTTGTGCACATGTCCCTCGAGGCACGCCGACGTTCTTGGCGATCAAGAGGACGCACCTGGTCGGGACAGCGGAGCCATACTCCTGCATTGCTGTCATATTCAACTCGGCAATGTGGTTGATGTATGGCATCCCCACCATCCGCGAGTTTGTGAACCTGCCGGTGATGATAGCAAACGGGGTCGGGATTCTAGTTGAGCTGTTCTATATTTACGTCTTCATCCGACACGCCGTTGGCCGCCGGCGCAAACCGGTTTTCGTTCTGCTTGCTTCGAGCGTGGTGATCTTCACTGTACTTGGGGTCTTCCTAGGGATGACTGTGTACCGGCACAAGTGGCCGTGTACCTTTGTGGGAGACTTGGCAGCTATTTCAGGCGTCGTCATGTACCTCATTCCTATCATTAACACGGTAAGCTACCATTGTTTGTTTCTACATTTTCCTTTTATGTTGATTAGCATTTATCATCAGGATAATTGTGATAGGATTAGTTGTTATGCACAATTAAGGTCACCAACAAACTGCATGAACAAAGCAGCCCAGACTTGGTTTTCTCCATGCGTGTCTTTGTTGGTCCTTTTTCTTGTTCAGCGGTTTGGTGCATATGTGTACCGAGGCCAAATCAAGTCTGACTGAGATTACTCCCGTTTCATACTGTGTTCGGTTTCAGTTTCAATGGAAAATTGTGGCTAACCTGTTTCTGAATTTCAGATTAAAGGGATCTGGAACCGCGACCTGACACGCTTGTCATGGTGGCAGCCCTTTGCGGCCCTGGCTAATGGGTCCATATGGACGGCTTATTCACGTGTTGGCCGAGTGAGGATGTTCATTCTTGTAAGTGTGCAAGCCACCCAGTGGAGTGGACTGAAGCTTTATTATTGCCTTGCCACCCCCAAATATGCTATCCATTCTGAGCTCTTGTTGGTATGCAGGTGCCAAGCATTGCAGCCATCTGCTCGGCCGTTTTCCAGGAGATCTCGTGGTTTATCGTGTACTTCAGAGGGCCGCCGCCTGCGCCAGTGCCACCACCACCGCCAACGCCACCGCCAAGTTCTGACATTGAGTTGCCGCCACATGCGGCTGCCGGCACCAGGGTTCAGGGAGGAAACGGAGGCAGGGAGGAGCTAGGAGGAGGCGACAGGGTTCAGGGAGGAGAGGCAGGCACGGAGCAGCTAGGTGGAGGCGACGGTGGACAGGGAGGAGAGAAAGGCAAGGAGCAGCTCGAAGCACAAGTCAGTGCCGAGGGGCAACAACAGCTGTCCTCTGCCGTCGGCCCGCCTGCGCCTGAAGGCGCCAAGCTCCAGGACGTCGCCCTGCCTGCGCCTGAAGACGCCGCGCTCAAGGACGTCGGCGCGCCCAAGGACATCGCCCCGCCTGCGCCTGAAGACGCCGCGCTCAAGGACGTCGCCCCGCCTGCGCCTCCCGTCGTTGCGCCGCCGCTCCAGCCTCAGGAGGAGGATGACGAGATTCCGGAGCAAGACTGATCGTGTGCGACCATGGCATCGCGATACCACCGTCGCTACCTCAACCCAGATGATGCGAACTGACCAATCCATCTTGATTCTAGGAACCAGAAATGTCTGATGGCAATTTTGTTCTGCAGCTGCCACGCCAACATCCGCGTACATTTCTCGAGCCTTGGCCTGTCACAAATGTCAGGAACTGTGTCCTGGCTACTCCTACTTCCTCATTTAGCTCTGAACAGTCACTGACTGCTTTTTGTAGTGATGAGATGCACTGTCGTGGCTCCTAGCTTCGTATAAAAGCTGGAGAGTGGGAGGATGGGTGGCACGACAAATGAACCAAACTTCTTTCGTTTCCTTCCCTTGCGCCGCCAGTTTACCTTCTGTTTAGTTGGCCTTCTCCCTCCATTTCGAGCTACAGTAGATTTTATCCGTTCTTCCCCTGTTTTGCTAGATTTGCTACACCCCCAGCTCATTGACTGCCGAATCCCTTTGGTGATTCCTAACACCTTGGTGCAGAATGTGCAACCCTCCTATGTGCTTGATGTCAAGAGCCACGTTGATGGCTTCTTGTTCTACAGTTCCCACGGTCACCGCATGGAGCCACCGGCGGGTGCACCAGCGGCATAGTCCGGACACATCAAGGAGTTAGCGCTGATGGGCTGGGTGATGATGAACTCCGCTTGCACCCAGCGTGGCGAAGTGGACGCGAGTGGTGTGATGACGAGCTCTGTGTCGTCGTCCTCCTCGGCGCCGGCTTGACGACGTTGACGGGGGGTGGCATCATGCCGAGCTCGACGTCTTGGTCCTTGGCGGTGTCGGCTAGACGATGTCGACGACGGGCTTAGCGGCGAACTCCAAACCATCGTCCTTCACGGCAACGGTTTGACGACATCGATGGCGGGTGGTGTCACTGCGGGCTCCGTGTCTTCTCCCTCAACGGCACCGGCTTGACGAAGTGGACGAAGAGCGTGACAGCGAGCTCCAAGTCCATCCGGCGCGATGAAGCAGACCACGGGTTGCGTGATGGCGAGCTCCGTGTCATCGTATTTCGCAGCGTCGGTGTGGCGAGGTGAACGGTAGATATATCATGGCGGTGATCTCCGCGCCTCCATCTTCATCGGTGTCTGGCGCGTCGAAGTGGAAGGTGGGCTGCGTGCTGGCAATTAAGCTTCGTGTCGCCGAAGTGGACGGCCGGCGGCGTCACGGCTAGCTCCGTGTCCCATCTTCATCAGTGTCCGGTGGGAGGCATAGGTCGTGACCACGAGCTTCACCTCTTCGTCTTCATAAGCGTCCTGTGCGACAAAGTGGACGGTGTACGTCAAAACCGCGTCTCCACCTTCATCGGCGTCCAGCATCACAAAGTGGACAGCGAACACCATGACCGCGAGATCCACGTCTCCATCATCATCGGCTTTGTGAAGTGGATGGCGGGCGGCGTCATTGCGGCGTCTTGATGAGCTACATGCATCCATCTTCAATGGCATAGGCTCGACGAAGTGGACGGTGGGCATCGTCTTGGCGAGCTCCACATCCTCGTCATCAACGGCATCTGGTGCGGCGAAGTTTTCAGCTGGCGGTATCATGGCGCCGAGCTCCACATCCTTGTCCTCGGCGGCTTCCGACGTGGCAAACTGTTCAGCTCGAGGTTGATGTTGGTGGGGGGTCATCGTCGTGCGTGACACAACTCCGGCGTTGCCGTGCATGGCTGGGCGTCGTCGACGTGCGTGATGGCGTGTGGGCGAGCTCCGGCCAGCCATCATCGTCTTTCACGGCAGCGTCCGGTCCGATTGTCATCAAAGAGGGGGAGGTGGAGAGGAAGAGAGAGAATAGGACGCGGCATTACCATTAGAAAAGGTGTGCTTCGTCTCCATGGCGCCTCGTGGACCGCTCCTCCTCATTGCTCCCGCTCCCTATAGGAGATCTGCTTCTCCTCCTTGCTCAGGCTTAGGAGTTGATGGACGGGTTTGCCTTAGACTGAGTCGCCGCCGCGGCCGCCGGCGGCAGCCCCGGCCAGATGCTCTGATTTCTGCCACACTTTCTAACAGCATGTCGCGAGCCACACAGTGTTGGACCATCCGAGGCAAAAAACGCTGCTCGAACAGACGGTGCATATGCAAAAAAATTGGACCGTGGCCTCCTCATGAAGTAAAATGCAACACCTCGCGGTGCAAATATACATCACGAGATGCATCTAGTCCAAAACCAGCCGCCGCCCGCGAACGCCCAACCGCCACTTTATTTCCGTTCCCGCCCGCGCACGTTCGCCCGCCCGAAGAACAGCCGGCCGGAATCCGCCGCCGCGACCCCAAAACCTCGCCGTCGGCGCCGCCACCACCCCACGTCCCCTCCACCGCCCTCCGGCGCCGCCGCCCTCCGCCCTCGTCGCCCCCATCGCCTCCCCACCGCCACCCGGACGCCGCCGAATCGGGTGGCAGCCGACGCGGGATTCGGCCCCTCCGGTGGTCCGGCTGCCGCGGTAGGCCTCAACCGGGTCTTAGGCTGCCGCCGACCTCCTCCCATCCGCCGTGAGCCTGTCCACGGCCGTTGCGCCGGCCGCACGACCGCTTCCCAGCCGCCCTCCGCCCGGCTGCCGAACTAGTCTTCGCCGCTCGCCGAGCTCCTCTTGGCCGGCCTCCAACCTCATTTCTTATCACCGCCGCCGTCCGGAGCCGACAGCAGCCGTCCGCAGCAGCCAATCCAACCGGCGGCCATCTTCTTCTACCGCGCGCACAAGGTGTTCGACGGAATTCCCCAAGGTAAAAAAATGACAAAACTTGATGATTTAACTTGGGATTTGATAGTATGTTTGACAGTAGTTGTGTGCATTGTAGATGAGCTTGGTTGACTCCTCTTTCGTGGATGATTCATCGCCGGACGAGGAATTTGATTTGCATGAAGAAGAGGAGATTGCTATGCTAGTGGACATGCACAAGAGGAAGAAACCGAAGCACGGTGGTTCCGTTTATGGTCGTGTGTTCATTCGGAGAGAACGGATTGATGCACACAAACAGTTGGTGCGCAACTACTTTGCATCGTCACCTGTTTTTCTGGAGAATTACTTTCGACGACGTTTCAGAATGTCGAAAGACTTGTTCTTTCGCATTTGCATCTCCTGGATCT
Source organism: Triticum aestivum (assembly GCF_018294505.1). Lineage (NCBI taxonomy): Eukaryota > Viridiplantae > Streptophyta > Magnoliopsida > Poales > Poaceae > Triticum > Triticum aestivum. The sequence goes on from NC_057810.1 coordinate 677,665,754, forward strand.
GAAAAACTATGTAATAATTTGATATTGTGGACATGATTTTTTTATGTTATTTTCAAATATTTGCGGTTGTACAGTGGCTGCTGGCCGGTTTTGGACCATCTATTGGAGTTGCTCTTTTGGACCATGAATTTGGACCATCTATTGAAGTTGGCCTTTTTTGGAGCTCCAAAACGGACTTTTTGGCGGTCTAAAACTTACAGCTCCGGTTTTGGACCGTCAAAATTTGGACCATCTATTGGAGATGCTCTAAGCCGATCGATAAATCCGGCCCCACATAGCACTGTGAACCGTCATCCCAAAAGTAGTAAAACCATAGATTTATTTAAAATGCACATATAACTTGTTGAATAAGTAAATACACATTTAGATATGCAACAATATGAAACGGCAACAAGCATTTTGACTGCTTGTCATGGATAACTCTATCATGCGACTCCCCCTTTGGATGTCTATATCAAGAGACTATTCTGCAATCCAAAGGATGGGGAGGTTCCCAGAAGGCCAAGAGTAGTTGCCGGCTCGAAGTACTCTCAGGGTGTCATAAGGGTTATGACTATGGTCTTAAATTGATTAATGTTGCCAAGTAAAAAATGTGGGTCTTATATGTTGCTCGGGATCAGGATGTGCTGTCGTGGTGAAGTTGTTAAGGTTAGGATTGCAAGGCATTGCAATCATTTATCTCCATGCCCGAAAGGTATGTCGATCGGATTGTGCAAAAAAAAAAAACTCACTTGACTAAGGGTGTGTTCATTAGTCCTCCTTATTACTAACTCCTCAGCTTCCCGGCCAACCATCAGCTTCCATCTTCTCATTACAAAAACAGGAGCCATCGATCCATCCATTTGGTTCGACAAATTATGTTTTTGATCTCTCTCCTAGCAGGAATCCCATGAACGTGCATTGTGGCCATAGGTCAAAGAGCTAGAAGTGGAGGTAGGGCTTCAGAAGCAGAAGAAGGTGGCCGAGTTGGTCACGCTGGTGGTGGCGCTCAGGTCGGGGATCATTCTTGGTGAGGCGGAGAGGTAGCCAACCCGGTCGCACAGACGCGGGGAAGACGAGGGTTAGTAGAGGGAAGCTCGTACTGATCGGGATGCAGGAGGGTGAGGGCAGCCTGGCAGCAGTCTCCTCACGGCTATACACAATGTGGGTTGTACGTGATGTCTACTACGCAACTTTCTTATAGACTCGTGTTAGGTCTCCAAGCGCAGAGTTTGGTAGGACAGTAGCAAATTTATCTCAAGTGGATAACCTAAGGTTTATCAATCCGTGGGAGGCATAGGATAAAGATGGTCTCTCTTGAACAACCCTGCAACCAAATAACAAAGAGTCTCTTGTGTCCCCAACACACCCAATACAATGGTAAATTGTATAGGTGCACTAGTTCGCGAAGAGATGGTGATACAAGCGTAATATGGAAAGCAGATATATGTTTTTGTAATCTGAAAATATAAAAACAGCAACGTAGCAAGCGGTAAAAGTGAGCGAAAACGGTATTGCAATGCTTAAAAACAAGGTCTAGGGTTCATACTTTCACTAGTGCAAGTTCTCTCAACAATGATAGCATAATTAGATCATATGGGAATCCCTCAACGTGCGACAAAAGCCATTCCATAGTTTCTATCGCAGAGAATATAAGATGAAATTGCTTGTAGGGTACGAAACCACCTCAAAGTTATTCTTTTCGATTAATCCATTGAGCTATTCCTATAAGTGTCACAAACAACCCTAGAGTTCGTAGTAAAATAACACCATATGACACACATCAATAAACCCTAATGTCACCTAGATACTCCAATGTCATCACAAGTATCCGTGTGTCAATTATACGATATGCATCAAACAACTTCAGATTCATAATATTCAATCCAACACAAAGAACCTCAAAGAGTGCCCCAACATTTCTACCGGAGAAACAAGGATGAAAACGTGCATCAACCGCTGTGCATAGATTATCCCAATGTCACCTAGGGAATCCGCGAGTTGAGTGCTAAAACATACATCAAGTGAATCAATAGATACCCCATTGTCACCACGGGTATCCCACGCAAGAACATACATGAACTGTTCTCAAATCCATAATAGTATTCAATACAATAATAGTGAAACCTCAAAGGTAAAACTCGATTCATCACAAGAAGGTAGAGGGGGAGAAACACCATATGATCCAATTATAGTAACAAAGCTCGTGGTACATCAAGATCATGCAATACCAAGAACATGAGAGAGAGAGAGATCAAACACATAGCTACTGGTACATACCCTCAGCCCCGAGGGTGAACTACTCCCTCCTCATCATGGAGAGCGCTGGGATGATGAAGATAGCCACCTGTGATGGTTTCCCCCTCCAGCTGGGTGCCGGAACGGGCTCCTGACTGGTTTTTCATCGCTACAGAGGCTTGCGGTGGCGGAACTCCCGATCTAGGTTTGTTTCTGGAGTTTTCTGGATTTATACGAAATTTTGGTGTCGGTTTCAAGTCAGGGTGGTCCACGAGGTAGCGGCAAGGTAGGGGGCGCCCTCCACCCTTGGGGATGCCTCGTGGCTCCTCTAGTCCATCTTCGATACTCCGTGGGCTTCTTTTGATCCATAAAAAATCGTCGTAAAGTTTCAGCTCGTTTGCACTCCGTTTGGTATTCCTTTTCTGTAAAACTCAAAAACAAGGAAAAAACAGAAACTGAGACTGGGCTCTAGGTTAATAGATTAGTCCCAAAAATAATATAAAATAAAAAATAAATACATATAAAACATCCAAAATAGATAATATAGTAGCATGGAACAATCAAACATTTAGATACGTTGGAGACGTATCAGTAGGCATGGCGACTTCTAGGGTTTTCTCTTCAGGAAGGGAATGGAGTCGTTGTATCAGGGCTTGGGAGAGCAGTAGCTAGCGAACCGGTGCGCTGAAAGTTCACTTGGCGGTGGCATATGCATGTAATATCACTCAACTCCATCTCCTTTATTTTCTCACATCCTCAAGAGGCAAACTTCCCTCACCCCACAGTATTTCCACTACAACGCTCGTAAGCTTCTCGTTTTTGACTTTGTAGTGTTCGGTCCACCTCCACTCATAGAGTCAGCAGAGCTAGGAGCCAAAAGAATGCCTATGTTGTGGCAATTCCATGCAGAAGGTAATGGGTTACTGTCAAGGTTCTAGGCTGAGTGGCAAGAACAACTCTGAATTTGTTATGAGCCCAAATACATAATAGATTCAGTGAGTCCTTGCCAATAACCATGTCTGCTGAATAAAAATATTAAATTGAAGCCCTGGACAATTAGAGAATATAAGTGCTCGACCAATTCTTGGAGCGATGGAAACGGAACACGCCCTAAGAACTTTCAATTTTGTTCACACAAATCTAAAAATGTTCATATTGCTATATTAATTTGTTTATGTGGTGTGTAAAAAGATTACTGTTTGTTCATCTTACATGGATCCCAATGTGGACCAACGGTTCTTGGCGTTGTATGAGAACTAAGAGACCTCGGAAAAAAATAGTATACGACCGGGTCGTACCAAGCCCATCGTGAGACCCTACCCAGCAGAGGACACTTGGCAAAAGCGAATCTCAACACAGCCGCCAATTAATTAACCCTCTAATTCCAATTGCTAATCCCGTTCCTATTCCAAACATCCAGCCGCTACCAAATCTGGATCCCCTTTCCTTTCTCCGGCGTCCACGCCGCCGCCGCAAGCTCAATTTTTTTCCTGAATCCGCTTTCTTTCTGCGGTGTCTACTCTCGCTCATCGTCGCCGCTGCAAGCTACCTGTCGCAGAAGCACTAGAGCTCCATCCCTGCTGTTTTCCCCCGCCGTCTAAGATCAAGTTCCTGGCCGCCCCGGCAGCCACCGGCGCTCCGTCCCGGAAAAAAACCCTCGGCGCCCCAGCAGCCACCGGCGCCCCGACTGCATGGGTGGGAGGCGCTGCCACATCATCGATCCATGTGATCGATCCGTGTGTTGTGTTTCTTCTTTGCCGTCTACGTTTCGTTTTACACATGGCAAACAACAAACTTTGATGTATGTAATAAAAATAACAGACGGCAAAGACTTTGTCGTCTGTATTTTTTAATTCAGACGGCAAAGACTTTGCCACGTCATCGATCCATGTGATCGATTCGTGTGCTGTGTTTCTTTTTTGCCATTTACGTTTTGTTTTACACACGGCAAACAACAAACTTTGCCGTCTGTATTTTCTATTTCAGATGGCAAAGTATACTCTTTGCCGTTTGTAAAACAAAATAAAGACTCTTTGCCGTCTGTAATAAAAAACACAGACGGCAAAATATATTTTTGCCATCAGTCATTCTTTACCGTCAGCAGCTGACGGCAAATGTGCTCTTTGCCGTCTGTCCCGACGAAAAGCTGACGGCAAAGATGCCTACAGACGGCAAACTAGTTGTTTCCTGTAGTGGCAGTCATCTGCAAACAAAAGATGTGAAATACCCGGCGCTTGCTGTTCACCTTGAATTCCAGCAGAGCTCCTCTATTACACGCATCCTGCAGCAACACAGAGAGAGCCTCGGCCACGAACAAGAATAAATAAGGAGATAGAGGGTCTCCTTGCCTGATACCACATGAAGGCGTAAATGTCTCCAAGAGTTGGCCGCTGAAGCGAACAGAGAATTTCACCGAGGTAACACAGGCCATAATCCACTTTATCCAGCCTCTCGCAAACCCGAGCGGACTCAACATACACTTCAGAAAATTCCAATCCATTCCATCATATGCCTTAGCTAGATCAAGTTTATACGTACAAAACTCACCCCACCTATCCTTAAGAGTACTCAAAGAGTGCATACACTCAAACGCAATAAGCGCATTATCAGATATTAGTCTCCCAGGAATAAAAGCACTTTGTGTTGGAGAGATCATACCATCAAGGAGCAGCCTCAATTTGTTCACTAGGCACTTTGAGATAATTTTATAGATGACATTGCAGAGGCTGATAGGCCGAAATTCTTTGATCGATTGGGTGTTCTTTACCTTTGATACAAGAACAATTACCGTATCATTAACACCTTCCGGCATCATACCAGTATCAAAGAACTTTTTAACTGCACGAATAATGTCCTCCTTCAACACTCTCCAATTGCGCTGAAAAAATCTTGCCGAAAAGCCATCAGGACATGGAGCTTTAAGCGGCCCAATTTGAAAGAGTAATGTTTTTACCTATTCTTCTCCAGGGGAAGGTGGTGGTCTTGCGGTGTTCTGGGATGATTCTTATACTATACAGTTGAACAAATATGGGAAGCATTTCATTGATATGTTTATCTGTACTGCTAATGGAGCAAAGTGGAGAAGCACCTTTATCTATGGAGAGCCTAAGGCTAGTCAAAGGTACGTCATGTGGGAACTTTTACGGAGAATTAAGCCTATAGGTTCTGGTCCTTGGTTCATGGTTGGAGATTTAAATGAAGCGATGTGGCAAAATGAACATTTTTCCCAGAATAAGAGGTTTAATTCTTTGATGGCTGATTTTAGGAGTGTGCTCTCTGATTGTAATCTTTTTGACTTGGGGTTTCATGGTACGCCATGGACTTATGACAACAAGCAACAGGGTTCCAAAAATGTTAGAGTAAGATTGGACAGAGCTGTTGCATGTCCTCAATGGTCGGCACTATTTCCGGAGTGCAGGGTGTGTCATATTATTAGCTCAAGATCTGACCATTGCCCTCTGCTCAATCAACTTAAGGGGTTGCCTCGACAAGGTAAAATTGTTAAACAACTTAAATACGAGGCATACTGGGAGAGGGAAGGAGTGGTGTTAGAAGAGCATATTAAATCTTGCTGGAACGAAGATATGTATATTGATGATTTGAAGGATGTGGCTTCTAAGCTCAAGAAAATGCTAGGAAAATTGCATGATTGGAGTCGAAAATATATTGGTTATCTTCCTAGAAAGCTTGATTTGGCTAGGAGCAGACTTAAGGTGCTTTATAACAGGAATGATCATGCCGCAGTGATGGAGAAAAAAGCTCTTCTCAAAGAAATGGATGAGTTGCTCTATAAAGAGGAAATGTTATGGAAATGGTCGCGGATTGATAAAATTAGATGGGGAGATCGGAATATAAAATTCTTTAGAGCTAAGGCTACTTGGAGAGCAAAGAATTTTTTTATATCTAGCCTGAAAAGGAATGATGGCACGGTTACGAAGGATGTGGCGGAAATTCATAGCATCACTAATTCGTTTTTTAAAAAGTTGTATACTGGCGATGGTATGGTTAACTCCTCTCTGATTATTCCATTGGTAAAACCTCTTGTCAGCCAGGACATGAATAGTGAATTATGCAAACCGTTTACGGATCAGGAAATTAGTGATGCTCTCTTTCAAATCACATATATCTCGTTGAATAAAGTAGATAACACTTCCATACAAATAAAACTAGTACATTATCATCCCATTGTTAGCCTTTTTTCAAATTACATGAATAATGAATCTATCATTCTAAACCCCTCGGGGTTTCCAATAGCTGCCTCGAGTACAAAATGAAGGATAAGGATGAGTCCAAGTACCATAATGAACAATCCTATCATATCCACGAGACCACGACATGTGCTATGAGATGTAACGCTTGACCGCCAGAGGTTGTCGTTCGGGCTGTGCTTCGACCTCGTGGCCGCCAGCTCCACCAGCATGTTCAGGATTTTCAATGTCGATCATCTCTATGCCGTCCATGATGTTGCTCGAATTGATCCGGATGATGCGATGGAGGAGATGAAATTAGAGAGATAAGTGATGCCTAGATTTTTTTTTTGAAACAGAGGCAAAGATTACCTCATCTATTAATTAAGCAGAAGAGAATTGCCCAGTTAATTACGGAAAACCGAGCGAAAACCGAAACAACAAGGGCCAAGCCCACCCCAAAGACTAACACACACAGGGCAAAGCCCACACACGAACAACATCGATGACAACCACGTCGCCCACACGACACGAGGTCCATGCCCTCGAAGCTGCAACTCTCCCGAGGCCGCCGCCTCGACATCCACTGCTCCGTTGCGCCCTGCGCACTCAACCGACACCGCCTTCCGGGGCCGCCGCCCCGACATGCCACCGCTCACCCTCGAGCAGCAACGCCGCACGATACAGCAACCCGCAGCCCACACTGCTCAGGACAACCGCACGCAGACCACGAACGTCGCACCACATCCGGGGCCGCCGCCCCGACATGCCTCCACTCGCCCTCGAGCAGCAACGCCGCACAATACAGCTACCCGCAACCCATGCTGCACAGGACAACTGCACGCAGACCACGAACGCCGCACCACATCCGGGGCCGCCGCCCCGACGTAAAGTCAGACCGCCCCCTCTGGGTCGCATCGACCAGGCCGACGACCTCGCTACCCACGTAGCACCAAGTCGCCACCAAAACAATGCACAACTGTGACTCTGCCCCATAGAGCCACCGTTGCATCGCTATCCGAGGCCGCCGCCTCGGCGTAAATCCACCGTCTGGAGCCGCCGCCCCGGCCTCCGTCACCCCGACGACGACGCAACTCTGCACCACTGCCATGAGACCACCACTCCACAAAGGTCATTGCTTCCAAGGCGGTGCCTTCAAGAAGGTAACGACATAATTGCCGCCGCCGCCCGCTCCAATGGAGCTTGGGTTTTCACCCGGAAACACCAGACAGTTGCGGCAGTAGATGGACGTAACTCCACGATGTGCCTTCAGGAAGGAATGCAATGCTCAAGAACATCACCAGCACCGGCACTGAAGAAGGTGCAAGACTTTCGCCTGGAGGATCTACTCCACCGTCGGGCCTCACAGGAAGCGAACGGCATAGGAACATAGCAAGTTGTGCAGAGGGCATCGTTGCCAACCACCAGCCCTCAACACGCCGCAGCAGAGCGCCATGTCAGATCCGCGCACCCCCAGCCACTTCCAGCCCAAGCTGCAGCTCTGTTGCAGCTCACCATCACCAGAACCTGCACCGACGCGGCACCGTCGTCCAAAAAACTGCGCCTCGCCGCCACCACCGCAGCTCCCCCGGCCGAGGGAAGGGACCCCAGGCACCCAGCGCGCCCTACAGCCGCAGCCCGCCGGAGCGCCGCCACCGCAGCTTGCCAGAGCGCCTCCACCGCCAGATCTGGGCGCCCGGGCGCCAGATGGACGACGGCCGGCCTCAGCGCCGCCCCGCCCGCGCCCGCGGCGCACCTCGCCGGCGAACCCGAGCCAAGCAGCCAGATCCGCGCGGCAGGAGGCCGCCGTGCCCGCCCCAGCTGGCTCCACGCCTCCGTGCCCCGGATGCCGCCACGCCGCGAAGCCTCGAGCTCCAACGGGATCACCGTGACAGAGCACCCACCGAGGCGGCCGGCCCGCGCCGTCCAACCCCAAACGGGAGGAGGAGAAGGCCCCGCCGCCGCCGCGCCGCGCGGGCTTTGCCCGGCGACGCCTGCCGGCGGCAGCGAGGAGAGGAAGGGCGGCGGGGTGTGGCCTGGGCGGCGGCTAGGGTGCGCTCCTGGCCGCCCGCGGGAGCGGCCGGGGAGCGCTTTTTTCTTTTTGTGTGTGTGTGGTGGCGAATTTTATGCCTGGATTTTTCACGGTAATAACCAAGAGTACCTCTTCCGGGTGCAACAGGAACAGAGTAGGCAGCTCTAACGGAATGCTTTCATGTATTGTCTCGATGGAGTTTGTTTATTATATCTAATACTTGAGTTATCTATTTTGAAACGGATGAGTAATATATAGAGTGCAGCAGCACTGCTGGGATCGCTACAGGCATAGCATCGTCGTAGCAGGACTCTCAATATAAAGTGCACCCTGCTGGGGTCGGTACATGCATACAATTGTCATTGTACAGGACTCTCAAATTTTCCTTTCTTGATTGAGGATGACTCTTTTGTTTAAACTGAGAGACAAAGTAGGTAACAGGTTGGGTGATGTGGGGCCTCCTGACGCGCTCCTGGTCGCCATTTGGTCGGAGGGGGTTTCACAGCAAGTAAATATTTTCACGCACGTATTTTTTTTCTCCCAGTCCCATGCAAGGCCAAGGCGTACGTGGCTGAGCACAGCTCCTGTGTCGCGTGGCTTTCCCACGTAGTGTGCAGCAACACTGACGTACGTACGTCGCAGCAGCAAGTTTTTCTAATACAGTACAGACGCAAGCACTCATATACACACGCATACACTCATCCTTATGAATGCACACACGCACACACTACCTCTATGAGCATCTCCGAAAGACTAAGCCAGCATATCATCTTGAAATTTACGAAGTCACCGTAGTCACCTCGTCATCGACGGGAACGTCTGCTCGCACTGAAAGCGCATCGCCGGAAATCCTGAAATAAATCCAGGAATAAGTGCGAGCACCAGGACTTGAACCCTAATGGGCTGGGATATCACAGTCCCTCTAACCCATCCAATCACAGGTTGGTTCGTTGCAGCGGCAAGCTTGCTGTCCCCAACCATTTCATTTCGAAACACTCTACTCACGTTTTTACTGTACCCCTTTCGCAGCAACACTTTACTACGACGCGTGTGTTACATATAACGTGACACACTAGTAGAAAAGAGGGCAATGGTCCAGGCCGGGTCAGCCCATTAGTCCCGGTTCAGTCCAAAACCGGGACCAATGGGGGCATTAATCCAGATTCGTGAGTTCAGGGGGGCCAGCCGGGCCACGTGGGCCATTTGTCCCAGTTCGTCTGGACCTTTTAGTCCCGGTTGGTGCCACGAACCGGGACTAAAGGGTGCGATGCCCATTAGTACCGGTTCGTGGCACCAACCGGTACTAAAGGTTAGACCTTTACTCCCGGTTCAAGCCACCAACCGGTGCTAATGAGGTTTGAGGCATTAGTATCGGTTCATGGCACGAACCGGTACTAAAGGTCCCATTTTCAAACTCTACCCCCGGATCGCCTTTTCAGTTTTCAAAAAGAAATAAAAGAAAATGATGGAAATGTCAAAAAAAATAAAAGAAAATAAGTTTCCCATGTGATATTGTGGTCTAGTTGTTGGGAAATTTTGCAAATGTGAATTTCGACTTTATTTGCAAAATCTCTCTGGAATTTAGTAAAATGGGCATAACTTTTGCATACTAACTCGGATGAAAAAGTTTATTATATGAAAAATCATCTACTCGAAAAGTTACATCCGAATTTAATTGGGGGAACCTTGTTAAACATTTTCAAAATCCTCAAAAACCTAACAGAAAAAAGTTACGGGGCTTTTAAGATCTGGAGGCAAAACATTTCATCAAATTTCATTTTTTTGAATTTTTGTTAAATCTGGTCAAACTATGGTCAAACTACTTATTCAAAAAGTATTAGTGTTACTAAATAATTATTCAAGAATATTAGAGTTACTAAATAATTATTTCAGTTTTTTTGAATTTTGGTCAAATCTGGTCAAACTATGGGCAAACTGTGGTCAAACAATGGTCAAACTAATTATTCAAGAAATATTAGTGTTACTAAATATTAGTGTTATTTTTTAGAACAATAGTTTCAAACTCAAACAGTGAAATGTGTGACTTCATGCTCAAGCTAAATTCCCGAGGTTAACAGGATTGACATCTTACCATTGTCAGGAAAACAACAAGTGCAGACTTGGAAACGAGGGAGAATAGAACCCGGAAGTTAAGCATGCTCAGGCTGGAGTAGTGAGAGAATGAGTGACCATCCGGGAAGTTAGATGATGAGGGGTGATTAGAGGTTAAATAGCAGTGATGAGGGGTGATTAGAGATGGGGCGCTTATAGGCGCCGGCGCACCGGCCGAAACTTTCGGCCGGTCCAGCCCAGGCCATCGGATGTGAGCCAGGCGGCCGTTGGATCCAGGGTAAAAAAACAGATCGCCCCCAGCTTCTTCTTCCTCGCGCAGACGGCCTGGATCCGCATCTCCCGCTTGGGGAGCACGACACCACGCCTCCTGTCCCCTCCGGTGGTCGTCCCCGTCGTCAGTCCTCACCCTCGCCGGACTTCCTCGTCGCCCACCGGACCCCGCCCTCGCCGGCCGTCCTCGTCAACGGTCCCCCATCCTCCCGGCCTCGTTCTCGCCTCGACCAATGCACCAGCTCCACCTACGGTTGCAGCTCTTGACGATGAAGGTTGTAGCTCCGCCGCCCTCGCCATTGATGCTCGCTGCAGGAAAAATACGTCGACGGCGGCCGTGAGTCAATCAACACCATTTGAATGGATGTAGCAAAAAATTTCATCGGTAGTAGCAAAATCAAACTACGGGTGTAGCAAAAACGCCGTCGCCACCTTCGCGAGGTCGCAGCTCCGCCTTACATGGATGTAGCAAAAACCTCCAACGGTAGTAGCAAAATCCTCCTACGTTGCAGCAAAAAAAATCATTGTCGTCCTCGCGAGGTCGCAGCTCTGCCTGATGGATGTAGCAAAAAGCTTTGCCGGTAGTAGCAAAATCCAACAACGGTTGCAGCTTTCCCTTGTTGTGCAGTGCCATTGAAGCTTTATATGTCTATGGTTGAAGCTTTTTTCAACGGCTATTGAAGCTTTTCTAGGTGACAGTTGGAACACTTCTATACGCGGGAGGATCCGGGCATGGCTGCAGGCAGCCATGGCGGTCGGCGAGGGAGCGCTTGGCCGCCGGCGATGGAGCTTGTGGTGGCCCAAACACAACCCGGGAGGAGGGGGGAGGGGATGCGCGCGCGTGAATACTGTAGGTATGGGGTGGACGTGTCGTGCGCGTGGGGAAATCGTCGGCCGTGCAGTGGACGGTGGCCTCGCCGGGGAGATTGGGCTGCCGCAGGTAGAGAGTCGATGCGGGGGGTAGACGGCGGCCTTGCCGGTGAGATTGGGCTGCAGCGGGGTAGGGACGCGATGCGGGGATGGACGGCGGCCTCGCCTGCGAGATTGGGCTGTAGCAGATGGGGTGCGGATGCAGGTCTCATCGACACAGGAGCACGAGGTAGCGGGCTACCGGCCGAAGCTTCGGCCGGCGCACCGTCTCCAAACGTTTCCCTTAGAGATGACAGGTTAAAATAATTCAGAAATTTAAAAATAAAAAAAACATTCCAATTTTTTTTAAAAATCATACAATTTCCTTTAGTACTGGTTGGTGTTGCCAACCGGGACTAAAGGTGGACCTCCAAGCAGCGGCCACGTGGAGAGCCTTTAGTCCCGGTTCGTGTAAGAACCGGGACTAAAGGGAGAGGCTTTAGTAACGATCCTTTAGTCCAGATTCTCAGAACCGGGACTAAAGGCCCTAATGAACCGGGACTAAAAGCCTTTTTTCTACTAGTGACAGCCCGTTAGCCCACACTATATATGCCGTGCAAAGCCACATGGAAAACGCTTGCCAATCACTCTGCCACTCGCGGCAGGGATAATACATCATGTAAAAGCAATATTTCCTATTTGACTTATCTCGCCGTGACTCGTCTTACACATACTCCGCTTGGTGAATGGTTCATCTTCGATTGATATGGCCGGGTTATCGTTGCAAAACATCGTAGTAACCATTTCTCTTCATGCAGGCCTGAAAGGCACGCCCATTAGGTTGTAAAATAACTATTATCCCATTTGGTCGGAGGGGGTTTTCACAATATTTTCACGCACTTAGTAATTTTTTTCTCTCCTTCCCCATGCAAGGCCAGGCCGGCGTACATGGCTTACGGAGGTAGACTGCTTTTGCTTTGCTCTGATGCGTGTGGTGTAGGGCTAGCTGCCATTGTGAGTTTGTGACGCACGTGAGATTAATAACAACTGAAAAAAATATTAGGTGGGATTAAAACTGTAGTCATACGACCATGCGAAGCCACATTGCGAACCGATTCTGACAAATCAAGGATGGATCTCACATCTCACTGTTGCCACCTATATCCCGGCACGTAGCTCCGACTTCACAGAAGAAAATTCCGAGACAATCCCGTATATGAAGGATTTCTTGCCTACGCACATGGCCACGGCAGAAATCACAGATTTGACCTGAGGCAGAAATCAAATCACAAACTGACCTGTTCAAGAAAAAATTTCACTCTGCTGACCCTTTGGTGTGGTGCCCGACATCTGGGCGCCGCACCCTACTGTGCAGCGCCTTTTCCTTAGGCGTCGCACATCCTGCCAGCGTGGCAGCCCTTGTCCAGTTGCGGCCCCACACGCACCTGTGCAGCGCCTAAGAGCTAGGCGCCACACTTTGACGTGCAGCGCCTAGGCCTTGGGCGCTGCACAGTGACTTAAGCGCGGCCGCCCCAGCCCGACCAGGCAGTTCTTCATCTCTCCGCTCTCTGTACAGAGAGCAGCGGCGGCGGCGGCGCCCCCATCTAATCCCCCCACATCCCTCTCAGATCTGAAGATTTGATCCGTGGATTCGATCCCCAATCCATCCTACTAGGTAAACTCTTCCCTTCTCTTTCTTTTGCTCCGTAAATTTGTTGCCATTCTAGAGAATTGTCCATGATTTGATGGAACCCTTGATTTGTTTGGTTTGCTCGATTTAGGATGTGTATTCATATTGGTAGTACCGTAGTGTTATTTATTAGTTCACAATATATGATTCTTGTTGTTGAAACCCTAGATTGTTTAGTTTTTTTAGATATATATGAGATGCCTATTTTTGTTTAGTTTATTTGAGATGAAGATGAACTTTTATATGTTTATTGTTTGAAATTGTAAGGATGGTTTGACTTCTGGACGATGTCTACGACGTGCAACACCGGGCCTACATGATGCGCGAGAAGGATAAGGTAATAATGAGTAATCTAAATATTTTGCAAATTTGCCTTTAGTTAAAATTTACATGCCCTAAGATTTGTCATTACTTGTTTTTTGCAGAATCTTGAACCTCTGAAGATTCGGTATCACGGGGTCTCTGGTCCTGCCATGCCTTACGATGAGCGGTACACACCGTACATCAAGCAGGCAGGACTACTCCCGTGGATTCTGTTGGTCAGCCGGTCCACGCCGAATCTGAACGCTCCACTGGTGTCCGCTCTTGTTGATCGGTGGAGGCCAGAGACCCACAGTTTCCATCTTCGGACCGGGGAGATGACCGTGACGCTCGAGGATGTCCCGTTGATCACCGGTCTTGCTATGATGGGAGGCCTCTATGTATGAGAACCGATTCTGATGGGTGGCGCGAGCAGATGATTGCTCTTATCGGTATGGCTCCTACCGAGGCTGAGGATGATGTAGAGGAGGGAGAAGAGAAGAAGAAGAGGGAAAGGAAGGCAGCCGGAGCTGCTTTCACGTGGATTCAAAATAACTTTGCGACGTGCCCTCCGGATGCAACTGATGATGTGATCCAGACACATGCTCGTGTGTATATGTGGTACATTGTGTCGAGGACTTTGTTTCCCGACTCCACTGGCAAGAACGCTTCATGGATGTGGCTGAAGGCGTTGACCGTCTTCGATAGCAAATGGAGTTGGGGTTCAGCGACTCTTGCCTATTTGTACCGACAGGTAGTTGGTCTGTTTTGTGATCAACTCATTTATTCATTAGCAATGCAAGCTTGCTGTCAAGTTAACATTGTTTTTCTTTCATATGTAGCTGGATGATGCGTGTTGCAGGATCACACCTAGTGCAGGCATTGGTGGTAATCTGCTTCTACTTTCTGTATGGAGCTGGGAGCGTCTGCCTGTTGGACGCCCGAAGAGCGTCAGGTTTGATCCTTGGTATGCAGATGAACATGACGAATTACGGCGCCCCACGTGGGCTTACAAGTGGGATATCGTTTCCGAGATGACGAACGATGTCAATCTCATGTACCAAAAGTACATTGCCGAGTTGGACACGATTACGCCTGAGCAGGTAAGGAGGTCATTACTTTAGTCCTTTCTCATGCTTGCTTGAAAAATAGTTATCAAATTTGCATTGTTGCCCTGTTTCATAGGTGGAATGGCAGCCATATGGCGCGGGTGAGAGCTTGGGGTACACCGCGGACTTCCGCCTCAACCCGATGTGCTTGCGGGATAAGGATCTCTGGCTTATGCGGTGCCCACTGATATGCAACTGGGCGGTTGAGTTTCATTTGCCGCATCGCGTGTATCGTCAGTTTGGTCTTTTCCAGCCTCACCCGCCGGATTGGGTGGACACGGATAAAGCACTTCATAGGTAAGAGAGCATGTGTGCGTATTGTCTAATCATCGGGACTCCTTTTGATTGTGCTAATGTTTGGTTTTATACCACGCAGGTTGGATAGGAGAAGGCAACGGAAGATAAAGGACTGGGCCAAGCATCATTCTGCGTATGTTACCCGCTTCCAGCTTTGTGTGGAGCAAGCTCGTAGCACTGCACGCGCCCCGCTTCGTGAGCACAACTCACTTGCTTTTGATAACTACGTACGATGGTTTATTGGAACTACTCGAGTTGAGATATGCCCGCCGGCATATAATGAGGATATTCTTGAAGAACCCGTAAACTTTGAGGATCTAGCAAAGGGGAAGTACAACAGAGATGTCAGGCTAGGGCAAGGAGTCCCTGCTGTTCCGGTGATTAACTATGTGGTAAAGTGTTCCCCTCTTTACTTTCCTGTTGACCATATTACACATGTTTGAATGGCTAACGCATTCATTTTTTCTCATCCGCAGCGCACCGAGATCAAGAAAGCAGCTGATGAGAGCCAGTCTATTCTGGAGAAGACACCGGTTGGAACTGGCAATGATGATGGTTCACTACGAGCATTCCTCAAGGTACATATCGCATTCACTATGAGAGCTAGTCTATGTTGCGAAGTTTGATATCTTACACACTTGTTCGTGTTACAGCGTCAGGCCAAGAAGTTAAGGCGGTTATCGAACCTTCTCGTTGCCGTGATCCTGAATATGATGAACCATCCGCCTCTAGGTCTGGTACACCATCAGACCCCGCACCTCACCATGAGGGGGACGATGTGAGTTCCTCATATGCTTATATGGATGATGAGGGTGGGATCACCCAAGAGGTATGACTAATCCTTTAGATGTGATTCTCACTTGATTACGACATCGGCCTTCACCATATTGTTTTGTTGTGTGATAGGGCGATGAGCTTGATGATGACATGACTTTGGCGGACGCTCAAGCTCGGTCCGCATATGTGTTCAAGCCTAGGCAGCCCAGACGCCGGTACACGCTCAACGACGATGACAACAGAGGCAACCCAAAGGTGGTCGTAGGGACCTCGCGGATGGCTAGCTTGGATGATGAGGCGGAGGAGGAGGCGGAGGCGGAGGCGGAGGCGGAGGCGGAGGCGGAGGAGGAAGTGCACGAAGAGGATCCTCGTGCTCCTAAGAAGAAGAAGCTTGCCTGCAGGCGTGCCACCAGGAACACGCGCGGAAGGCATTAGTGCTTGTTCATGTTAATTGTAGCCGTTTAATTAGGTTGACGAACTTGTGAGGTTATGTTATATGTTGGTGAACTCTTACTAGTGTGGTATTTGTGTTTGCGAACCTGAAGTAATGTTGAATTGTCTTAAATGATATGATGTTCAAGTTATTAGTTTCTGCAGTTTACAGTATTTTTATTATGTTATATGTTGGTGAACTCTTACTAGTGCAGTTTACAGTATTTTTATTATGTGAGTGCTGTTGCAGGAGGCCAAAATGGCATCTGTTTCTGCAGTTTTGCTTATAGCAGCACTGCAGCGCCCAACATTCTAGTCCAGAGAGCACCAGGAGCGTTCCAGTTGGTTTTGCACCCCAAAAATTGCTAAGTCAGTGTGCAGCGCCCAAGGGAAGGACGCCACACTATACAGTGCAGCGCCCATGAATTAGGCGCTGCACTGTATAGTGTGGCGCCTTTCCCTTGGGCGCTGCACACTGACTTAGCAATTTTTGGGGTGCAAAACCAACTGGAACGCTCCTGGTGCTCTCTGGAATGATTCTGTTGCTCTCTGGACTGCCATGTCCAGGTGTGCAGCGCCGAAGACCGAGGCGCTGCACTGTATAGTGTGGCGTCTTTCCCTTGGGCGCTGCACACTGACTTAGCAATTTTTGGGGTGCAAAGCCAACTGGAACGCTCCTGGTGCTCTCTGGAATGATTCTGTTGCTCTCTGGACTGCCATGTCCAGGTGTGCAGCGCCGAAGACCATCACCACGGCCTCTACCACCAGCACGACCAAGACCATCACCACGGCCAAGACCTTCACCACGACCAAGACCATCACCACGACCTCTACCACCACCACGGCCAAGACCATCACCACGGCCAAGACCTTCACCACGGCCAAGACCATCACCACGGCCTCTACCACCACCACGGCCAAGACCATCACCACGGCAAAGACCACCACCATAACCAAGACCATCACCACGACATCTACCACCACCATGGCCAAGACCATCACCACGGCCAAGACCATCACCACGGCCTCTACCACCACCACGGCCAAGACCATCACCACGGCCAAGACCACCACCACGGCCTCTTCTAAGACCAAGATGACTCCCTCTTTGTTGCCTAGTTCCTCGTTGGCTTGTTTGATTTGAGTGGTTTGGCACTCCACCACTTGTTTGACTTGGTTGGCTACCCCTTGGTTCACTTGGTTGGCTATCATTTGTTTGGCTTGTGCTTGCACCATTTTTCTTTGATCTCTTTCTTGGTTTGGGACAAGTTCTTGTGTTGTGTCCCCCATTACTGCAGCCCCCATAACGGGATTGCTCACGAGGCTCTTGGAATTGGCCGGTGCCGTATTCTCCACCACCACCACGGCCCCATCTGTCCATGTCACCTCTAAGACGCTTTGTCTTACGTCTTCCCCGTCTAACGATCTTCAATTCCAGGTCCGGCCATAGTTGAACTCCATGATACTCCGGCCATTGTGATTGGTCCAAGTATGGCTGGAACCGTGGAGTCCATGTATTCTTTACCGTCATGATTGAGAACTCGGACTCCCTCACGGTAAGAGGGTGATTGACGTCCACATTCCTAACCGGGGATGCATTTAACAAGTGCGAGCATGGGAGATGAAGCAAAGACGGCCTCATGCAGCTGCAATCACACCGTGTTAGGGAGACCTTAAAAGCCCGGCCTCCGTGTTGGCGGCCATCGTTTGTGGTTCCTCCGGGCTCTTTCACCTCATACTTCCACTCGTTGTCGTCATATAGTACAGGTAATGCACGTACACGGGTAATGCACGTACACCCTTGAGCACCTTTCATCGTATTGAACTATTGCCGTCACGGGTAATGCACGTACACCCTTGAGCACCTTATTGAAGCATTCTACCATATTGCTTGTCATTTGACCGTACCTCCGGCCATCTTCATCGAAAGCACGTGCCCACATATTCCTTTCGGCAATGTTCTTATTTAGAAACTCCTGACCGCCGGGGTCAAGTTTCTTGTGTCTGAGCAATGCATTGAACAATGTGGAAAACCACTTGTTGGTGAAAGCGAGACAACAATCCTGAAGATCATCGGCCAACTCCTTGATACCACATGCCCTATAGAAGTTTGCACAAAAGTGCCTCATGCACCATCGATGATGCAACTTTGTATGTCCGGGAATGTCAACCACCACCGCATTTAGAATTCCAAGATGGCGATCCGATATGACACAAATTTCCCTTTCAGCAGGTAATACCCTTGTTCTCAGTTGACGCAAGAACCACTCCCAGTTATCATTGTTCTGCCACCTCAACCAAAGCGAAAGCCAAAGGCAACACCCGGTTATTGGCATCACTTGCTATTGCAACCAATAAAGTGCCCTTGTATTGTCCGGTCAAGAACGTGCCATCAATGGCGATGACGGGCCGACAATGCTCAAAAGCCCTCACGCATTGCTCAAAGGCCCAAAATGCACGGCCAAATACTCGGACGGTCCTCCCGTTATGAATCAATGTTTGGTGCCCATGAGGCTCAACCACGTGAACCATGCCTGGGTTTGTGGCGGCCATAGCTAACAACAACCTAGGGAGTCGGTTGTATGCTTCCTCCCAATTGCCATACAACATCTTGAATGCGGCTTGCTTCGCCTTCCATGCCTTGCCGTACTTCACCTTGTAATGAAAGATGGCTTTCACAAGGTCAATGACACTCTTGGTGCTCATTGTTGGAAGTGTGGATATTTGGTTGGACAGCCTGTAAGCAATGAACTCGGACGCGAGTTGTCTGTGTTGTTGGTACACAAGCTTGCCATCTGCATTCTTGTGCCGGCACATGTGAGTTGGTAGACAACTCACTATGCGCCAAGTGGGACCTCCTTTCCATGGCCTTGCACGCACAATCCATGGACATGTTGGCACTTCACATTTGACCGTGTAACGCACATTCACGTCCGAGTTGGCCACTTTATGTGGACGATAATGTGTAACCGAGTAGTTGTCGAGCCACATCTTCAATTCCAAGAAGGATTGAAACTCACAACTGGGATATATCCCGTTCTTGCCGTCTTCCAAATCACGGTGAGAACTTGGCCTAGCTCCAAGAGATATGCATTTTCCACCATCCACAACGGCTTCATCCGCGAGACTAAGATCCTTGAACAATGGTGTCTTGTGATCCCGCCCGAATACCTTCTTGAATGCTTCGGCCTCCTTCGGTGTGAACCCCTCCTCATCAACTTCTTCATCAGGACCATCGTCATCCGAGTCCGATGCATATGCACGGGAAAAAGGGATGGATTGGTCCATTGTCTCTTGCACATGATATTGGTCGAGATCACCCACATTGTTGTCATGGAGGTCAACTTCGTTGTCATCCTCCTCGTACTCATCATTCTCCTCTTCAAAACTTTCATTTTGGTTGTTTGGAGTCGGGCTCAATGTTGGCCAATCTTCTTGCGTGAATTGAGGTTCACTCATTTGATCTTGATTCATCGGTGGGGGAGTGCTAGCAACCAACGGGGAGGGGTTCCGGTTCAAGTCTAAATTCAAAGTAGACTCAACCTTCTTGGAGGAAAATAACTCAAGAGCCTTCTCTAGAGATTCCGCAACCGTCTCCTTGTATGCAACCCAACGTTGCTCGGAGTTCACACGCATTGTCTTCCAACGGATGTGCATTCCTAAACCAACATTATGCCTTCCCTCGAACTCAACAACGTCACTTGGGTCCATCCAATTCAAATCTTTCCTCACTTGTTTCAAAAGCTCCGCATAGCTAGGACTACTCTCAAACACCATGTCAAGCTCATCCGGGTCCGTCTCAACATTGCCTTTCAAAAAGGCCTCTTTATCCACATGATGAACATAAACACATGTTCTCCCCATCCCTACAATAATCAAAAACACACATATATCAAGTAAATACTTAAGAAAAATATTTGCACACATATGCCCTAACATATATATGAATTAATAACCCTAACCCCCACATAACAATAACCACAACCCTAACACCAACATAACCCTAACACCAACATCAAACACACATAACCCTAACCCTAGCATACTATGGAAGCCTAAACAACCCAAATTAGCAAAGAAATATAACATCATTCAACACAAATTTCCAAATCCTATCAAAATTTAGGGTTTCCCCAAACTAGCAAGATTTGAGCAAATGTGACAATTCCTATGGATGAAAACGAGGGGATCGGAGGAGATTACCTTAAGGGAGGGGTTGGCTTCGAAATCCACGGTGTGTGGCGGATTTGCAAGATTTGAGAAGGATTTGAGAGGGGGGAGAGGGAAAGAGAGGAGGGCCGCAAGTCTAAGGGTTTGGGTCGGGTGGGGGTGTGTGGGGTAGGGGTGGGAGGGGAGAGAGGGTGGGGCCAGCCCAAGTGGAACACAGACTGTGCAGCGCCCAAGAGCTAGGCGCTGCACATTACAGGTGTGTGGCGCCTAGATCTTAGGCGTTGCATAGGTGCGTGTGGGGCCGCAACTGGACCAGGGCTGCCACGCTGGCAGGATGTGTGACGCCTAAGGGAAGGGCGCTGCACAGTAGGGTGCGGCGCCCGGCTGTCGGACGCCACACCAAAGGGTCAGCAGAGTGAAATTTTTTGATGACCAGGTCAGTTTGTGATTTGATTTCTGCCTAAGGTCAGATATGTGATTTCTGCCCATGGCCACGGCCAGGGCAGCCTGGGGCCTGGCTACGCCCCTGCCTGCCATCCTCACACATCCAATTGGTCCCTCCAACCGGTGACAACTCCAAGAACGATGATCCCGGGGGAGCATGATGAATGAAGTCACCATTGTGCGATTTCGATGCGATGAATATATTGCCATTGTCAGAATAAAAAAATGCATGCCTTCCTAGTGTTTAGTTAACGAGTTGCATGAGCAAAATCTACCATTTCATACTCCCTCGGTCCGGAAATATTTGTCATCAAAATGGACAAAAGGGGGTGTAACTAGACGTATTTTAGTTTGAGATACATATCTTTTTATTCATTTTGATGATAAGTATTTTCGAACGGAGGAAGTACATCCTATTCAGGGTCTCTTCTATAAAATGAAGAGCAAGAAGGAACACGTGAGGCACAACAATGATCAAGCTATCATACCCGTGATGTGTCCAATGACACGTAATTAACCATGGTTGCCGGGTGAGAGAATTCATAGAGAGTAAAGGTGACAACAATGAGCTCTGTGAAGGCCGCTGAACACAAAAGGCACTGCTATGTTGCTGGGGCTCTGCTGTCATGAGGAGGCTGTAAGGGTTGGGGTTATCATGAAGAGACATGACAGTCATTCCTTTCAATGCCAAAAGACATGTCGGTTAGATTGCGCAAAACTAAATCTAATTATTTTGGTCATCCGTGAAAATTGTGAATTTGTTCATGCAAATATGTAAAACTATTCATTGGTGCAAAAAGCAAAAATATGGTGTGTCCTTATTGCCAGGAAGGTGAATCTTAAGTAGTACTCCCTCCGTTCGGATTTACTTGTCGTGGTTTTAGTTCAAATTTGAACTAAAACCACGACGAGTAAATCAGAACAGAGGAAGTATATGTCAACGTGGATCAACAGTTATGGCGTCGCCGGATAACTCACTAGGATCTCAAGTGATTGAGAATTAGTTGTGGAAGAATAAAAAATCATTAACTCGGTATAAAACATATTATACAAAAGTCGATCAATCAAATACAAATATAGCATATTTAAAAATTATATAAAAAATCATATATAGGGCAACTAAAAGGTGAAAGTGCATACTTCAGCCCCGAACTATCCCATTTGTCTAAAAATCAACCCTAAACTCTAAAACCATCTAACTTTCAACCCTAAACTATCAAATTCGTGCAAGATTCAACTTGGCCTCTCCTCGAACCAGTATTTGGTAAGTTGGACTGGTTTAAACCATTTGACCATGCATCCTAGTATAGTCGGCTGCCAAGTAAAAGTAGAAAAAAGCTTCATACTGTATTACACTAAACCAATAACAACCCTTGCGAGTCTTTTTCAAATTAAATGAATAAATCTATGGTTCTATTCCCCTGGGGATTTCCACGAAGGGCATCGTCTATAAAACCTAAAACAAGGATTTCTCCAAGTGGGGCAATGATGAGCACGCATATCACGGACACGATTCGCCCAATTACAAGAAAAGCTCGACCAACAAAGGTTGTCGGATGTAAGTCTAAGCAGATGAACCAAAGGGCGGTGGAAGCTGCAATGACAGTGAGCACGGCCAATATCGCAAAGCACAGGAAGGCATGTCTGCTACATTGAGTAGGCTCCGCTGCCTCGACGGGTTCATCTGCTGGGTTAGGCCTGTCGTCGTGAGGCATCACGATCCTCTCGAACCCCTCTCTCCATGCTCGGAAGAGACGTCGGTCCGGCTGCGCTTCGCCAACGTCGTTGCCACCACGGTCGGGGTTTTCGACATCGATCATCTCTATGCCCTCCATGTCGCCGCTTGATTGCTTCTCCGCAGTCCTGTTCGGATGATCAGCCGGGAGGGATTGAAATTAGTAGAGTAGCTCAAGTGGATCCGTATGCCGGGATAGATGGAATTGAAGTTAGAGCAACTCAGGCGGATCCCAGGCATTCACATATATGCAGCACACGATGGCGTTTGGCTGGAGCTCTTATACGCATAACCGACTCGAAGTCCCACGCTAACCGAAACACGATTGATTCATGTTACTGCACGCTATTGCTTCGATTAGTAGGACTCTTCTCTCTCGAAAAAAAAGTTGTTGAACTCTTAATTATCTTTAATTTGAATATAGGATTTGACTGTAATCCCGAACAAACTACTCGGAAGGATTTCTCCCGGGCGAGAAACGCGGGTGCGGGAAGAGGTTTCGCTTATAGTGCGGGCCCTGGTAACGCACGTAGGCACATGCATGCATCCGTACGTCCGGCGGTTTGGCTCCAGAAAAGCTTTTTTCTCCCGGCACAAAGTGTGGTTAATTGCGACTCACGGTCTCGGCAACTAGTTTGATACGGTTTGGAACATAAGTTTTCCAATTCTTGCGCACAAGGCGTGATTTTGAACATATGTTTTCTAATTCTTGGGCATGCCCTTCTCGCCTTTTTTTTTGTTGTTGAGCAAAATGCCCTTCTCGCGTACAATTAACTACTCCGAGATATGATTGTGGATTTACAGCCTTGTCACGAAATTGTAGCTATGGACTACCCATCGGCCCACGCATCGCCGTTATCTCTTGGAAAGCAGGGCAAAAACCGTCACAACCCAACAACCTGCTAAGTGGCACATACAAGATACCTCACATGAACCATTTGTGAAGAAAACCTCACAGAGGTGGCTAACGTCATTGTCATCAATTCTCCTGGAAACGTCATTGCCATCCATTCTCTCTCAGCAAGCGACTATAACTTTGCCGGCGCAACCCGCATTGTAGAGCCCATGCAAAATCACTTGAAGGCCCATGCCAGCAATACCCCGGTCACCCGCAATGGGGACAGCTAACTCCGATTTTCATAGACTATGAAGGAGATCTATGCAAGTTTGGTGCTATGGAAGATCGCCGAACAAACCACATGCCGCCTGTCATCGTTGCCATCTGGACCCCGCCACCGTAATTCTGACTTCACAGCAACAAACAACCCGACATAATCGTGCCTCAAACAATGGTCATGACCCCGACCTCACTCACACCCGCCGTCATTGCCACAGAAGCCCCGACACAATCACCACCAACCACAATGATCGTCGTTATGACCTCCACTATCCTCTTGCATCCACTGGTCCCTCGAACCGGTGACCACTCCAAGATCAATGCCGCGAGGGGAAGAGCATCATGGAGGACGCCAACACCGCCCGATCTGGATGAGATGAATATATTGCCATTTGTCAAAATAAAAAAGGTTGAATAAGAAAATACTAATTTTAGATATGATAAAGTGAAACAATGCATGCCTTCCGACTGTGTATCACTCTATACGCTTCTTATCACAGACCTCTTCTATAAAATGGAGGACAAGGAACACACGAGGCACAACAATGATCAAGCCTTTCATACCCACTATGCTTCGAATGACATGCAACAACCTTGTTTGTCGAGTGAGATGATTTGTAGAGCACATAAGGGTTACAACAATGGTGGTAAGAATGAGTATTTTTAGTTCGAGTCAAAAAACGAGTAAGGACTTCAACTATTTTACCTAGTATTTAAAAGATCCAAGTACTTAAAACCGTGACCTTAAAAATGAAATGCACATACTCAACTATCACTTTGTTCCTTTATGATATTTCTTAAGTGTACCCCTAATATTATTAGGTTTCAAAACTTTCTCAGAGTTCATGCATAACTTATATTCTTCGCTCCCTCAACTATGATTAGCCCTCTTAACAATCTTCATCAAGCTCCGACACTGCCATGCCTACCAGATCCTCAAGACCGGCGGGTTGAAGGAGGAGAATATCGTCATCTTCATGTAGGACAATATTGCCGTCAATCTTGAGAATCCCCACCCGGGTGTCATCATCAATCACCTGAAAGGCGTGACGTGTACGCGGGAGTGCCCAAGGACTACACCGGCGATGATATCAACATGAATAATTTCGTTGCCGCGCTGCTCGGCGACAGGTCGAGACTCACCTGCACCGGGAGTGGGAAGGTTGTCCTCAACGGGCCGAACGACCACGTTTTTGTCTACTACTCGGGCCATCGACAATAGCACCAACCCGGATATTTGGGTGCGGCCGTCGTCGTCCTCGGCGAAGCGAGAGGAGGCGCGTAAGCTGCCGCGGGACACTATGGCACGACGGGTTGAGGAGGACAGGAGGTTTGACTTCATCGGCAGCTTCCTGTTGGGCTTCAAGAAAGGCCATGTGCTCACCGCAGGCCGGCTGGCCGGGCAGCCCCTGGTCGATGCCTGACGCTGTCTCAAGACCACGGTGAGCAGCTACGAGGATCACTGCGGGCCGCTGTCGACCTACAGGCACAAGTACGTCCGGGTGCTTGCCATCGTCTACAACGCTGGCATCCCAAAGGAGGTCATGGCGAAGGTGTCATCTCAGCTGTGTTGATAAGCAGTGACGGAGCTTGATGAAGATTGTTGAGTGTCTAATCATAGTTGAGGGGGCGAAAAAGATAAGTTATGCATCGACTCTGACAAAACTTTGATATTCAAGTCTAATAACTAGGGGTACACTTAAGAGTTTTCATAGAGTTGGAGGACAATGGCCCCCTTTGGCCCCATGAAGCTCCGCCGATGCTGGTAATTGTGGTTAGGTTGTAAGGATCCGATTGAGCTGGTGCAGTTGCTACTGGGCATGGCAGTGTAAGGCTGGCCCTAGTGGTAGTATCTTAGTCGTATACCATGCGCTTGGGACTAGCAATCATGCTGATGTGGCATGAAATTAAAGAAGAGAGAAAGGGTTAGAGTAACATAGATAGATACCATATCATAATAAATAATGTGCTACTTTGTGTCATGCATGCCGTTAATAAGATAATCTATGATACTATACACTATGAGGATAGTATCATACACCAATATCATATGCATCATACTAGTTTATGATATTCTCCACTATGAATAACCTAAAGATCACTAGAAGGACATTAATTATGACGATTTTAAAATATCTAAGCTCTAATTATGGTAAGGTCTTTAATTCTAGAGAAAATGAGACAAAAAACACGTAAAATTAGGCGCGAGTGTACGTTCTAGTCCACTAAATCATAAGTTCATTCTCATATGCTACCTTCATCCTTGTTTATTAGTCTCTTTAGTATTTTGTACCAAATTTTGATAATACATTTAACTAACAAAATATTAATGCATGTCACCAAAAATTATATATTGAATTGGTATTTGAACATAGTTTCCAATAATATTATTTTTGCTATGTACTTATATTTTATTAGTTAAAAGGATGGTTAAAATATGTCCCTAAATAGGAGGGGGACTAATAAATCAAGACGGGGTAGTATAAACTTGTTTTGTAGGTTCTCTTTTGGTCAAAATTGCACTAGCTTAGCAAAAACGCCACATCAGCAAGTGACATGCGAGATGGGTTTTTACAAAACTGTCGCCCACGTTTCTACCGCAATGACATCAACAATGTTTTGCTATTCTACGGTCAACACTAACTAAATGTAACGTGTGTGATAGAAGTTGTATCGTTGCCTCTGTCCCTTTTATTTAGAAAATTTCACCCCGGCAATCTCCGAATTCTCATTAGTCGGTACTTGTTTCTTCTAATTTTGTGTCTACACAAACTACGACCAAAAGGCGATCATCCAGGTAGTGGACATTGGCGATCAATAAAGTCACGCAAGATGGTGGAATCGAAGCGACGGGAACATTGCGATGAACCTCAATTTTGGTTAGTGTGTTTGATTCCCGGTCTCCCTTACCGACGTAGCTGGGTTTTTGACGGCTGTAGTTTCCGTAGAGTTCAATGAGCTGCTTTGGGTGTCTTGGTCATGAAGTCATAAGAAGGAGATCACCGAAGCCTGGTTTGCCCCTCTTGCACGGTATTAGGAGGTCACTGTTACCATTGGCTTGCAAGACATGGACACACTCCCGGGCATTCAAAATTCACCATGCTAGACACAAAACTAGGCGCCCCCTTCGGCACGCCTTGAAGGCGCTGTCCCTCGCATGCTTCTTGCTGGCAAGGTGCTCCCAAAATGCCACGAACATATTTTCTTTAAACATGAACATTTTTCATGCCACATACATTTTGTTTGCATGGTACGCAATGTTCTTTACTTGAGCAAATACTTTCCACGGTATGAAATTTTTTGTAATGCCATGAACATTTTAAGCATGGGAGAACATATTTAAATGTCTCACACATTTTTTGAATGTTATGAAACATTCTATTGAATTGTGTGGACATTGTTTTGACATTATTCTACATGTTTTTTAAATGTCACAAATATATTTTAAAACACGTACTTTTTCAGAACATCATGTACATATTTTGTTAAATGGTGCAATTTTTTAAATGTTAATGAACATATTTTACACTGCATGTATATTTTTCAAATATGCGATGAACACTTTCAAAAAATTAACTAAATCAATTTTGGAATATATGTATTTGGATGATCAACATGACGAGTCATATGGCTACCGACACTAGTAGAAAACCCCCCGCTAGTCCCGATTGGTTAGGGTCTTTTGTTCCGGTTCTTGAACCGGGACTAAAGGGTCGTTACTAGCTAGTAAGAAAATGAAGGAAACCATTAGGTACAATAGTTCGTCATGCATACCGAGAGAAGTGATCGATCGACCTCTCCTTCTCCGAGAGATTGGTCGAACAACAAGTTTTCGTATTATCTATCCGAGAGATTAGGAGGTCACTATTATCTATTCTCCGGCTTTATTGATGACGTGGTCAAGAAAGAATCCCGCCAATTCCTCTAGAATTGCTTTCATGCGATCTTGTGGTAGGAGTTCATTCCATATCTGCCACATCTAATTTGAAGAAGGGGGTTAATACATATATGAATGAAACTCAACAGAAATGATGGTGTAATAAAATGAAATTGTGAATATTATTGCTTACGCACTTCATATTGTCTTCTAGAGTAGCCCCGCTTATTTTTCAAAGTCGCGTTGTAGATAAACTCGCACACGTAGTATCCACAGAAATCATTCCCTTGTTCCTGCCACAAGCACTTTACAAGAAATAGAGGTCAATCAAACTGATAATGAAGCATTATAAATGGCATTGATGAAAGTATAGCTATAGAATCAACGGGAGATGCGCGCAACTAGCTAGCTAGTAGTACTTACTTTCGGGTATGTATATAGCAGCTCCTTCGGCAGTCCCGGAGCTTCTGCGGTGAACTATTTCCAAACCCTGCAAGACAAACAAAATAATTATTATTACTTGAGATATCAGAAAATGAACAAAAAGTTGCCGATATGATGCGATAATGATCGATTGAACTTACTTGTTGAGCAATTTAGTCATGTCCGCATTGGTTTCGGGATCTTTTCATCTCGAGTCTAAGACGGTTACTAGTCCCCGCTCAAGCTTAATCTCCAGAAGAACATAATGAAAGCTGCGCACGCATGTATAACTCATCAATTACATTACTATAACCTCGCTCGAGTAATAAGGGAAACCGAATATGCACACGACAGTAACACTCCCTCGAAGTTGTAAGGAAAGAGTATTAAATCTTTGTTTTAATTTTTGATCAATGATTGTAGCAAGTTGGCCTCGGCCTCTTCGGCGTTCTTTTTAACCTGAAATTCATCTATGATATTTGTGTTAATGAACCCAATTACATACATTTCTTGTTTTTTGCACTCGACAATCTTCAATCTGCATAATATAGTGAGGATAATTAATTATAAATACATGCAATGAAAGAGCCGAGCTATATATAAAGACTTAATGACAGAAATAGTACTTACAGACAGTAGCAAAAGACCGTTAATTTATCGAGGGTCTTTTGATTGAAGAACTCGAAGAACTCCTCAAATGGAACAGGCAACGGATCAGTTCCAATGAGGTCGTGCTCCTCTTTAATTCTCAGATACAAAGTATTCGTCCCCCCAGACTCTCTGCAGGTTTTCATGTACCAATTATGGAATCTTCGCATCATCGTTGTTAGAGATTTTTCATCTTTGACGAGAGGCTTCCCGTACTTGTATCTGTGTTCGTCCACCTCCAAGAAATCAAAATGTACATCATCAGGCAGATAATCTCTAAGATTGCTATAACCGGGCACCGTCCCCGGAGTATTAGCGGCGATATCGCTAGACATATTGAGCGGGGAGCACGATTGCTTTGCTTGTTCGCCGAGATGGGCAATTTTTTTCCCAGCTGCTCGTTCTTTTAACCTTTTATCACTGACAGTACTTCCCGACCGGTTAGCTTCGAGATATGTCTTTGCAGTAATGCGCTCATAGTTGTTTTTTGGCGGAGACTTTGGTGGTTTCCTCAGGGCATCGATAGTGCGCTTTGCTTTCACCGGATCTACCTTCTCCTCCGTAGGTGGATGTCTCTTTGCTTCCAACCCTTCAAAGAAGTCCTTCACTTCGGTCTGCATGATCTTTGCGTTTTCCTCCTCCGTCCTCTCATACGGTAACTTCTCTAGAGGCTTGAGAGAAGGACCGTATCTGTATTGCCTCCCGCCTCTACTGGCCGTACTGCTAGACGCCGGAGCAGATGGAGCGGCTGCGGCTGTCTTCTTTCGTGCTTGCTTACGAGGCGGAGGAGAAGGACTACGGCGCGCCGGAGCAGCCGGGGCGGCGGCAGGTCTCTTCAGCCCTTGCTGGCGAGGGAGAGAAGGAGGAGGCTGATGGCTTCTCGGGCACGCCGGCGCAGGGGGAGAAGGAGGCGGAGTGCCGCCACGTGCCGGAGAAGGAGGCCGAGTGCCCTGATCGTCACTCGCCGGAGGAGGAGGCGGTGGAGGAGGCAGAGTGCCCTGACTCGCCGGAGGAGGAGGAGAAGGAGGCGTCCAGTTCGAAAGCTTGATGAACTCCTTCCGCCATAGGCATGGAGTCTTCAGAGCAGAACCCAGTCGAGTCTCCCCTTCACCGGTAGGGTGGTCAAGCTCGAGGTCCTCAAATCCCTTCGTTATTTCGTCCACCATCACCCAGCATATCCTTCTGGAATCGGACGACAGTGAAAAGTTGCGCCGGGTTCAGAAGGTCGAACTTGGCCGACATCCGCCTTGACTTTTAAGTTCTGCCATTGCGTCATAAGGTGGCAATTTTGAGACTCCGTGATAAAATCCACGGGGTAGCTAGCAAGAGCCGTCAAGGCATGCTCCGGCTGAAGTAGCTCGGTGGAAGCCACGCTGCTTCTCCGCTGAGATGGCGGGGTAGCTTTGGGGGAAGCTTCGGCAGGTCGTTTGCTGCGATCTGCTTCTCGTTCCTCTAGCCCTTGTACCCTTGCGTGCAGCGCCTGCAGTTGGCTATGCTCCACTTTCTTCCTCCTCTCATGGCATTTGTAACCGCCTGCGTCCGGAAAACCAACGTTCCACGGAATGGAGCCTGACGTGCCTCATGTCCGTCCAGGGTGCTCAGGATTCCTGAGGGTCATTGTGAGCTTGTTCTTCTCCCTGTCTGGAATGAACGTCCCTTGCTGCGCTGCATCGATATAATGTCGAAGCCTGTTGACTGGTATTTTCAGTTGCTCGTCCGTCCAACGGCATTTCCCTGATACAAGGTCCAAGGTTCCGCCAGCCCCGAAGAACCAAGTCCGACAACGGTCTGGCCAGTTCATTGTCTCTGGTTCGATCCCTTTATCAAGCAGATCATTCTCAGCCTTGGACCACTTAGGTCGGGCTTTGAGGTAGCCACCTGACCCCGTGCGATGGTGAAACTTCTTCTCGCAGCATTTTGCTTGTTTGTCACCGACATCTTCTTACTCTTTTCCGATGTCTTGTGGGCCACAAATGCGGGCCAGTGATCTCTTATCTTCTCATATTTGCCGATGAATTCTGGTGTCTCTTCTTTGTCGACAAACTTTTTCAGCTCTTTCCTCCACCTCCTGAATAGGCCTGCCATCTTCTTAAGAGCACAAGACTTGATTAATTGCTCTATAACTGGCTTCTCCGGATCCTCCTCTGGCGGTAGGGTGAAATTTGCCTTCAACTCAGTCCAAAGATCATCTTTCTGCATATCATTGACATAAGACACCTCAGGTTCTTCCTCCTTAGGCTTATACCATTGGTGGATGCTGATCGGGATCTTGTCCCTAACAAGAACCCCGCACTGAGCAGCAAATGTGTTCTTTTTCTGGATGGGTTCAATCGGTTCGCCGTCGCACGCGATTGCTGTGATTTCAAACCTTTCATCCGAGCTCAACTTTTTCTTCGGGCCTCGTCTCCTTACCAAAGTTGTGCTCGATCCGGAGGGCTAGGAAAAAGAAGAAAGACGATAGTTAATTAATATGTGTACATATACCAAAACAACGAATGCATGAATTAGCTAGTCAGCACAGGCTTAACTAATATATATACCTGGCCAGACTTGGTTAGGTCACCGGATCCGTCATCACGGTCTCCTTCTTGCACCGTCATTGGGTCACCGGAGCCGTCCTCATGGTCTCCTTCTTGCACCGGCATTGGGTCAAAGGAGCCATCATAATAGCCTGCTTCTTCACCCTGTCCTTCCAGACCATCGGTGTCGTTCAGAAATGATAAGACAGCATCACTTCCATGTGCGATTATCTCCCCCAACATCGCTTCTGTTGCTTCGTCTCGGGGGGCGTCCATAGTTTCTACAAATATTTACAACATGGCAATTATTATTCAAACATGACAGATATGGATATATTAGTGGCAAACGTAGAACTAGCTAGCTAATCACAGTAAGGAATCATATTAATTAGTGGCCTCGACGCTGCTGCTCTAGGGTTTGGGGTGGCCTCGACAGCGCTTCAAGGGGGTAATATCGACAACGACGAGATACATACACGGGAAAATAATGTTATCGGGGAGGGGGTATATCGACCCCACCCTCACGTGTTGAAGTTATTGGGAGGGGGTATATCGACCCCCCCCCCACGTGTTGAAGTTATCGGGAGGGGTTTATATCGACAACGACGACATACGTACATGGGAAAATAATATTATCGGGGAGGGGGTATATCGACCCCCTCCCCCCACGTGTTGAAGTTATTGGGAGGGGTTTATATCAACAACGATGACATACGTACATGGGAAAATAATAGTAACGGGGAGGGGGTATATCGACCCCCCCCCCACGTGTTGAAGTTATCGGGAGGGGGTATATCAATCGACCCCCCCCCCCCACGTGTTGAAGTTATCGGGAGTTTATATCGACATGACATACATACATATATCCATTGTCATATATAAAAACTTTCTATATATGAACAAAAAACTTTCTATGAACAAAAAAACATTTTGACATATTTCCCAAGTGTTGCTTATACATGAAAAAAATGTTATCGAGGAGGGGGTATATCGACCCCTGATACGTCTCCAACGTATCTACAATTTTTGATTGCTCCATGCTACTTTATCTATTGTTTTGGACTATAATGGGCTTTATTTTCCACTTTTATATTATTTTTGGGACTAACC
Source organism: Triticum aestivum (assembly GCF_018294505.1). NCBI lineage: Eukaryota > Viridiplantae > Streptophyta > Magnoliopsida > Poales > Poaceae > Triticum > Triticum aestivum. The sequence continues at coordinate 677,698,030 of NC_057810.1, forward strand.
TATTAACCGGAGGCCCAACCTAGAATTGCTGTTTTTGCCTATTTCAGTGTTTCGAAGAAACAGAATATCAAACGGAGTCCAAACGGAATGAAACCTTCGGAAACGTGATCTTCTCACCGAACCTGATCCAGGAGACTTGGACCCTACTCCAGGAAGTGCCAGAGGCGGTCACGAGGGTGGGGGGCGCGCCCTCCCCCCTGGGCGCGCCCCCTACCTCGTGGGCCCCCTGACGCTCCACCGACGTACTCCTTCCTCCTATATATACCTACGTACCCCCAACAGATCGGGGAAAGAGCCAAAAACCTAATTCCATTGTCATAACTTCTTGTATCCATGAGATCCCATCTTGGGGCCTGTTCCGGAGCTCCGCCGGAGGGGGCATCCACCACGGAGGGCTTCTACATCATCACCATAGCCCCTCCGATGAAGTGTGAGTAGTTTACTTCAGACCTTCGGGTCCATAGTTAGTAGCTAGATGGCTTCTTCTCTCTTTTTGGATCTCAATACTGTGTTCTCCCCCTCTCTCGTGGAGATCTATTCGATGTAATCTTCTTTTTGCATTGTGTTTGTTGAGACTGATGAATTGTGGGTTTATGATCCAGCTTATCTATGGAAAATATTTGATTCTTCTCTGAATTTTTTTTTATGATTGAGTTATCTTTGCAAGTCTCTTCGAATTATCCGTTTGGTTTGGCCAACAAGATTGGTAGTTCTTGCAATGGGAGAAGTGCTTAGCTTTGGGTTCAATCTTGCGGTGACCTTACCCAGTGACAGAAAGGGTTGCAAGGCACGTATTGTATTGTTGCCATCGAGGATAACAAGATGGGGTATTTATCATATTGCATGAATTTATTCCTCTACATCATGTCATCTTGCTTAAGGCATTACTCTGTTTTAACTTAATACTCTAGATGCATGCTGGATAGCGGTCGATGAGTGGAGTAATAGTAGTAGATGCAGAATCGTTTCGGTCTACTTGTCACGGACGTGATGCCTATATACATGATCATTTCCTGGATAACCTCATAACTATGCTCAATTTTGTCAATTGCTCAACAGTAATTTGTTCACCCACCGTAGAATACTTATGCTCTTGAGAGAAGCAACTAGTGAAACCTATCGCCCCCGGGTCTATTCTCATCATATCAATCTCCATCACTTTATTTACTTGCTTTTGCTTTTACTTTTTACTTTGCATCTTTATACCAAAAATACCAAAAATATTATCTCTATCAGATCTCACCCTCGTAAGTGACCGTGAAGGGATTGACAACCCCTAAGCATTGGTTGCGAGTAGCTATCGTTTTGTGCAGGTACGAGGGACTTACGCGTGGTCTCCTACTGGATTGATACCTTGGTTCTCAAAAACTGAGGGAAATACTTACGCTACTGTGATGCATCATCCTCTCCTCTTCGGGGAAATCCAACACAAGCTCGAGACGTAGCAAGAAGAATTTCTGGCGCCGTTGCCGGGGAGGCTTACGCAAAAGTCAACATACCAAGTACCCATCACAATCCCTATCTCTCGCATTACATTATTTGCCATTTGCCTCTCGTTTTCCTCTCCCCCACTTCACCTTTGCCGTTTTATTCGCCCTCTCTTTCCCAATCTCCTCCTCTTTTTCCCTTTGCCTTTTGTTTGCTCGTGTGTTAGTTTGCTTGCTTGTCGCTATGTCGAATTCCTTATCCGCTCCTATGTCTCCCGAGTTTGAAGTTCTTCACTGCAAGCAATGTCAAGGAGAAAATTTAAAAGATGCTTGGTATAGGATGATGGAATCCTCTCGTAAGTGCACCCTAGAGGTGAACTTTAGAATCGTTCTTCGCAATTTTTATGTTGGGTTAAATATGACGCATAGACAACTCTTGGATTGCATTGCCAAAGGAAATTTTATTGAAATTGATCCCAGTATTGCGCATGAAATTATAGAGGGAATAGTGGGAACACTACCCCAAAAGGGAGGATCTCATCCTACCCAAGAAGAAACCCAAGTGTTTGAGAAGATTTGCGAAGTAACAAAATTTTTACAAAAGTCTCTTGAGCCTCTTAAAAGTGTTAGCGGAAATCTTCACCGCATGAATATGTTGATTACTCTTTATAATAAGCGGTTGGATTCTTTAGATCTAAAAAATTTCCGAGTATGAAGGGAAGCGGCAAGAACCACCCGGATTCGAGCATGACTCCGCTAAAAAATTGAAAATTAAAGATAGTAATACCTAGATCTATCCTTGCTTTTATGCCTAGCTAGGGGCGTTAAACGATAGCGCTTGTTGGGAGGCAACCCAATTTTATTTTGTGTTCTTTGTTTTTGTTCCTGTTTAGTGTTAATTTTTGTTTCTACTTTCTTTTTAGATGTGGTTTTATGTTTTAATTAGTATTTGTGCCAAGTAGAACCTATAGGATAAGCTATGATGATAGTTGATTTGATTCTGCTGAAAAACAGAAACTTTGCACTCACGAGAAAAAAATCAATAAATCACAGAAAAGTGATTTTGCATTGATTCTTTTTGATGCTGATCAATAAACAAATTGTCCAGTACGTCCTATTTTGGTAGAATTTTTATAGTTCCAGAAGTTTTCGTTAGTTACAGATTGCTACAGACTGTTCTGTTTTTGACAGATTCTGTTTTTCGTGTGTTGTTTACTTATTGTGATGAATCTATGGCTCGTCAATTAGTTTATAAACCATAGAGAAGTTGGAATACAGTAGGTTTAACACCATTATAAATAAAGAATGAGTTCATTACAGTACCTTAAAGTAGTCTTTTGTTTTCTTTCTCTAACGGAGCTCACGTGATTTCTATTGAGTTTTGTGTTGTGAAGTTTTCAAGTTTTGGGTGAATTCTTTTGATGGATTATGGAACAAGGAGTGGCAAGAGCCTAAGGTTGGGGATGACCATGGCACCCCCAAGATAATCCAAGGACACCAAAAAGTCAAATCTTGGGGATACCCCGGAAGGCATCCCCTCTTTCGTCTACTTCCCTCGGTAATTTACTTGGAGGTATATTTTTATTCACCAACATGATATGTGTTTTGCTTGGAGCGTCTTGTATTATTTGAGTCTTTGCTTGTTAGTTTACCACAATCATCCTTGCTGTACACACCTTTTGAGAGAGCCATACATGATTTGGAATTTGATAGAATACTCTATGTGCTTCACTTATATCTTTTGAGCTTGATAGTTTGCTCATAGTGCTTCACTTATATCTTTTTGAGCGTGATAATTTTTGCTCTAGTGCTTCACTTAGATCTTTTAGGGCACGGTGGTGGATTTGTTTTAAAGAAACTTGATCTCTCATGCTTCACTTAGATTATTTTGAGAGTCGTTAATAGCATGGTAATTTGCTTAATGTTAATATACTTGGTGTTCAAGATATGTGAAACTTTCTTTTGAGTGCGTTGAATACTAAGATAAGTTTGATGCTTGATAATTGTTTTGAGATATGGAGGTAATAATATCAAAGTCATGCTATTTGAGTAGTTGTGAATTTGAGAAATACTTGTGTTGAAGTTGGTAAATCCCGTAGCATGCACGTATGGTTAAAGTTGTGTAACAAATTTGAAGCATGAAGTGTACCTGGCTTGTGCATCCTTATGAGTGGCGGTCGGGGACGAGCGATGGTCTTTTCCTACCAATCTATCCCCCTAGGAGCATGCGCGTAGTACTTGATTTTTGATGACTTCTAAATTTTTGCAATAAGTATATGAGTTCTTTTGACTAATGTTGAGTCCATGGATTATACGCACTTTTAACTTTCCGCCATTGCTAGCCTCTTCGGTACTGTGCATTGCCCTTTCTCACATTGAGAGTTGGCGCAAACTTCGCCGGTGCATCCAAACTCCGTGATACGATACGCTCTATCACACATAAACCTCCCTATATCTCCCTCAAAACAGCCATCATACCTACCTATTATGGCATTTCCATAGCCATTCCGAGATATATTGCCATGCAACTTTCCACCGTTCCGTTCAATATTATTATGACATACATTACTTTGTCATATTGCCATTGCATGATCATGTAGTTGACATCGTATTTGTGGCAAAGCCACCATGCATTATTTTTCATACATGTCACTCTTGGTTCATTGCACCATCCTGGTACACCGCCGAAGGCATTTATATAGAGTCATACCTTGTTCTAGTTTTGAGTTGTAATCCTCATGTTGTAATCAATAGAAGTGTGATGATCATCATTATTAGAGCATCGTTCATATAAAAAAAGAAAAAAAAGAAAGAGAAAGGCCAAAATAAAAAATAAAAAGGCCAAAAAGAAAAGAAAAGAAAAGGGCAATGCTACTATCTCTTTTTCCACACTCGTGCTTCAAAGTAGCACCATGTTCTTCATGTAGTGAGTCTCATATTTTGTGCTTCGAAGTAGCACCTCGTTCTTCATGTAGTGAGTCTCATATATTGTGCTTCAAAGTAGCACCATGTTTTTCATATAGTGAGTCTCATAAGTTGTCTTTTTCATACTAGTGGGAATTTTTCATTATAGAACTTGGCATGTATATTCCTACGATGGGCTTCCTCAAATGCCCTAGGTCTTCATGAGCAAGCAAGTTGGATGCACACCCACTAGTTTTCTTTTGTTGAGCATTCATAGCTCTAGTGCATCCGTTGCATGGCAATCCCTACTCCTCATGTTGACATCAATTGATGGGCATCTCCATATCCCGTTGATTATCCTCGTCAATGTGAGACTTTCTCGTTTTTTGTCTTCTCCACACAATCCCCATCATCATATTCTATTCCACCCATAGTGCTATATCCATGGCTCACGCTCATGTATTACGTGAAGGTTGAAAAAGTTCGAGATTATTTAAGTATGAAACAATTGCTTGGCTTGTCATCGGGGGTATAGAAGTTGGGAACATCTTTGTGTGACAAAAATGAAGCATAGCCTAACTATATGATTTTGTAGGGATGAACTTTCTTTGGCCATGTTATTTTGAGATGACATAATTATTTTGATTAGTGTGCTTGAAGTATTATTATTTTTATGTCAATATGAACTTTTGTCTTGAATCTTTCGGATCTGGATATTCATATCACAATTAAGAAGATTTACATTGAAATTATGCCAAAGTATCACTCCACATCAAAAATTCTCTTTTTATCATTTACCTACTCGAGGACGAGCAGGAATTAAGCTTGGGGATGCCTGATACATCTCCAACGTATCTATAATTTTTGATTGCTCCATGCTACTTTATCTATTGTTTTGGACTATAATGGGCTTTATTTTCCACTTTTATATTATTTTTGGGACTAACCTATTAACCGGAGGCCCAGCCCAGAATTGTTGTTTTTTGCCTATTTCAGTGTTTCGAAGAAACAGAATATCAAATGGAGTCCAAACGGAATGAAACCTTCGGAAACATGATCTTCTCACCGAACGTGATCCAGGAGACATGGACCCTACTCCAAGAAGTGCCAGAGGCGGTCACGAGGGTGGGGGGCGCGCCCTCCCTCCTGGGCGCGCCCTCCTACCTTGTGGGCCCCCTGACGCTCCACCGGCGTACTCCTTCCTCCTATATATACCTACATACCCCCAACAAATCGGGGACAGAGCCAAAAACCTAATTCCACCATCGTAACTTCTTGTATCCACGAGATCCCATCTTGGGGCCTGTTCCGGAGCTCCGTCGGAGGGGGCATCCACCACGGAGGGCTTCTACATCATCACCATAGCCCCTCCGATGAAGTGTGAGTAGTTTACTTCAGACCTTCGGGTCCATAGTTAGTAGCTAGATGGCTTCTTCTCTCTTTTTAGATCTCAATACAATGTTCTCCCCCTCTCTCGTGGAGATCTATTCGATGTAATCTTCTTTTTGCGTTGTGTTTGTTGAGACCGATGAATTGTGGGTTTATGATCCAGCTTATCTATGGAAAATATTTGATTCTTCTCTGAATTCTTATGTATGATCGAGTTATCTTTGCAAGTCTCTTCAAATTATCCGCTTGGTTTGGCCAACTAGATTGGTAGTTCTTGCAATGGGAGAAGTGCTTAGCTTTGGGTTCAATCTTGCGGTGACCATACCCAGTGACAGAAAGGGTTGCAAGGCACGTATTGTGTTGTTGCCATCGAGGATAACAAGATGGGGTATTTTATCATATTGCATGAATTTATTCCTCGACATCATGTCATCTTGCTTAAGGCATTACTCTGTTTTTAACTTAATACTCTAGATGCATGCTGGATAGCGGTCGATGAGTGGAGTAATAGTAGTAGATGCAGAATCGTTTCGGTCTACTTGTCACGGACGTGATGCCTATATACATGATCATTGCCTGGATAACCTCATAACTATGCTCAATTCTGTCAATTGCTCAACAGTACTTTGTTCACCCACCGTAGAATACTTATGCTCTTGAGAGAAGCCACTAGTGAAACCTATGGCCCCCGGGTCTATTCTCATCATATCAATCTCCATCACTTTATTTACTTGTTTTTGCTTTTACTTTTTACTTTGCATCTTTATACCAAAAATACCAAAAATATTATCTCTATCAGATCTCACCCTCGTAAGTGACCGTGAAGGGATTGACAACCCCTAAGCGTTGGTTGTGAGTAGCTATCGTTTTTGTGTAGGTACGAGGGACTTACGTGTGGTCTCCTACTGGATTGATACCTTGGTTCTCAAAAACTGAGGGAAATACTTACGCTACTGTGCTGCATCATCCTCTCCTCTTCGGGGAAATCCAACGCAAGCTCAAGACGTAGCAACCCCCCCTCATGTCGAAGTTATCAGGGAAGGGGTATCGACCCCCCCCCCCCTCATGTTGAATTCCCGAGAGAGTTAGGAACCGGAGGGGGACTCCTCCCCCTCATGTCTGATGAGTTTTTACTCCCTCCCTCCCATGAAACATTCATCGAACAAACTTAATACGAGTTTTAATAGAAAACATTCATCGAACTAAATTACAACAGAAAAAATTTACTAACCTAAAATGCACAAAAATGCTCGAAGAAGAAGAAATAGAGACTAACCTCAAATTTACTAACCTAAAATGCACTAACAACAACTAACCTAAAATGCACTATAAATCAACTAACCTAAAATGCACTAACCTAAATCAACTAACTCAACATATGAAGAAGGAAATGCTATCGGAGAGGGGGTATATCGACCCCCCTCATGTATCCACATACATACATCTATACATATATACATCCATCTATGGTTCATCATTGGAAAAAAATGCATCATCCATGGATCATCATTTCTCATATATATCCATCTATAGCCACATACATATATAAATGGAAAAAAATGCTATGAAAAAAATACATATATGAAAAAAATGCATATATACTTGGTAAATATTCTATGAACATCATTTCTCATATATATCAATGCATACATCCATGGATCATCATTGCTCATATATCCATAGTCATATATAAAAACTTTCTATATATGAACAAAAAACTCTCTACGAACAAAACAAACATTTTTGACATATTTAGCATATTCTAAATTTTCCTAAACCACTCCAAAAATTCTGAAATTTTGCCTCTCCTCTCCTTCTGCTCTTCTCTGCTTCTCCTCTCCTCTCCTTCTCTCCTTCTGCTCTTCAATGCGTCGGGGCCGGCGGTGACCATGGAGCAGGGGCAGAGCAAGGGGCGCTCGGGACCATGGGAAAGAGGGGGCGGGGGGGCTCACTTCGAGGGCGGCAGTGATGGCTGGAATCCGACGACGAGGACGGCGGGCTCGGAGCGACGCGGGGCACGGGCGACGACGGGGCGGCGACGATGTCGGGGCGGCACGGGGCGCGGGCGACGATGGGGCGCGGGCGACGTTGGGGCGGCGTGGGACGCGGCGACGGCGTCGGGGCGGCGCGGGGCGCGGGTGACGACGGGGGCAGCGACGATGGGCGCGGGCGACGACGATGAGGAGCAGGGCATCGGGGCAGAGGGCGGCGTCGGCGGCGGGGAGAATGAGGAACTGAATGAAATTTTTGGCAAGTGCTGCTTATATACCCAGGCCTTTGGTCCCGGTTCGTGGCACCAACCGGGACCAAAGGCCAGTTTTCGGCAGCCCAAAGGGCGGGAAGCGGCGGCCTTTGGTCCCGGTTGGTGGCACCAACCGGGACTAAAGGGGGGGCATTGGTCCGGTTCGTAGCACCAACCGGGACTAATGCACCCCTTTAGTCCTGGTTGGTGCCACCAACCGGGACCAATGGGCCTTGCACAACGGCGTGGTGGTGGAAGTTTAGTCCCATCTCGCTAGCTGAGAGAGAGCCGCACCTATTTATAAGGTGTGATGCACCAACCCTCTCGAGCTCCTCTCTAAAGCAGGCTTTCGGGCCTAATCTGTCTCTATGTGCCTATGGGCCTACTTGGCTTACTACGGGCCTGAATCCTAGCCCATTGTTGGGTTTCTAGTCGTATTTAGGCCGTGGGGGCCCAGTAGGAGGCACTTTTTTTGCTTTTTTGTTTTCTTTACTTATTGTTGCTCTTTTTATTTTTTTCCAGTTTTTTTGTTTTATTTTCGGCATTATTTATTTTCTTTTGTTTTTGCTTTATTTTTTATTTCTTTTTGCTTTTAGTTTTTGAAAAAATATAAACTTTCTGTTAGTGTCATTAGTTTACAAATTTGAAAATATTTTTTTGTTTTTTTGTTTTCTTTCTTGCTTTATTTATTTTATTTTGTTTCTACTTACAACAAAATACTTATTGTTGCTATTTTTATTGTTATTTTCCAGTTTTTTTGTTTTGTTTTCTGCATTATTTATTTTCTTTTGTTTTTTGCTTTATTTTTTAATTCTTTTTTGCTTTTAGTTTTAGAAAAATTATAAACTTTCTGTTAGTGCCATTAGTTTTCAAATTTGAAAACACTTTTTTGTTCTTTTGTTTTCTTTCTTGCTTTATTTTTTTTGTTTCTACTTACAACAAAATAATTATTGTTGCTATTTTTATTTTTTTTCTAGTTTTTTTTGTTTTATTTCCTGCATTATTTATTTTCTTTTGTTTTTTGCTTTATTTTTTAATTCTTTTTTGCTTTTAGTTTTAGAAAAATTATAAACTTTCTCTTAGTGCCATTAGTTTTCAAATTTGAAAACACTTTTTTTGTTTTTTTGTTTTCTTTCTTGCTTTATTTATTTTATTTTGTTTCTACTTACAACAAAATACTTATTGTTGCTATTTTTATTTTTTTCCAGTTTTTTTGTTTTGTTTTCTGCATTATTTATTTTCTTTTGTTTTTTGCTTTATTTTTTAATTCTTTTTTGCTTTTAGTTTTAGAAAAATTATAAACTTTCTGTTAGTGCCATTAGTTTTCAAATTTGAAAACAATTTTTTTGTTTTCTTTGTTGCTTTATTTATTTTATTTTGTTTCTACTTACAACAAAATACTTATTGTTGCTATTTTTATTTTGTTTCCAGTTTTTTGTTTTGTTTTCTGCATTATTTATTTTCTTTTTTTTGCTTTATTTTTTAATTCTTTTTGCTTTTAGGTCAGCAAAATTATAAACTTTCTATTAGTGCCATTAGTTTTAGAGAAATTATAAACTTTCTGTTAGTGCCATTAGTTTTCAAATTTGAATAGTTAAACCTTGAATTCTTTGAAATTTGTGTGAATCACAAGTTTGTGATTAACTTTACTAAAAAAGTGAACATAGATGCGCCTATAGTGAAAATTCAACCTAAATTCATAATAAATTTCTATGAATTTCAGAGAAATTCACTATGAATTTAGGTCAAATTCCCTGTATAGGGGCATCTATTTTCACTTTCAGAGGAGCTCAACAAGGCAGAGAGGGACGGGCTTATAAACCGGTGTGAGCGCCCTTCGGTTGGTGAGGTGGGACTAAACTCTGAGCGCAACGAGGACCAACCCTTTAGTCCCGGTTTGTGGCACAAACCGGGACTAATGGTCATGGGCCAGGGGCGAGGCGCATTGGTCCCGGTTCGTGCGTGGAACCGGGACCAAAAGGTCCAGACGAACTGGGACCAATGGCCCATGTGGCTGCCCTCTTGAGAGTGTTCTTGGTGAGAACATAGTTGACAAGGAGCGAACCGGGATTAATGGTATTACGTGGGCCAAACCATAAGACATTAAAGCATTTCAAATGAACTCTGAAAAAGTTGAAAGTTGGCATGGTATCATAATTTCACCCACATAGCATGTGCATGTACAAAACGGACAATGGTATCATACTCGTCTGTTACAAAGTTGGCATGGTATCATCAATAATAGTTACGGGAGAAAGTCTTCACTTTTTCTTCGCTTGTGTCATTTGCTTATTGCGCCGTAACCATGGATAATCTTCATCGTTTATCAGGATGCTTGGGTCAGCCTTGACTTTGAAGGGAGGAATATCATGAAACTTTTCATAATCTTCAGACATGTCTGTCTTGCCCTCCACTCCCACGATGTCCCTTTTTCCTGAAAAAACTATGTGGCGCTTTGGCTCATCGTATGATGTATTCGCTTCCTTATCTTTTATTTTTCTCGGTCTGGTAGACATGTCCTTCACATAGATAACCTATGCCACATCATTGTCTAGGACGAACGGTTCGTCAGTGTACCCAAGATTTTTCAGATCCACTATTGTCATTCCGTACTGTGGGTCTACCTGTACCCCGCCTCCTGACAGATTGACCCATTAGCACTTAAACAAAGGGACGTTAAAATCATGTCCGTAGTCAAGTTCCCATATGTCCACTATGTAACCATAATATGTGTCCTTTCCCCTCTCGGTTGTTGCATCAAAGCGGACACCGCTGTTTTGGTTGGTGCTCTTTTGATCTTGGTCAATCGTGTAAAATGTATTCCCATTTATCTAGTATCCTTTCCAAATCATAACAGTCGAAGATGGTCCCCTGGACAACAAGTACAGCTCATCACAAACAGTGTTGTCACCTCTGAGACGTGTTTCCAACCAACTGCTGAAAGTCCTGATGTGTTCACATGTAATCCAGTCATCGCACTGCTCCGGTTGTTTGGAGCACAGACTGTTCTTGTGTTCATCGACATACGGGGTCACCAAGGTAGAGTTCTGTAGAACTATGTAGTGTGCTTGAGACCAAGAATATCCGTCCCTGCGTATTATTGAGTCCCTTCCAAGCGTGCCTTTTTCAGTCAGTCTTCCCTCATACCGCGATTAAGGGAGACCTATCTTCTTAAGGCCAGGAATGAAGTCAACACAAAATCCGATGACATCCTCTGTTTGATGGCCCATGGAGATGCTTCCTTCTGTCCTAGCGCAGTTACGGACATATTTCTTTAAGAGTCCCATGAACCTCTCAAAGGGGAACATATTGTGTAGAAATACGGGCCCCAGAATGACAATCTCGTCGACTAGATGAACTAGGACGTGCGTCATGATATTGAAGAAGGATGGTGGGAACTCCAGCTCGAAACTGACAAGACATTGCGCCACATCACTCCTTAGCCTTGGTATGATTTCTGGATCGATCACCTTCTAAGAGATTTCATTGAGGAATGCACATAGCTTCACAATGGATAATCAGACGTTTTCCGGTAGAAGCCCCCTCAATGCAACCGGAAGCAGTTGCGTCATAATCACGTGGCAGTCATGAGACTTTAGGTTCTGGAACTTTTTCTCTGGCATATTTACTATTCCCTTTATATTCGACGAGAAGCCAGTTGGGACCTTCATACTGAGCAGGCATTCAAAGAAGGTTTCTTTCTCTTTTTTCGTAAGAGCGTAGCTGGCAGGACCTTCATACTGCTTCGAAGGCATGCCGTCTTTTTCGTGCAAACGTTGCAGGTCCTCCCGTGCCTCAGGTGTATCTTTTGTCTTTCCATACACGCCCAAGAAGCCTAGAAGGTTCACGCAAAGGTTCTTCGTCACGTGCATCACGTCGATTGAAGAGCGGACCTCTAGGTCTTTCCAGTAGGGTAGGTCCCAAAATATAGATTTCTTCTTCCACATGGGTGAGTGTCCCTCAGCGTCATTCGGAACAGCTAGTGCGCCGGGACCCTTTCCAAAGATTACGTGTAAATCATTGACCGTAGCAAGTACGTGATCACCGGTACGCATGGCGGACTTCTTCCAGTGATCTGCCTCGCCTTTGAAATGCTTGCCTTTCTTTCGACATTGATGGTTGGTCGGAAGAAATCGCGATGGCCCAGGTACACATTCTTCCTGCAGCTTCCCACATATAGGGCATGCATGTATCTTCTGCACCTCCACTCCTAGAGGGCATACGACCTTCTTTGTTGCGTATGTACTGTCGGGCAATTCGTTATCCTTTGGAAGCTTCTTCTTCAATATTTTCAGTAGATTCTCAAATCCTTTGTCAGACACAACATTCTCTGCCTTCCACTGTAGCAATTCCAGTATGGTACCAAGCTTTGTGTTGCCATCTTCACAATTGGGGTACAACCCTTTTATGTGATCCTCTAACATGCGATCGAACTTCAGCTTCTCCTTTTGACTTTCGCATTGTGTCCTTGCATCAACAATGACCCGGCGGAGATCATAATCATCGGGCACATCGTCTGGTTCCTGTTGATCTTCAGCAGCTTCGCCCGTTGCAGCATCATCGTGCACATCGTCTGGTTCCTCTTGATGTTCAGTAGCATCACCGTATTTAGGGGGCACATAGTTGTCATCATACTCTTCTTCTTCGCCGTCTTCCATCATAACCCCTATTTCTCCGTGCCTCGTCCAAACATTATAGTGTGGCATGAATCTCTTGTAAAGCAGGTGGGTGTGAAGGATTTTCCGGTCAGAGTAAGACTTTGTATTCCCACATATAGGGCATGGACAACACATACAACCATTCTGCTTGTTTGCCTCAGCCACTTCGAGAAAATCATGCATGCCCTTAATGTACTCGGAGGTGTGTCTGTCACTGTACATCCATTGCTGGTTCATCTGCGTGCATTATATATAATTAAGTGTGTCAAAAATCATTACAGAACATCATGAATAGATAATCAAGTGACCAAATTAGAAGTTCATCATCACATTAAAACCAAAGTACATACATAGTTCTCATCTAACAACATAAAGCTCTGCAGAGCATCTAAATTAATTAAACCATACATTGAAACTATGTAAAACATTTCAATGCAAAAACAAATGCGATCATAATCGCAACCAAGGTAACAACTGATCCAACGGCATAATGATACCAAGCCTCGATATGAATGGCATATTTTCTAATCTTTCTAATCTTCAAGCACATTGCATCCATCTTGATCTTGTGATCATCGATGACATCCGCAACATGCAACTCCAATATCATCTCCTCCTCCTCAATTTTTCTTATTTTTTCCTTCAAGAAATTGTTTTCTTCTTCAACTAAATTTAACCTCTCGACAATAGGGTCGGTTGGAATTTCCGGTTCAACAACCTCCTAGATAAATAAAATCTATGTCATGTTGGTCGGCATAATTGTCATGAACAATAAATGAACCAATAGTTATGAAAAGATAATATATACCACATCCGAATCATAGACAGGGCGAGGGCCGACGGGGGCGGATACCAAAACCATCGCACTATATAAGATGCAATAATAAAAGTAGGAAAATAATACAAGTATCTATCTAAACATACAAGTAAGAATATTTTTCCTTTCAGAAAGAAGATAAGAACAAGAGGCTCACCACGGTGGTGCCGGCGATGAGATCGGCGCGAGTGATCGACGATGGTGAAGACGGGGACGGGGCGTGACGGACCGCTAAACCTAGACAAATAGTGAGGAAAATGGAGCTTGGAGGTCAAGCTTGGAGAGGAGAAAGCTTAAGTAGTGTGGCTCGGGCATTCCATCGAACACCTTGTGTGCATAGGAGGTGAGCTAGAGCACCACCAAGCCCTCTCCCCCTCGACGGCCATAAAAAACAGAGCATTGTGCTCTGCTCTTAAGCGAGGGGGTATATATAGGCACCTCATTGGTCCCAGTTGGTGGCATGAACCGGGACTAAAGGGTAGCCTTTGGTCCCGGTTCATGCCACCAACCGGGACCAATGGTGGTGGGCCAGGAGCGAGGCCCACTGGTCCCGGTTCGTCCCACCAACCGGGACCTAAAGGTCTAGACGAACCGGGACCAATGGCCCACGTGGCCCGGCCGGCCCCCGGGGCTAACGAACCGGGTCCAATGCCACCATGGGTCCCGGTTCTGGACTGAACCGGGACTAATGGGCTGACCCGGCCTGGACCTTCGCCCCTTTTCTACTAGTGCTATAAGACCATGAAATTGAAAAGCATTTGAAATGAAATCTGAAAAGGTTTCAAGTTGGCATGGTATCATCATTTCACCCACATAGCATGTGCAAGAAAGTAGAGAGGCTTACGGCAAAAACTAGATGCACTTCGTGTACAAAACAGACAATCTCCTTCGAAGTATCAGGGTTTCATACGGAAAGTCGTCTGTTACAAAGGGATTTCATTTCTTTTGAACTTATTTGAATCCCCTTATTTTTCTATGTTCAAAATGCACCATTCAAAGCCACATCATCAATTTACAACCCTTTCTGACTTCATTTGTTATTTTTCATGCATTTACTGATTATTTTGAGCTATAAGACAATAAAATTGAAAAGCATTTTAAATGAACTCTGAAAAGGTTCCAAGTTGGCATGGTATCATCATTTCACCCACATAGCATGTGCAAGAAAGTAGAGAGGCTTACGGCAAAAACTGGATGCACATCATGTACAAAACGGACAATCTCTTTCGAAGTATCAGGGTTTCATACGAAAACTCGTCTGTTACAAAGGGATTTCAAATTTTTTGAACTTTTTTGAACTCCCTTGTTTTTCTGTGTTCAAAATGCACCATTCAAAGCTATAAGACCATGAAGTTGAAAAGCATTTGAAATGAACTCTGAAACCAAAGTGCATACATAGTTTTCCAGAGCATTAAAACCAAAGTACATGTATAGTTCTCATTGAACAACATATAGCTCTCCAGAGCATCTAATTAAACCATACATTCATATTATGTAAAACATTTCAATGCAAAAACAAATGCGATCACAACCGCAACCATGGTAATAACTGATCCAACTGCATAATGATACCAAGCCTCGGTATGAATGGCATATTTTCTAATCTTTTTAATCTTCAACCGCATTGCATCCATCTTGATCTTGTGATCATCGACGACATCTGCAACATGCAACTCCAATATCATCTTCTCCTCCTCAACTTTTCTTATTTTTTCCTTCAAGTAATTGTTTTCTTCTTCAACTAAATTTAACCTCTCGACAATAGGGTCGGTTGGAATTTCCGGTTCAACGGCCTCCAAGATAAATAAAATCTATATCACATTGGTCGGCATAATTGTCATAAACAATAAATTAACCAAATAGTTATGAAAAGATAATATATACCACATCTCGATCATAGACAGGACGAGGGCCGACGGGGGCGGATACCAAAACCATCGCACTATATAATAACAAGGAATAATAAAAGTAAGAAAATTAGACAAGTATCTATCTGAAGTCAGAATTTTTTTCTTTCAGAAAGAAGATCAGAACAAGAGGCTCACCACGATGGTGCCGGCGATGAGATCGGCGCGGGCGATCGACGGCGGTGAAGATGGGGCGGGGACGGGGCGTGACGGACCGCTAAATCTAGACAAATCTCGTTGAAAATGGATCTCGGAGGTCGAGTTTCGAGAGGAGAAAGCTTAACTAGTGTGGCTCGGGCATTTCATCGAATACCTCATGTGCATAGGACGTGAACTAGAGCACCCAAATGCCCTCCCCTCGCCGGCTTGACAAAACAGAGCACTCTGGAGTGCTCTGCCGCGGCGGTGGGTATATGTAGGCAAGTTATTTGTCTTGGTTCGTGGCATGAACCGGGACTAAAGCCACCCCTTCTGTCCCGGTTCTAGCCACGAACCGGGACCAATGGTTGTGGGCCAGCAGCGAGGACCATTGGTCCCGGTTCGTGGCTAGAACCGGGACAAATGGTTCCACACGAACCAGGACCAATGCCCACGAGGCCCCGGCTAGCCCCCTGGGCTCACGAATCGGGTCTAAGACACCCCCATTGGTCCCGGTTCTTGAAGAACCGGGACTAATGGGCTGGCTAGGGCCGAACGGTAGCCCTGTTTTCTACTAGTGTGAGCTGGTCCACTACCGGCTCCCATGTTGGATATCCGTGCTACTGTCTCGCACTAGTACAATGTCCGTGCGTTGCTACGGGCTACAATGTACATAAACGAATCAAATAAATTATTTAAGTCATTTTCAAAGTCGAATCTCATTTCTCCCTCATACGTCCGGTGCCCAACGAGCTCCCCAGAATTCAACCGCCTGGATAGCCCGGACTTCCCCATATCCAGATTATATGTGGGGGAGAAATGTCATTGTCCGGACTATCCACCATTTGTTGTCTCCAACCCGCGGGTGCAACACAAACTTCCTTTTCCCTGTCGGATCCTCCCCGTCCCGCTCGGTTTCCCACTGTAGTGAGACGTTTCTCGGGACATCTCTTGCTCTCCCACACAGCTAGCCAGCCGTTGGCCATTTGCCGCATTATCGTACCCCCAAGCTATCAAACAGTATTGATGACACCTGCATGTTTGGATTCACACAAAACTTTAGATCTCGTGTTGAATCTAACCTCATAGATTGAGTATCAAAACATTTACAAATATGTTAATACTAATGATAATATAATATATGATTCTATCTACACCCGAGCATCTTCTCTAGCAGAATGCTCGGGTGTTATCATAGAACAATATAAGAGAAATGCATCCAACTAAGTGTTTCATCTTAATATTAACATGTATAATGCAAGGGAGGGCGATATGCCCCAATAGCAACATGTGTCATTGATTGGTCGATGTGTGAAGTGTGATACTCTTGTTCTTATCTATGTCTTCAATAATGTCGATCGAGGTCCTTGCTTCCTCCTTCTATGTGCATCACATCTCTTTGTCCTCATGGGTTTACTCCTCTATGTCCATCACATCTCTTTCACCTCATTGTGTCTCCTACATCATCACCTCATAAGGTGACTCGTGCTTGTGTCCTAGTTTTTTTAATTTTCGCAAACCCCTTGGTGTGTACTTTCATATATTCATAGTAAAATTAAGGGATAGTGTACGAATGGCGAAAAACAACTCATAATTGCCACAAATTATTGTTGAGTAAAATAACAAACCACACATAGTTGCATGAAACCAAGAAAATATCAAGTCTGTATGATTTATTAACTATTTAAAAATATTCCTAGATGAAATGACAAATGTTTTTGTAGTGCCAAATTAATTTTGATAAAATTGTAGAACCAGATCCTGTTTTACGAATTAGTCATTTGATTCTAGAGAGGGCATCAAAACTTACATGTTTTGAGACAACAAATCGCTCCGCAATTGTTCCCTAAAAAAAGTATCCAGTAATTATCCTTCCACATGTTGTTGCCCAACCACTGGACTTTCCTTGTTGGGAAGTAAGTTCCTATTGTAGATGAATTCCTTAATCGTTATCTTCAAAATTCAATTAATACAAGATATATAGCGTAACAGCAGAAACAACGCTAAGGCAAAAAACTGGTGCATATCAGGGGTAGGTTCTTTTGAGCACATGTCACCTAGCTTCCTAGTCAAATAGCCTTAATTTGACCTTCAAGGGTTCACGTCAAATTACTAAATATTATATTTGCAACAAAATAATCAACAACTTCGAATATGTTTAGGCATGTACGCTGTCATTGGAAAATTCAAGAAAGGAAACAACCAAAGACAACACTAATGCTACAAGAAAGCAGTGACAGTAAGCCATGCATGTGCACTTGAGATTACGTCGGAGACGGATGCTGTTTTATTTCATGAAATTCATTGCATAAAAAGGAGATATGTATCTACTGATATTATTCATTGTGCGATATGATGGAGAAATAAGCACACAGTGGAATCTTTGATCAAGCTAGACGTCAAGACTTTATGCAAGATACTGATTTAAATAATTGTAGTTATAAATTATAAATCATGTGACCATGAGCAGCAGTAAGGCATGCTTTTGCAGATCAGATAATAATTCAACATTGAGCATGAATCCATGAACCGCAAAAAATGGCATGTTTCTGTTACTAACAGGAAAACTCAAGTCAACACATAGAAAGTTACGGTCAGTATACTTCATTCCCGAGTGGTTTGCGTTAGCATGATAGTACGTGTGTCTAATAGATATTACTTATCTCTCATGTCAATTGATGCTCTCCTTCAGCTTAGGACGTCACGCGAGCGGGCGCGATCATCGAGGCCATAGAGGTGAACGCGCAGGGCATCGGCGGTGAGGGGGTGCGCAGGGGCGTCAAAGAAGAGGTTGCGCTGGGCGTCATTGCGGAGTGGGCGGACGAGTCCCAACCCACGGTCGAGGCTCGGGCAATTTTTTTCGTGCGTGCAGGAGATGACGCAAGAAAATCAGCCGTGATGTAGAAAACGGGAGGTGGGATTGGTGGAGCGAGGTGGTCGCAAGATTAGGAAGGAGTAGTTATTTATGCCATGTAGATTATGATAGTGATTGATTCTGGAGTAATTATGTATGACATGGAGATTATGACCATGATTGATTCTGGAGTAAAGGAAAAATACCCGTGAGTTGCAACGAGAGAAAAAAATATCACCTCTCTAAGAATGATTCAAGACACTTCACTCGGGTCCATGTTCTCTATTTTAACATAGCAAATCATCAATGTCGTCACTTATCCTCCCTCCCATCCTCCCCCTCCCTTAGGCTGGTCATAGTGGGAGTAACATAGGTAATAACATAGATGCCACATAAGCAAAAATGGTGATGTGGCAAGTAGTTAATGAGGAGAGAGGCAAATAGAGTAACATAATATGTTACCATCACATAGCAGTTTCCAATGCATAATGAGTCTACAAAGTAATAAATGAAGGCAACTATGTTACCACACCTATGACACTACCCACTATGAAGGTAGTAACATAGACTAGTAACATATGTATGTTACTAGTCTAAGTTACTCCCCACTATGACCAGCCTTATGTGTGGTCTGTCATTGCATTGCTTTAAGATCTAAACTAATACTGAAATACTATTGTCCACAATATTTTCATGATATGCAGAAGTAATAATTTTTCAAAGACTTCATAACAAGAACAGACGCAGTGCAAGTCAATCAATGCAGACACAAAGCATTTCCATCACTAATTTTCATACCTTTGCGTCCACCGGGTCAACCTGCTCGATGGAGTGCTCTGAAGCTTGAGGTTTGTCTGCATTGACTGCCCCTGGAACAGCGTCCTCAGCACAAATGTGGTCATCAATCTGTGCACCTACACGGGCTAGCTTTTAAACAATACTTTAATTATAATACTTTTGGTAGACAATTGGTGTTTGCGACCCATGGAAAATATATAAAACGCATGAATGATGAACACACGGACTGAGCAATAATATCTTGAAAGTTTATCTATTTCACACATAGTAGTTTGTGTTTTACCCATTGGAAAATGTTTATATTTCCCTTTACAACAAATGCAAAAAGGAAAATGAGAATCAATTTCCTACTTTGTGTTGTTCTCCCTCCAGACTCCACTTGCTAACACCACCAATGGAGTAGTGCTTTCATCGTCTTTGACTCGTCGTGGTATGTAGTCATGGAAGGTTCTTTATTGTTTTCTCACAAGTAATGTCTGCTCTTTTGCTGATGGCAGCAGTCTTGATTAGTTAGCACCCGCAGCATTTCATCAGACGTAAATATAAGGGTATGCCCGAACATTGCTTGTCAGATTATCCATTCCTTTCCTCTCATCCGAGATGCATCAAGAAAGTGAGCCAAAACTGGGAACTAAAGGTGCATATAGTGAATTAGTAATGGAGAACGGCGATAGAGCTCACGAGCACGCTTGCTCCCGTTAAGTGGACCAATGGACACTAGTAGAAAAAGGGGCATCAGTCCCGGTTGGTAAGGCCCTTTAGTCCCGGTTTTTGAACCGGGACTAAAGGGTCGTTACTAATGCCTCCCCCCTTTAGTCCCGGTTCAAATTGGAACCGGGACTAAAGATCGCGGCCACGTGGAGCTCCACCTTTAGTCCCGGTTGGTAACACCAACCGGGACTAAAAGAAATTTTATGATTTTTTTTAATTTTTTTTGAATTTTTTTAAATTTTCAAATTTCTGAAGTATTTTAACCTCTAATCTCTAATCACCACCCCTCATCACTGCTCAATTTATCATCTAATCTCTAATCACCCCTCATCATTTCTAATCATCCAACTTCCCGAACGGTCACCCGTCCTCCCACTCCCCCAGCCTGAGCACGCTTAACTTCAGGCTTCTATTCTCCCTCGTTTCCAAGTCTGCACTTGTTGTTTTTCTGACAATAGTAAGATGTCAATCCTATTAACCCTCAGGAATTTTGCGTGAGCATGAAATGACACATTTCACTGTTTGAGTTCGAAACTATTGTTTTAAAAAACAATAATTATTTAGTAACACTAATATTTCTTGAATAATTAGTTTGACCATTGTTTGACCAAAGTTTGACCAGATTTGACCAAAATTCAAAATAACTAAAATAATTATTTAGTAACACTAATATTCTAGAATAATTAGTTTGACCATTGTTTGACCACAGTTTGAAATTTTTTTCCACTCTAGATCTTAAAAGCCCCGTAACTTTTTTTCTGTTAGGTTTTTGAGGATTTTGGAAATGTTTAACGGGTAAATTTGGATGTAACTTTTCGAGTAGATGATTTTTCATATAAAAAACTTTTTCATCCGAGTCAGTATGCAAAAGTTATGCCCATTTTACTAAATTCTAGAGAGATTTTGATAATAAAGTCGAAATTCATATTTGCAATTTTTCCCAACAACTAGACCACATATCACATGGGAAACTTATTTTTTTTTTATTTTTTTACATTTTCATCATTTTCTGTTATTTTTTTATAACTGAAAAGGCGATCCACAGGGAGGGGGCGGGGGGGTGGAGTTTGAAAATGTGACCTTTAGTACCGGTTCGTGCCATGAACCGGTACTAATGCCTCAAACCCCATTAGTACCGGTTGGTGGCTCGAACCGGGACTAAAGGTCTAACCTTTAGTCCCGGTTGGTGCCACGAACCGGTACTAATGAGCATCGCACCCTTTAGTCCCGATTCGTGGCACCAACCGAGACTAAAAGGTCCAGACGAACCGGGACAAATGGCCCACGTGGCCCCTGGACGCACGAACCGGGACTAATGGTCCCATTAGTCCCGGTTCTAGACTGAACCGGGACTAATGGGCTAACCCGGGGTGGATCAAAGCCCTCTTTTCTACTAGTGGGAACACTTCACTAGTGGTGCATGCATTTAGTGCGGGCGCACGTAAAAATGTCCGAGGATGCGCAGCGTGAAACAATAGCTTACGGTGATGTATCCTTGTGACGGAGCGACGGCGCGGTCACGGCAGTCCGAGCGTAAGTTTCATTGATATATATACAGGACCCGGCCCATGGTACATCACGTGTGCGGGCTATGTCTCAGAAACTTGGGTGTGTTATTTCCAGCAATTAGTAATTACTACACGTGGTGTCTTCTTGCCCCCCCCCCCCCCCCCCCCCCCCCCACCCCAAAAAAAAACCTAGGGTGTCTTCTGTTTGTCTGACTTAAACCACATGCCTTATTTGTGTGTCGTATTATTTCTCGCAATTACTATGTGTGAAACTTAGATGTTGTCTGCAGCAAGTTCCACTAAGAAAAGGAAGACTCCAAAACATGCACCCTCTGAAACGAAACAAGGTTTGTCCTTGGACTCGGTTTGACCGTGTTGATGCAAATTCACATAATTATTTCAAATCCATGAACGTGTTCGAAATTCACGTATTTTTTCAAATCCGCTTAATTTTTCCAAGTTCATGTAATTTTTCAAAATTCGGTACTTTTTCCAAATTTGCGATTTTTCTGAAATTTATGTACTTTTTTCAAATCCACGTACTTGTTTCAAGTTCACACAATTTTTTCTAGTTCACATTTTTTTTAAAATTCATGAAAATTTTAAAGTTTTGTGTACTTCTTCCATATGCCCGTACATTTTTCATGTTTGCTTAAATACTTCAAAATCATGTAATTTTTCTAGTACTCACGTACTTTATTCGGAGAAAGTTCATGAATTTCAAAAAAATTGCGAACCTAGAAAAATTAGGCGGATTCAAATTTACGTGAATTTTAAAAAGTGCGTGAGTTTGAAAAAATGATTTGAAAAAATTACACGAATTTCAAAAAAGTTCATCGATTTGAAAAGAATATGTGGAATTAAAAATATACGCGTATTACACGGCTTGACAATATTTTAAAGTTAATAAAGGCGGATACTTGAGGTATAAGATTAGATGGCCGGCTTCATCGTTCGTGTCCACGGACTGAGTCCGCGGATGAATACTAGGTCTGTTTTACCGCAACCGTTAGAGCATCTACAACCGGATATCATAAATCCAACCCTTCAAACGCCCGCGGACGCGCCCAGATGCGTAAATGGACAATGACCGGCCAGTCCTCAATAATCTTTTTCACAACCGGATTCCTCAATTAAGTATAATCTTATCAGACCCCGCAAAAATAAATATAATGTAATCACGTAGTGACCCCACCTAGGGTGCTCACGTGCATACATACATCAATGTTACGTGCCGTTTTGCATCCGAAGTCGCGTGACGTTTTGACCATGACGCCGTCGTTCCCTTAACGGCCGTTCAGCATGCACGTGGGACCAGCCATGTGCTATACAGATGAAATAACAGCTTCATGGCATATCCCGAGGAGAACGTGAGCTAGGCGATTCCGTGAGCTGGGCGATTCCGTGAGTAGGCGCGCTTGTGCACTCCTGTGAATATTCAATTAGTAATGCACATAGATAGACATATAAAATGTGGCAAACTAACCAGGAGGAACTCTTTGCCTCTTATAAATGAAATAACAACTTGGTTCAGGTAGAAAATGAAATACTCCCTCTGTCCCAAAATAAGTGTCACGGATTTAGTACAACTTTAGTGCAAAGGTGTACTAAGTTAACGGCACTTATTTTCGAACAGAGGTAGTAGTAAGTTACCTGAGATAATGTACCTACGATTAAATGATTAAATGACCTGCCAAAAGGGCTCCCTCTGTATTAATCATTCTGCAGAAAAAACAAAATTATGAGTTCCTTGCTCTGAAGCACCTAACTGCAGTTTTGTAGTAAATGTCTGAAAAGTAAAATCATGCTAAAATACATGATATATGTCAGCAAATACAAACTTTTTTTCATGCATATGTTTAGTAGAACTAAATCAACATATATAAATGGCAAGCGTTACATCCATCAGAGTCCCAGGCTCTTTTTGGTGTCTTCAAATGCTGCACGCACTACTACGGGTTGGCTGGAACAGTTGCTGATTTTTAATGACTCCCTCCATCTTAATCTTTCAGTATAACTACAATTGATTAAGAGCTCCTAGCTGTGAAGAACCTAACTGCAGTTCTTTTAATAAATGTCTGAAAAGTAAAATCATACTAAAATGGATGATATATGTTGCAAATATGAAGTAAAAAAAGGAAAGTTAATAATATACCATACAGTAATATGAGTAAACTCTGCAGATCTGAACATGCAGGCTTTAGCATCAGGGATTATAGCTTTGACAGTGAGTTTCTCCTTTCAGCACACAGACATTGCCATGTATCTCTTTGTACAGACCTCAACATGAGAATCTTGTGAACTTATTTCCATTACCTTGGGATGGTGAAATCTTTATGATACAAAGCTGATGCATGTATTAGTTAACCTGCAGAGAATTTCATATTTTGATCTATATAAGTAAGAAATCGTACAAATGAGGAATAGCTTTATTTAGGGCCTCTCATATAGGCCATTGAGTAAATTGCATGAAAAAGAGTCTTATGTATTACTCCCTCTATTCCTAAATGTAGTGCGCATAGGAAACTTTAAAAGTCAAACTCCTCCTACTTTGACTACATTTATAAAGGACAAATATCTACATCTATAGTATTAAGTAAATAACATTAGATGCCCACTAAGCATATATTTATATTAAATTTATTTGGTATTATTTTTGTTGATACTTTTCTCACTAAACTTGGTCAAACCAAGCAATGTTTTACTTCTAAGAAATTTTATGCACACTACATTTAGGAACAGAGGGAGTAAAATAGAAATGCACAATTCATAAAATATTCAGGAACAAACAAAATATAGGAAACAAATAGAAACATGTAGTTGGTAAATGAATCACACAAATAAATTATGATATATGATAGAAATTGCCAATGGCCTTAGTTACTGCTATCCAATATTCTGATTTCTGCAGTTAACTACTAACCCATGACCTGTAATCCAATATTACTACTCCGGATTGGTAGTAAACTGATGTTCAGTATCAACCTCCCGATCCATAGCAACCATCTATAGGTCGCATCCTCCTCATTCCCATCTTGTTCACCGTCCCTGTTACAAAGAAACATCATCTCGATGTAAAATCATAATGCTTGAAATTAATTCGTATCTCTAGCAGTACATTACATCCGATGTACTAACTGAAAAAAAATATAATCAATTTCTAGCAGTACATTACATCAATGTTAGGAAAAATGTGTAGTTGGCTATGTCGCATGTCCGTTGCTGGAAAAGGGCCAGAAGAATACCTTGATCCAGAGAAATGGGGTTCAGTGCACACAACCCTCGTAAAATAACCTGGCTGAAAGGATATTAGAGTATCAGGTACCCACAGCGACTCACATCCTAATTAAAACGTTGGATACCTGATAAAAGTGTTTCTCCGTGTAACAGAAGCACGGGTGCATGAGATGGACTAACTATGAGATGCAAAACTCTGTGTATTTGTAGGCATCTTTTGATTTTCTCAAGCAGCAAGAAGAAAATGGGGAATACGCGAAATACACTTCAAGTTTTATGTGTGGAAAATACCTGAGAGCACAACCAAGGCACGCCCCTCAAAATTTTCGCTCAGATATTACTCTGCTCAACTCCTTCACCGGGTCCAGTGAAACATCAACCTAAAACAGCAATTACAAGTTACAACCAGTAAACCAAATGCTTGATACTTTTATTATTCAGAAAACACACAAAAGATATGTGTTAGATGGAGGGTTAAGACTACATCTCATGTTTGAGTTGTACCGAAGGCCAAGGGTGGAAACAGTTTGACAGAGCACATAGTTAGCACCAAGAGGGTGGAAGAAATTAGTAGTTAGTACCTTGGGGAGATTAGGCATTGGTCCATTGACGAACTGCAAAACACAGTATCACATATTGCCCAAGTCTGAAACCACATTAGCATGGCAAATCAGAACAGAAAACACGATTTTGAATGAGGATGGTTTGTACCTGCACATGTGCAAAGGGACCCGTCGGATCAGGCTGTGCACGGTCCAGCAGCGTGTTCTCCTCATCCTCGACCGCCTCCGTCTCCTCCTCCTTCTCCTTCTCCTCGTCCACTGGCTCGGCGGCGGCGACGGGGTCGGCCACCGCTGCTCAGGCTCCATCAGCGCGGCTCAAGCGGCGAGGCAGCGGGGCATGGCGGGCTAGGGTTAGGGTTGCGTGCGGGAGCGGCGCTTGGGGACGGAGTCAGGGCAAAGGGTCGTAAGGCAGGAGGTGGCGACGGCGTCCGTGGCAGGAGGTGCTGCTCCACCGACGTGGAGGCTCTATGGCGGCTCCTCCGGCCGGATCTAGCACTCTCTCTGTCAGATCAGATTGGGGAGGGAAGCTCCGCAGGGATCGGCGGCGTATCGATGGGAGGGCGGCGGCGAAGGGACGAGAGTAGCGCAGGGACGAATGCTAGTTGTGCCTACAAGAGGTAGGCGCTCGAGGGCATCGTGCGTGCGTGCGTGTGGGTCGTGCCTGTTTTTTTTCGCTGTTTTTTCTTCGTAGATTTTTTTCGTCTGGTTCTGTTGCTTGTGAGGGGAGTACGTAGAGGCATCGCTAGGTGGTTTACTTCGAGTTTTTTTTACCGCTCGTCGGTTTAGGGGGAATTGCTCGGAGGTGGGAGGTGGGAGGGAGGACAAAAAAAACCCATGATAGGTGGAACAAAAATTAACCGACGGAGACTATCAAATAAGACATTAAGAGTAGAGATAAAGCAGGTGCTGTTTTTTCGCGGTGGCTCTTTGGAGGCTCAACGGCTGTTGTTTCCTCTTTACTGTGATGAATTTGGAAATTATTTGGGTAGCTCATTATTGGTCATACATGGGGTGCTTGATGTTGCTACGCTAGAGGCCATTACATGCCGGAAAGCGTTGTCTTAGGCGGAGGATCTACAATTTTTTTGGGCCGCACGAGACTCCAAGCAAATTGTGAATGATATACCAAAATCATTAATTGATAAGTACTCATTGCGAAGATCATTCCCACATTTCTAGGTTGCGACAAGTGGCACGATGTATGTGCGTCACTTGTCGCAACCTGGGAGTTTTCCCTTCTTTCATAGATCTGTTTATTCAAAACGGTTTATCTTTTAAATCGTGCGTCCAAATCTTAAACCGTTTTCATCGTCGAATTCCTCGCGTCGAGATCTTCAAAACTAGATCCCATGTTGATAGGTTTTGACGAAATTTTTTTCACGAAAAAAAAACGGACGAAAAAATCCGAACCGGGAGCACGGGTTTTTCCCTTTCCGAAAGAGGCACGATGTGCCTCTCGCGAAATGACAACCATGCCTCTCACAGAAGCAAAACCATGCCTCTCGCAAAAAAAAAGAGAAAACACATTTTTTTTGTTTCCGAGGAGGCACGGCCGTGCCTCTTGCGAAAGCATAACCATGCCTTTCGCAGAAGTAAAACCGTGCCTCTCGCGAAAGAAAAAAAACAGAAAATGCGGTTTTTTTCGATTTCAAAAGGCACGGCCGTGCCTCTCACGAAAGTACAAATGTGCCTCTGGCGGAAGCAAAACCATGCCTCTCAGAAAGGAAACAAAAAACACGGTTTTTTTTTGTTTTCAAAAGGCACGGCTCTCGCGAAAGGGACGGTGAAACATCAACCTAAAACAGCAATTACAAGTTACAACCAGTAAACCAAATGCTTGATACTTTTATTATTCAGAAAACACACAAAAGATATGTGTTAGATGGAGGGTTAAGACTACATCTCATGTTTGAGTTGTACCGAAGGCCAAGGGTGGAAACAGTTTGACAGAGCACATAGTTAGCACCAAGAGGGTGGAAGAAATTAGTAGTTAGTACCTTGGGGAGATTAGGCATTGGTCCATTGACGAACTGCAAAACACAGTATCACATATTGCCCAAGTCTGAAACCACATTAGCATGGCAAATCAGAACAGAAAACACGATTTTGAATGAGGATGGTTTGTACCTGCACATGTGCAAAGGGACCCGTCGGATCAGGCTGTGCACGGTCCAGCAGCGTGTTCTCCTCATCCTCGACCGCCTCCGTCTCCTCCTCCTTCTCCTTCTCCTCGTCCACTGGCTCGGCGGCGGCGACGGGGTCGGCCACCGCTGCTCAGGCTCCATCAGCGCGGCTCAAGCGGCGAGGCAGCGGGGCATGGCGGGCTAGGGTTAGGGTTGCGTGCGGGAGCGGCGCTTGGGGACGGAGTCAGGGCAAAGGGTCGTAAGGCAGGAGGTGGCGACGGCGTCCGTGGCAGGAGGTGCTGCTCCACCGACGTGGAGGCTCTATGGCGGCTCCTCCGGCCGGATCTAGCACTCTCTCTGTCAGATCGGATTGGGGAGGGAAGCTCCGCAGGGATCGGCGGCGTATCGATGGGAGGGCGGCGGCGAAGGGACGAGAGTAGCGCAGGGACGAATGCTAGTTGTGCCTACGAGAGGTAGGCGCTCGAGGGCATCGTGCGTGCGTGCGTGTGGGTCGTGCCTGTTTTTTTTCGCTGTTTTTTCTTCGTAGATTTTTTTCGTCTGGTTCTGTTGCTTGTGAGGGGAGTACGTAGAGGCATCGCTAGGTGGTTTACTTCGAGTTTTTTTTACCGCTCGTCGGTTTAGGGGGAATTGCTCGGAGGTGGGAGGTGGGAGGGAGGACAAAAAAAACCCATGATAGGTGGAACAAAAATTAACCGACGGAGACTATCAAATAAGACATTAAGAGTAGAGATAAAGCAGGTGCTGTTTTTTCGCGGTGGCTCTTTGGAGGCTCAACGGCTGTTGTTTCCTCTTTACTGTGATGAATTTGGAAATTATTTGGGTAGCTCATTATTGGTCATACATGGGGTGCTTGATGTTGC
Organism: Triticum aestivum; assembly: GCF_018294505.1. NCBI lineage: Eukaryota > Viridiplantae > Streptophyta > Magnoliopsida > Poales > Poaceae > Triticum > Triticum aestivum. The sequence goes on from NC_057810.1 coordinate 677,726,187, forward strand.
TACGCTAGAGGCCATTACATGCCGGAAAGCGTTGTCTTAGGCGGAGGATCTACAAATTTTTTGGGCCGCACGAGACTCCAAGCAAATTGTGAATGATATACCAAAATCATTAATTGATAAGTACTCATTGCGAAGATCATTCCCACATTTCTAGGTTGCGACAAGTGGCACGATGTATGTGCGTCACTTGTCGCAACCTGGGAGTTTTCCCTTCTTTCATAGATCTGTTTATTCAAAACGGTTTATCTTTTAAATCGTGCGTCCAAATCTTAAACCGTTTTCATCGTCGAATTCCTCGCGTCGAGATCTTCAAAACTAGATCCCATGTTGATAGGTTTTGACGAAATTTTTTTCACGAAAAAAAAACGGACGAAAAAATCCGAACCGGGAGCACGGGTTTTTCCCTTTCCGAAAGAGGCACGCTGTGCCTCTCGCGAAATGACAACCATGCCTCTCACAGAAGCAAAACCATGCCTCTCGCAAAAAAAAAGAGAAAACACATTTTTTTTGTTTCCGAGGAGGCACGGCCGTGCCTCTTGCGAAAGCATAACCATGCCTTTCGCAGAAGTAAAACCGTGCCTCTCGCGAAAGAAAAAAAACAGAAAATGCGGTTTTTTTCGATTTCAAAAGGCACGGCCGTGCCTCTCACGAAAGTACAAATGTGCCTCTGGCGGAAGCAAAACCATGCCTCTCAGAAAGGAAACAAAAAACACGGTTTTTTTTTTGTTTTCAAAAGGCACGGCTCTCGCGAAAGGGACGGTGAAACATCAACCTAAAACAGCAATTACAAGTTACAACCAGTAAACCAAATGCTTGATACTTTTATTATTCAGAAAACACACAAAAGATATGTGTTAGATGGAGGGTTAAGACTACATCTCATGTTTGAGTTGTACCGAAGGCCAAGGGTGGAAACAGTTTGACAGAGCACATAGTTAGCACCAAGAGGGTGGAAGAAATTAGTAGTTAGTACCTTGGGGAGATTAGGCATTGGTCCATTGACGAACTGCAAAACACAGTATCACATATTGCCCAAGTCTGAAACCACATTAGCATGGCAAATCAGAACAGAAAACACGATTTTGAATGAGGATGGTTTGTACCTGCACATGTGCAAAGGGACCCGTCGGATCAGGCTGTGCACGGTCCAGCAGCGTGTTCTCCTCATCCTCGACCGCCTCCGTCTCCTCCTCCTTCTCCTTCTCCTCGTCCACTGGCTCGGCGGCGGCGACGGGGTCGGCCACCGCTGCTCAGGCTCCATCAGCGCGGCTCAAGCGGCGAGGCAGCGGGGCATGGCGGGCTAGGGTTAGGGTTGCGTGCGGGAGCGGCGCTTGGGGACGGAGTCAGGGCAAAGGGTCGTAAGGCAGGAGGTGGCGACGGCGTCCGTGGCAGGAGGTGCTGCTCCACCGACGTGGAGGCTCTATGGCGGCTCCTCCGGCCGGATCTAGCACTCTCTCTGTCAGATCGGATTGGGGAGGGAAGCTCCGCAGGGATCGGCGGCGTATCGATGGGAGGGCGGCGGCGAAGGGACGAGAGTAGCGCAGGGACGAATGCTAGTTGTGCCTACGAGAGGTAGGCGCTCGAGGGCATCGTGCGTGCGTGCGTGTGGGTCGTGCCTGTTTTTTTTCGCTGTTTTTTCTTCGTAGATTTTTTTCGTCTGGTTCTGTTGCTTGTGAGGGGAGTACGTAGAGGCATCGCTAGGTGGTTTACTTCGAGTTTTTTTTACCGCTCGTCGGTTTAGGGGGAATTGCTCGGAGGTGGGAGGTGGGAGGGAGGACAAAAAAAACCCATGATAGGTGGAACAAAAATTAACCGACGGAGACTATCAAATAATACATTAAGAGTAGAGATAAAGCAGGTGCTGTTTTTTCGCGGTGGCTCTTTGGAGGCTCAACGGCTGTTGTTTCCTCTTTACTGTGATGAATTTGGAAATTATTTGGGTAGCTCATTATTGGTCATACATGGGGTGCTTGATGTTGCTACGCTAGAGGCCATTACATGCCGGAAAGCGTTGTCTTAGGCGGAGGATCTACAAATTTTTTGGGCCGCACGAGACTCCAAGCAAATTGTGAATGATATACCAAAATCATTAATTGATAAGTACTCATTGCGAAGATCATTCCCACATTTCTAGGTTGCGACAAGTGGCACGATGTATGTGCGTCACTTGTCGCAACCTGGGAGTTTTCCCTTCTTTCATAGATCTGTTTATTCAAAACGGTTTATCTTTTAAATCGTGCGTCCAAATCTTAAACCGTTTTCATCGTCGAATTCCTCGCGTCGAGATCTTCAAAACTAGATCCCATGTTGATAGGTTTTGACGAAATTTTTTTCACGAAAAAAAAACGGACGAAAAAATCCGAACCGGGAGCACGGGTTTTTCCCTTTCCGAAAGAGGCACGCTGTGCCTCTCGCGAAATGACAACCATGCCTCTCACAGAAGCAAAACCATGCCTCTCGCAAAAAAAAGAGAAAACACATTTTTTTTGTTTCCGAGGAGGCACGGCCGTGCCTCTTGCGAAAGCATAACCATGCCTTTCGCAGAAGTAAAACCGTGCCTCTCGCGAAAGAAAAAAAAACAGAAAATGCGGTTTTTTTCGATTTCAAAAGGCACGGCCGTGCCTCTCACGAAAGTACAAATGTGCCTCTGGCGGAAGCAAAACCATGCCTCTCAGAAAGGAAACAAAAAACACGGTTTTTTTTTGTTTTCAAAAGGCACGGCTCTCGCGAAAGGGACGGTGAAACATCAACCTAAAACAGCAATTACAAGTTACAACCAGTAAACCAAATGCTTGATACTTTTATTATTCAGAAAACACACAAAAGATATGTGTTAGATGGAGGGTTAAGACTACATCTCATGTTTGAGTTGTACCGAAGGCCAAGGGTGGAAACAGTTTGACAGAGCACATAGTTAGCACCAAGAGGGTGGAAGAAATTAGTAGTTAGTACCTTGGGGAGATTAGGCATTGGTCCATTGACGAACTGCAAAACACAGTATCACATATTGCCCAAGTCTGAAACCACATTAGCATGGCAAATCAGAACAGAAAACACGATTTTGAATGAGGATGGTTTGTACCTGCACATGTGCAAAGGGACCCGTCGGATCAGGCTGTGCACGGTCCAGCAGCGTGTTCTCCTCATCCTCGACCGCCTCCGTCTCCTCCTCCTTCTCCTTCTCCTCGTCCACTGGCTCGGCGGCGGCGACGGGGTCGGCCACCGCTGCTCAGGCTCCATCAGCGCGGCTCAAGCGGCGAGGCAGCGGGGCATGGCGGGCTAGGGTTAGGGTTGCGTGCGGGAGCGGCGCTTGGGGACGGAGTCAGGGCAAAGGGTCGTAAGGCAGGAGGTGGCGACGGCGTCCGTGGCAGGAGGTGCTGCTCCACCGACGTGGAGGCTCTATGGCGGCTCCTCCGGCCGGATCTAGCACTCTCTCTGTCAGATCGGATTGGGGAGGGAAGCTCCGCAGGGATCGGCGGCGTATCGATGGGAGGGCGGCGGCGAAGGGACGAGAGTAGCGCAGGGACGAATGCTAGTTGTGCCTACGAGAGGTAGGCGCTCGAGGGCATCGTGCGTGCGTGCGTGTGGGTCGTGCCTGTTTTTTTTCGCTGTTTTTTCTTCGTAGATTTTTTTCGTCTGGTTCTGTTGCTTGTGAGGGGAGTACGTAGAGGCATCGCTAGGTGGTTTACTTCGAGTTTTTTTTACCGCTCGTCGGTTTAGGGGGAATTGCTCGGAGGTGGGAGGTGGGAGGGAGGACAAAAAAAACCCATGATAGGTGGAACAAAAATTAACCGACGGAGACTATCAAATAAGACATTAAGAGTAGAGATAAAGCAGGTGCTGTTTTTTCGCGGTGGCTCTTTGGAGGCTCAACGGCTGTTGTTTCCTCTTTACTGTGATGAATTTGGAAATTATTTGGGTAGCTCATTATTGGTCATACATGGGGTGCTTGATGTTGCTACGCTAGAGGCCATTACATGCCGGAAAGCGTTGTCTTAGGCGGAGGATCTACAAATTTTTTGGGCCGCACGAGACTCCAAGCAAATTGTGAATGATATACCAAAATCATTAATTGATAAGTACTCATTGCGAAGATCATTCCCACATTTCTAGGTTGCGACAAGTGGCACGATGTATGTGCGTCACTTGTCGCAACCTGGGAGTTTTCCCTTCTTTCATAGATCTGTTTATTCAAAACGGTTTATCTTTTAAATCGTGCGTCCAAATCTTAAACCGTTTTCATCGTCGAATTTCTCGCGTCGAGATCTTCAAAACTAGATCCCATGTTGATAGGTTTTGACGAAATTTTTTTCACGAAAAAAAAACGGACGAAAAAATCCGAACCGGGAGCACGGGTTTTTCCCTTTCCGAAAGAGGCACGCTGTGCCTCTCGCGAAATGACAACCATGCCTCTCACAGAAGCAAAACCATGCCTCTCGCAAAAAAAAAAGAGAAAACACATTTTTTTTGTTTCCGAGGAGGCACGGCCGTGCCTCTTGCGAAAGCATAACCATGCCTTTCGCAGAAGTAAAACCGTGCCTCTCGCGAAAGAAAAAAAACAGAAAATGCGGTTTTTTTCGATTTCAAAAGGCACGGCCGTGCCTCTCACGAAAGTACAAATGTGCCTCTGGCGGAAGCAAAACCATGCCTCTCAGAAAGGAAACAAAAAACACGGTTTTTTTTTGTTTTCAAAAGGCACGGCTCTCGCGAAAGCGCAACTGTGCCTCCCGCGGAAGGAAAAAACAGAAAACGTGTTTTTTCATTTCTGGGAGGCATGACCGTGACTCTCGCGAAAGCAAAACCGTGCCTCTTATGAAAGCAAAACCATGATATTCAAAAAAAAATCCAAAAGCTAAGGAAGACAGGTGGAAAAGCGAAACGTAAAAAAAACCAAAAAAACCGTTTAAAAGCCGAAAACGCGTGCGAAAAAAAATCCAAAGAAAGCGCCGAGAGCGCGACACGTGACGGGCGGCTGAGAGCGCTTCAAATTTTACTGATCGTTGTGAGGCCCCCGAAGAAGCGCTCTCAACTAGATGCTCCCATAATATACACAGAGGCAATCATGAGAGGTATGATTCCATTATTAGAGAGATCAAGGTTAGAGTGGAAGTTTTCAATTGTAAACTTATTTTCGATCACGAGTGCCACGTCTGGTTGGTTTAACCCCATGATCCATTTTATATCCCACTTTTTATGGACTTTGAGCAATAAAGCTTGGTGTTACCCCTCAAAAAATAAAAATAAAATATATTTTTGAGACAAAATAAAATAAATACAGAGAGACATTGTCGCGCCTCAGGAATTGGCCCGTTGCTGGATCCAGTGTGCCTTGTAGTGTTGCCCCTTTTTGGTCGGCCTATCACCGAGTTTTGTTTCTTTTCATTTTTAATTTTAGTTTTTTATATATTTCTGCTTCATTTTTTCTATGTTTTTTTTGATAAACTCATTATTTTCTATGTTGTTTCAATAGATAAACTCATTCATTTAAAATGGGAAACATTTCCCTATGGCAAGTCAGCTGAAACTTCGGCCGGCCGCCTCGCTCACTACGAACGTGGGCTCTAGCACACAAGCCACGTAGCGCTGGCCCACCCACACCGCTTCTTTTACTTTTCTTATCTCAAGTCACGACCTCATCCACTCGTTCCCCTTCCATCTTCCTCACGGCTGCTGGTTTCTCAACAGAGCTCACCTCTCTTCCGACCTCCCAGCGTCGACGCACCTACAGGCCAACCACCACTGCAACGCTGCTACATCACCATACCCCGCATCTAGTGCGGGTATGCTGGAAAACGACGAGGTGCGGTGCTGAAACCTGACCAGCATGCCCTTCTGACCAGCGGGGTTTTGCTTTAGCCAGCGATGGTGGTAGTTGGCGGCTACGGCGATGGCGGAAAATAAGTTGCTTTTATTTTTTATTTTGTTTTTTGCTGGAACCTGCCTTCTTTTTTGCTGCAACAAGCAGAGGATGTGCTCGGCGGCGAACGGCACGGCATGGCCGCCATGATTTTTTTTTTTGTTTTTTGCTGCAACTAGCATTTGTTTTGCTGGAACCAACCTTTTGTTTTGCTACATCGGAGAAGACTACATGCTTGGGAATAAGCTGCATCCAGGGAACTTTTTTGCTACATCCGACATCAATTTTTGTTGGAACCAGCACTAGCGTCATCTACGACCCGTCGACTTGAGGGGAAAATGCTACAACCCGTGCATCAAATTGCTACGGCCGGCATTTTTTTTGTTGGAACCACTCGAGTCATAACGGAGGAGCTGCATCTAGCGGCATAATTTGCTACATCCGGCCCTGATTTTTGCTGGAAGTAGCACGAGCAGCTCGGATGCTGCAACCGGGGGCCAAGGTTGTCATGACCACGCTGGCTGCGCTACGACGTCAGGCGATGCTCGGGGACACCGACGTTTTTCATGTTGCATCGGATGCAGCAGGGGCTGCTAGCGACGACGGGAGACCTGTTGAAGGGCGAGAGCTGATGGGCGGCGAGTGCGGGCGGCCGGAGCGACGAGCGTAGGTGGCGTCGTTAGCCGGCAAACGTAGGCAGCCAAGGACGAGTGCGGGCGGTGGTGAGCGCGAGTCCGCCATGGTTCCAAGATACTGGTCAACGCGAGACTTGATGCGAAGGGGATGTGTGACATGGGGAAATCAACGACAGGGAGTGGCCTAATGGAACGGTTGTGGGCCGTCCGACCGAAATTTCGGCCGGCTGACCCGCGCCTATCACTGACCTTTAAAAAAAATTCATTCATGCTATTTCACAGTAATTCACATGCATTTTTTTGTTAAACGGTACTAATCAGTCCTTGTGACCGTTTTTAAATAACATAAAGTCGCATATGCTCTTCATTGAAGTATTTCAAGTATTATCTTGTACAATATTTTATCATGTGTGACTTTTTTCTAGATGGTGAACATATTTCAAAAAGTATATCTTTTACAAAGTATTCTTAGTTAAACTACATCTTAGTAATTTGTTCTTTAGTTGCAAAACTTCAGTTTCAATTTTTGTTACCTATATCAGTTAGTCCGATTTGGAATTCTCACTATGCCATTAATTTCAAGCTGATTATGAAAACATTGTACCACAATCTTCGTCGGCGAGTCCGGTATAAGGGTTGTGGAGTGGGAGGCGTAGTGTAATCATGGTCGTTCCTCAATCCGGGCTATTTTGGGCTGATTTTAAAAAGCCAAACCTAAAAAATCCAAGCCCGAGCGGACACGGTCTAAAAAATAGAACTACGATACTTTCCTGTTTAAAACCATTAAATTAATAACTTTTGGAATATATTCATACATTATTATTTATATGTTTCACTGAAATCCATTTCAAGCATTTTTGGGGTTATTTCAGGCTTCAGGCCACCCCTTTGGACGAAACCGAAGCTAGAGCTGCCCGGACTGTCGGATTTCGGGTTTTGGGCTGGGCTGCCCATGCTCATCTCAGTGTAGAAGATGTATTCAACCTTTTTTTTTTGAACCTAGGATGTAGTCAACCTTGCGAATGCACACAACTACATACGCATAGAATACTCTAAAACATACGCATAGAAAAATGGGTAGAGGTTTCTTTGTTAATAATTCTGTCAAACGTACGTAGTACAATGGTGTTCTCCTCTTTATATGGACTATAAAACGATGAGCGGGGAACCTACAAGGTTGGCGTGCGCACGCTTCGAGTAGAGCACATGACGGTCATTTGGAAATAGGACGGCAATGGATAAAATGTTTCCACCCGGACACCAAAAAAAGCTTCGTTTTCATCCCTTGCGCACAGAGAAATATAAGCACACATTTTTCTTTCCAACCAACGTGTGTATGTAGAGAAAGGGAGAAGATCCCTTTTTGAAGAAAATAAGATAGCAGCAAATGGTCTGGAAGGGTTTCAGTGTGCAGTGGACGGCTTATTAGCTTGTGTACCTTGCAGACCGATTGATCTTCAGAATCAGGTTAGATGGCCCCTTCGGCGCCCCTTGAAGGCGATGTCCCTCGCATGCTTCTTGCTGGCAAGGTGCTTCCGGGTAGTGGACTCGTGCTCTTCGTCAGAGTCTGACAGAGGGGCGACGGCAGAGGCAGCAGCCACATATCGCTGTAAGAGACAGAGAGCAACGGGAATCAATATATATGCTAGGTACTCATATATAGAAGTAAGAGATCCCGCGGGGTTGAGAATTAGTCGCAAATGGATAAAAAATCAGCAAGTCACTCTTCGCGGAACTGTGGTGGGCAAGACGAGAGTAGCCTTTAAATCGGCAGGAAGGTAGTGGTAATTTTTGGTAGATCGTCTGTCTTGTGTTGTTGTTGATGTTATAGTTTAAATTGTAACATCAATCGGAATTGGAAGTGGGTAGGATCTAGCAGTAGGAGTAGCTTGTAGCTATGAAAGGTACGTACCTGGCTTAGGCCAATGGCATGGCTGCTGCAGGAGACGATGTGCTGCATCCAGTCAAGCCACTCAACGGGATTGGTTGGTCTTTGGCCCCCGCGATGCAACTTGATCACATTCTTTGGAACCCCCCTCAACGCGGCAACCGGCATATGAGCGACATCGTGCCCTTCATATTTGACTTGTATTGATTTGAGGTTCTGGCAGCACCCGTGGAGTGGGGCGCCGCGGCGACTGGCCTTCATACAACTCCCCGAGATCTGTAATCATTAATGTAGTGAGATAATTGGTACTGACCTGTAATCATTTTTCTTAACTTAACCTAACTCACGCCCGTAAAAACACATTTTTCATTCCTTAACTTAACTTAGTAGTACAATAGAATAAGCCAAATTAAGTTCGTATTACATTAAACTGTAGTATATACATTAATTGAACATTAAGCAAAAGATACATCACCATGCAATCTTGAAGCACGATTCTCTCCAGATTCGGGACACTCTTTAACACGTGCGCCAAAACCTGGCATCCATCCCCAATCTGACATTCCGTGAGGACCAATGATCTCAGGTTATGAAACTCGCTGAATAGTTTGGGTTCCTCCCCAACCAATGCCTGCATTTTAAATCCGTGCATACAACATATACAGATAAGTTGATTTGATGCACAAAGATCATCAGTTCATGCACAAAGATAGATAGAACTGTACGAACGTACCCATGTGGTGAACCACCGCAGTTCCAAAGCTCTTGCTGTTCGAAGGGATTTCAAGAGACCGAGTACGCCAGCATGGCACGAGATGGATGCCACGGTGAGGGACGGATCTCTTCTTCCACGGTGACCGGCATGCTGACGTTCAAGGAAACAAGGGCAGGAGCGGTGAGGCACAGTCGGGCCTCGCTCGAACTGCTCTCGATGGCCAACCTCTTGAGCGACCGGGAGGCGATGCAGATGCGGTTGGCGTTGTCGTCCCAGGACCGCCGGTGGCACTCGCAGTTGACGAGCTGCATGTCTTCCAGGACAGGGCACTGGGATCTCAGCTCCTCCTCGAAGCTCTCTAAAAGGATCAATCCGGAGAGGGACAACCTCGTTAGACGGCTGGTGACGGTGGGTGTGCGGCTGAAGATGCCGAAGGAAAAGAAGGGATCCTTGTGAGATCTGTGGTGGCCTCCAGCGCCATGGTCGTAGTCGCAGGCGACACGGAGCTCGGCGGGGCGGCGCGCAAGGGCGCGGCGGATCCACCGGTCCATGCCCCTGCGGAGGTCCACGTCGCCACCGAGGTGCAGCCGGTACACGTCGAGCAGCGACGCGATGTTGAGGGGCAGGACGGAGTCGGCGAAGTCCTCGAAGTCTTGTCGCTGCGTGATCTCCCTGCCCCTTCTCTTGTCCCGCGCTCGTCTGTACGCGTCGTGCATGGCGGCGTCGTAAGGGCCGTGGTAGGACGGCTCCGGCTCCGGTTCGTCGTCCAGGAAGTCGCGGTGGTGGATGTCGACGCACGGCACGGCGCGCCAGAGGTGCCTCCACCGGCGCGAGAGCAGGCTGGTGTGCACCACCTGCCGGGAGCGGAGGCACGACAGCACGCTGTGCAGGAGGCAGTCCGGAAGGTTGCTCAGCCGGTCGCCGCCGGCAGCGGCAGGTGGCGTCCCCATCGAGAGAGAGAGACTCGATCGAATCTTTGTCTTGGTTCGATATCCCGATCGATCTCTCTTTTCTTTTGTCCAGTATTTACGGGTGGAAGTTGGGCTACACATGTATACGTACGTACCGGATCGATACGGGATCGGTTGGTCGTGAATACCCGTTACGGACCCGCGGAGACGTACGTACGTCCCCATTGAGTGGATCGTTCCCGTTCCGGGACGCGGTTTTTTACGTTCGCGTTTCATATGCAGCACGAATCCGAGACGATCATCATGCATGATGTCTAATCAGTTAGGCCCATTGTTTTGTCAGCCATGCACCAGCCACATGCTAGTAGATTCGTTTCTCTAGCTAGATCCTGTGCATGCTCTGCGCACGTTTTCCTCCATATTCCTGTTTAGTGGCAGGTCAGCCTCATAATTATATCTGGCCTGGATAATTAACGTCGCTAGTTACTTTTTTTGCATGATAACGTCACTAGTTACTGTGAGATTATTACATGTTAACCCACAACCTCATTAAAAAATCACGTGCATGCAATTTTTTTGAAGCCTTTGTCAGACTTTATAAAAGATGTGCCTGAACTTTGCCATGAAAATCAGGAGGACTTTTGAAAAAACCAATAAAAATTGAAAAGTTCTTTGAGTTTTGGCGACAAAGTTCCAAAAATATGGTTAAAAAGTACTCTACCTATTTTTCAAAAATTGCGAGCTATGCCAAAGTTTTCCAAAAGTTCTTCTATTTGTCATGACAAAGTTCAGATACCAGTTTAACAAAGTTTGGTTCTATTTAAAACTATTTAAAGAACATTCTTTGAGAACAATTTCAATTACATGATATTTTAATTTTGTGATGTTTAAATTACTTCCAACATCATAGGCTAGAGAGATAATCACGTGACTTAATTCCACAACTGAAGGGATAAAGCAAATCTAGCTACTACTGGACAAGACTAGCCAACAGCGTCACCTACTACTGAACAAGACTAGTCTAATTTCTATCAGAGCCCTTCTCAGCTTTCTCACAGACATCACGGATAGATTTGGACGGTCGAGATATGCGCTGTGAATGGAACGCGAAAGTAAATGCCTTTTCCCATCGTTCCGCGCCGGCCGGAGTACGTACGGTACGGAGAGGAGCACCCTAGATAACGCGCGATTCCATCCATTGCTTTGCTCTCTCTCTCTGTCACTCCCAGTCTCCTTGTCCCGCCGGCGCTAGCTGAACCAAAACTAAATTCCCAGCATGCATGCCTGCGTCTGCGTGCTCGTGCGTCCCGTCGGAGCCTCCTCAATCGAACCGATGGAGCTCGTCTCCTTTGCTCTCCGATCAGCCCCTAGCGACGGGACGGCCGACTCTCTTCCTCGCGCGACATTACCTCTCCTCATCCTCTCCTTCCTCTCCGGCCACAAAGCAAAGCATGAGGCCATCTTCCTTTTTCCTTGGTCAACAACTGCGCTCCGAGGTGTCAATCCACATCGTCTCCTTCCTCTCCGCCCCCGCGACGCCATCGTGCGTTGACCGCGCCTACCTTGAAGCTAGCTTGACCGCATGCTGCGCATCGAATGAAGAGGAGACGTGTGCATACATTGCATCTCATGGACTAGTACGTCTAGGACTCTAGCTACTCTAGGACGTGACATGCCATTTCATTGGAAGTGACTCAAACGTTTACATGTATTGCTAGCTTGACCGTGTGTGTGTAGCATGCACAAGTGTGCGTGCGTGCGTGCGTGCATGGCTGCATGCCAGGGAGTGGCGTTAGTGGGTGCATGTTTAGCTGTGTTAGCCTGGTTAATCCACTTTATTTCAGAAGGAGAACATGATAAAAGGCACAAGTGTGCGTGTGTTAGAGCATCTCCAACAGAAGATGCAAATTTAAAGATGTAAAACATGAGATGTAAAAATTTACATCTCCAAATAATGGCCAACTCCAACAAATGATGCAAAACGGAGATGTAAAAGAGCAACTCCAATAGAAGCATAGAAAACATAAATTAACGACTAGCACAACCAATCTCCTACTACTTCATTTCAACATAGTTCATAAAATTCATACATAGTTCAAACATAGAAAACATAAATTAACGACTAACACAATTAATCCGAGGGCACCCAGTACTCCTCCTCGTCGTCACTCAAGAGACATGAGAACTCCTCGTCGTCCTCCTCCGAGGACTCGATGAGGATCACCATCGAGGGACCGGCCTCGTCCTCCTCCTTCATCTCCTTCTTTTGCTCAGCTTCGCGCTTCCAGAAGAACTCCTGCTCGGCCTGGACGTAGTCCGCATTCTCACACTGGAGCGGAACTCCTTTGCACGGAGTCTCAGAGTGCGGATGTTTCCCTGAAAGCAATGTGGTAGCACTCAGATTGAATCATTTGTTGTTCCCTGAAGGTCAGTTGTGTTGATCATTTTGCCACGCCACATATATTCACTCTGGCATTGTCTGGGCCTAACCAAAAAAAAATGTTTGGCTTGCAACAATTTTAGGCTGCTCATGTGGTCACCTTCGCCTGCTTCTGCACCGGCTCCCGCACCTGCTCATAACAGCCCGTCCTCCATCTCAGACATGCTCGGCGGTGTTTCATCTTTGGCTGAGCTCGATGCCCTCACGATACCTGTCACACCGGCCCTCTTCAATATATGTATAATCTCCCATTTCCACTGCCTTTTGGATGCCTCACGTCGCGGACATGTCTTTGCAGGATGACGAAACCCCGTGCACCTTACTGTACACCATCAGCGGCCAGAAGGAGGACGTGGGGAAGGCGACGATAATGCATCCGAAGGAACAATTGTTCCACAACCGGCCGATCCTCCCTGACGTCTTCAAGGTTTCCGTGGCCAGTGTTGAACCGGAACACGAGAATTTGGCTCCTCCAGTAGCACTAGCGGGAGATGACGACGAGAACCCGCCGCGGTTTTGCGATTACAAGCGTTGGGTCCTGTTGTGGCCAAAGAGTCTGCTTCGTTTGGAGGCGGCCAGGAGCACACCCATGACCAAGCAACCTCATCAAGGTATGAACACCAACACCTCACCTACCCAATTAGCGTCGCCTGTCGTGCCGGGTGAGGAAGAGGCTCCATTACTGGCTGATGACGTCCCCACCGTCGAAGAAGCAATGCCTGATGCCATCGACGAGGATGGCGATGACCCTCTACAGTATCTCAATACTGGCGCCTCTGACGATGGAGGATTGATGGCTCAGCAGTATGAGTACTCAGGGTTTGAGCGTGATGAGTCGGTGCCAGAATTGCCGGAGGATGAGCGTATTATAGGCTCACTTCAAGTAGGAAAGAATCACGGGAAGAGACCGCGGAAAGGCAACAAAGCTTCTTCTATGATCCAGCCGCCTCAGCAACCTCGGGTTCATATCAAGACCATATACCGATCCCCGGTGCGGCAAAATGTCATATCCCCGGTGATCTGATCCTACCTGAGGCAGTAATAGAGGCCATGTTCGGCGATCTAAGGAGACTTCATGACGATGTGCTGTGGAGAGAGAAAAACCTGATCACCTTGGAAAATCCAGGATACCCGATGACGTGGTTAACGTGCCGCAACAAAGGTCGTACGTCGACACATTCCCCGCGGAAAAGTTCTTCCTTTGATTCGATTACATCTTCGACATGTTTCACTTGAAAAAGCTAGATTTTACGTTTGTCCGCCTTTTTACCTTGTACATGAACCACATCATTAGGATTGAGCAGATACCTTATATCTGTGTCGCTGACCCGTACTTCATGCACGAGGGCTTCTTGGCAGTCTGCCTAGAGCACCGTGAATACGCGAGGGACTACATCGCCGATTTCATGGCCGCCAATAAGGAGAAGGAGATGATTCTAGTGTCTTATCATCCCATGTAATTCATCCGCAGATATCTTTGCTTCGATTTCAATCATTCATTTGCACACATGGAGGCTAACTTGAGGTGTACTTATTTTGCGCAGCGGCAGGCACGCCATTCTCATCATCCTTTACCCCCTATTCTCCCACGCTCTTTACTTGGACTCATCGAAGAACCTGAAGAAAAAGAATTACACCCACATTAGGTCTGTTCTCGACAGTGGTATCTTCAAGTACGGCGTACGGGGTGGAGAGATCAAGACCAAGAGGACAAGGAACCGCGCGCCCGCCTTCGGCCATAAGATCGACTTCTACTGCATCCAGCAACTGAGTGATACTCTTAGTGATGTATTCTATGTCCTCCGCCACATGCTGGAGTACAGACGGGATCAGCAGAACCTTCGCATGTCACCGAGATCCGACGATGCCCATATTCTGCAATATGCAAAGAACGTAGGAGATATCTCGGATCATCGACTTTGAGCTGAGTTCTATCACATCCAGCGTGAACTTGCCCAAATCATCATGAAGGAGGTTGTTAAAAAAATAGGGATGTTGTACGAAGAATGGCAAATATTGCGGGAAGACGTCCGAGCACGCGTATCAACTCAACGTCTCGACCTGAAGCCTTTTACTTCGCTCAGGGACTATCTCCCTGACTTCGTTAGATGGCAGGACATGTTGGAATGATTGACGATATATGACAAAGTGTCCGTTTAGTCCATACTTTCTCTATGACGAAACTTTGAGTTATGCACGATGAAACTTTATTTGTGATGTAATTAAACCGTCCTCCTCAACTAGCAAACATCACTCTAGTTAGGGCATTTTGGGTACGATGAACTTTGTTATTTATGCTTATGATTGTTGCTTCTATTTTTGTCAAGTCCGTCTCTTTCTGTTGCTCAATTATATATGTTGCATATGATCGACTCATGTGACGATGCAAGTGCATAGATCATCGATGGCAAAGAAGTGCTACGCCAGGAGTAAACGATGAGTCGCCGGAGTGTCAGGCCCAGGTGTACCAGTTTCCGAGCGACAACCAATAGTTAGTTTAGGTTCACGCTAGTGCGAGAGGGATACAAGCTGACGCCTCAAGAAGTACTACATTATGTATGATGAGACATGTCATGTAACTTGTATAGTTGTATCATGATTATGATGTGATGACATGATTTGTGTTGGAGATATGATGAGACTATTATGTGTATCATATGATGAGCATATTGCCTGGTTATGATATGATTAGAATATTTTGTAAAACCTGTACAAAAACATTGCAAATACACAACAAAAAGAAGATATGAGAAAATATAGTAGTAGCACTCTTTAGCGCTGGATATGAAAACGCTACTGCTAAAGCACTTAGCAGTAGCGCTGGTAAGGGAGGCGCTACTGCCAAGTAGGTATAGCAGTAGCGCTTGTCAAGCCGCGCTACTACTAAGCGTTAGCTGTAGCGCCATTCCCCGCACTACTGATAGGCGTTAGACTTGCGCCACTGCTATGCTTTTCTCTAGTAGTGTATCCACACATGTATCAAGTTTCCGGTTAATACAATTCTAGCATGAATAATAAACATTTATCATGAAATAAGGAAATATAAAATAACAACTTTATTATTGACTCTAGGGCATATTTCCTTCAGTACTTGGGCAGAGTAACAACAACATAGAGGCCGTATAACCCGGAATTTGGTGTTTATACCTGGCATGGAAGTCGATCAAAAGGGTAAGTATAGCTATGCTCATTGAGCAGGAAGCCCCCAAGTGACCTGCGAAAAGGCATATAAGCCTAATCAAGAGGGTAAGCACAGCTATGCTCATCGAGCAGGAAGCCCCCAAGTGACCCGCGAGAAGGCATGTAAGCCTGATCAAGAGGGTAAGAAGCATAGCTATGTTCATTGAACAGGAAGCCGCCAAGTGACCGATAAGACGACATGTAAGTCGGATCAAGAGGGTGAGCAGAGCTATGTTCATTGAACAGGAAGCCCCCAAGTGACCTTATGAATAGACAATAAAGGCTCAGATACTTGGAAATGAAATGATAGAAGCCTAGAATTATCAGGGATGCCGGCTTTATTATAATGATCATAATATATACATTGAAGAAAGTATGTACAACACAAGAACCAGTGACTCAGGTGTAATAGGGCCGAAGATGAGAGATATTGCACGGCCGGCGGGTCTCCTCCTCAGATGTGTGTGAATCCTTATGTTCTCGAATATCAATGAGGTAGTATGACCCGTTGTTCAGGTTTTTGCTAACCAAAAAAAGGCCCTTCTCAAGGTGGGGATAACTTCTGCATATCTGTTTGATCTTGGATTAGCCGGAGCACCAAGTCGCCTTCTTGAAAGGTTTGGGTTTTAACCCGATGGCTATGATATCGACGCAGATCTTGCTGGTATATCGCCGAACGATGCGCCGCAAGGTCACGCTCCTCATCCAACATATCAAGAGCATCCTGGCGTGCTTTTTCATTGACAGCTTCAACATAAGCCGCCACCCGGGGCAAGTCATGATGGATATTGCTTGGAAGAACCCCCTCTGCCCCATAGACCATGAAGAAGGGCGTGTAACCTGTTGATCTGTTGGGGGGGGGGGGTGTTGATACTCTAAAGCACTGAGGGTAATTCCTCAACCCAACAACCCCGCATCCTTTGTAAAGGGACCATAAGCCGGGGTTTTATCCCTCTCAAGATTTCTTCATTGGTTCTTTCAGCTTGACCATTGGACTGGGGGTGAGTTATCGAGGAGACGTCAAGACGAATATGCTCTTGTTGACAGAACTCTTTCATAGCACCTTTGGATAGATTAGTGCCATTATCAGTTATGATGCTATGAGGGTAACCAAAACGGAAGATTACTTGTTTTAGGAATTGAACCGTCGTTGCTGCATCACACTTACTGACCGGCATTGCTTCAACCCACTTAGTAAATTTATAAACTGCCACCAAGAGGTGGGTGTTCTTATCCTTAGACCTCTTGAAAGGTCCAACCATATCAAGCCCCCAGACCGCAAACGGCCAAGTAATTGGAATCATCCTCAATTCTTGAGCCGGCACATGAGCCCGTAGAGAAATTTTTTGACAGCCATCACACTTACTAACCAGATCTTCTGCATCAGCATGAGCCGTTAACCAGTAAAATCCATGACGGAAAGCTTTAGCCACAAGAGATTTAGAGCCGTGATGGCCACAATCACCTTCATGTATCTCCCTTAGAATCTCATGACCCTCTTCAAGAGAAACACAACGCTGGAACATGCCTGTGACAGTGCATTAGTGTCACACCATTGACAATGGTCATAGACCTAGACCGCTGGGTTAATTTCTGGCACCCCGGCTCAGAGAAACTGGAATGCCCCGTATTCCAGCCCAGAGATCGAGGAGAAGTCTTCTGGAATACGGAACTGCTTAGCATAGAACAAATCTGCTCTTTATTACAATCTATATGGGTACAAGGGGGTTACATCGGCACAGTGAAACTACGCGTGCCACGGTTGCTCCATGCAAGCAGCAGAAAATCATGAAGCAGCGGAATAATTCTAGCAGTGGAACAGTGACGACGGTGATGAACTCCACTCCGCAGGGACTCTGGCTGGTACGCTTATCTTAGCTCGTAAACAAGGAATCCACGGCAAACAAGCAATCAAATCCGGCATGACCTGCAAACTGGCATGACACGCCAGGTCAGTACATTGAATGTACTTGCAAGCTCACAGCAACTAAAGCAATCATGACAAACGATAACATGGCAATTACAAATTATTAAGCAATGTTGACCACGATACTATTAGAACAACATAGCATGCACAACATGATACATCTAGAACAATACGAGCATGGCATAAACGTATGAAGTTGATGAGACTAGCATGCAGCACGATGAAACTTTCATGCACCAACTTACTCTGCTCGGGTTATCTCGTAACCATCACCTGCACAAACTTACCATCACGGACATCACACGATCATCTCGGGATCCAATCAAGCTTGGTATTAACAATATTATAGTAATCATTTATGACCACAAGGAGCTTGGCTTTTACCCTTGACTCTCGCATAACACCACAAATATCCAACGAGTCGGTATTCACGATACCACAGTGATCCTCTCACGATCACATAAATATCAACCAACTTCTTTCATCATCGAACCGGGGTTGTTATTAAGCACATTATTATTACAGTTGACCCACAGTGTGACCAACTACGAATTGGGCCCATATCCACGGGCGTGGCTATCGATAGATTAAACACACACTCTGCAGAGGTTAGCACACTGTACCCGCACCACGGAACCCATGGTCTCGCACTCCCATACGTGCGGACACGGCGTTCCGGCAAAATTGATCTACTGCCATGGCACTCTCCCGGCCACTCCGATCAACTCCCCTTTGGGCTAAGTCCTGGGTGGCCCCGTGCCTACCAAAGGCACCAACAGCCACTGTCGTGGCAAAACGGTCCCAATCGGGGACAAGGATCCTTACAAAAACATCGGGCACACCAGGCTTATGCCATCCTACCTGGCCAAGGTAGCGCCCGTGCATAACCTTCCCTCGCGGGAGGCACCGACAAGAGGCATGACAATAGACCCAGCTAGGACCTTCCCATAAGGTAAGCGTGGTTGCACTGGTCAACTCGATATGGTGGCACCATGACTCAGCCAACAGTTGTTCAAGTTTAATTTAATCCGGTTAAACTTGAATGCAATATGCTGAGCCATGATAAAATAACATGATGCAACTACAATGCATGAACATGATATCAACATAAGCATGGTGATGCATCATAATCAACGAGCATAACAACAACATTTAACCATTTATCCAGATGAGCATGGCATACTGACGAGCATAAATATCACAACTAGCACACCACTCATAGCATAACATGACCTCTAGCATCAACAATAAATACCATGCAAAAACATAACGATAAACTACCATGCAAGCATTTAACCAACTGGGTGCAAAGGAACATGCATAACAACGGTACTCGGGACAGACGATAGTCATGCACCGAAGACCATCGCCAACATCAACATGTACTACTACCAAGAATGAAAGTAATACTAGCAAGATAAATGATAACCAGATGCATCGAAACATAGCGCGAAAGTGAACAAGAAACCATAGGCAGTACCGAAACAACGATAACAGCAACAAGTAAACCAACAGACAATTATTAAATGTTCAAGTTGAAAACCATGGCTACTGCATGACCATCATGCAAATGGGTGTTGTGGCTTGCCTGGGGATGAAGGATACTCCGGGGAGATGTGTGGAACGACCGCGGAAAGAATCGCCGGAAAGGGTACTCTCTCGGAGGGGGCTGATTAGGGGCAAGGGCAAAATGGTCATTTTCAGAATGTTGAAATATAGTGAAAATGGTGAGAACAGAACAGCCTCGACGAGACGAAGACGTGGGCGTTGGATTCACCTCGATCGGAGTTACGGATAAAAAGTTAGGAGGAGTTTTCTGCCACGGACCTATCTGCAAGAAAAATATTTTCAAACAGGGCCTGGATAGAAAAACTGAAAACGTATTCTGGCGGATTACATCGCCACTTACGCTGACGTGGCGGGGTGGGTCAAAGCGGGGCCGGCGACTGGCTCACTGACGCGCGGGGCCCGCGGCCAGCTGGCAGCCAGGGGCGTGGGCGTCGTCGTCTTCCTCCTCTCGCTCCTGTTCCTCACGGAACAGAGGAGGAGAGCAGGGGAGGGAGCGGCGCTGGGGGCGGCCGGCCTAGGCCAGATCCGGCCTAGCCAAGCACGCCGACGGGACCAGCGGAGCCTGGCGCCTCCGTCCCTAGGCAGAAGGGGCGCCGGGGTGGCCTGGGGAGACGGCGAGGCGAGGCGATAGAGGAGCAACAGAGGTGGACGCCGGAGAAGGGAGCGGGCGGCTCCGGCCGTCTCCGGCCGGACGGAGACCACAGGCAGGTGCGGGGCGACGAGCCTCACCCGTTCAGAGGCTGAACGAGCGCTGGGGAGGGGTGGAACGGAGGGGAGGCCGCGACGACGGAAAGCTATAGAGAGGGCTCGGGCGATGGTGGTCTCGGCGACGCAGGGTACTCCGGGAAGGGCAAGAGGGTTGGGGCGGCTCGATGGGACTAGGCGAACGTTGTGGATGTCGAGGGGAGGCTAGAGGGGGCTTGTGGTGGCCAGAAACTAGCGAACTCCGACGACCACCGAGGAGGAGCGACGAGCTTCGGCGACTCCAGTGGGAAAATGAGGTGAGGGAGGGAGCGATGAGGAGCGGGAGGGCTCGTGGTACCTATTTATAGGCCAGGGGAGGGCTCGTGGAGGCTCTAGAGAGCTCCAGCTCGACGCCAATGGAGGTGACATAAGAGGCAGGTCACGGGCAAGCTCGACGGAGAGTAAACGAAGGCGAAACAGGAGGAGGCCAGAGCACAGAGAGACTGAGTTGATCACGGGGATGCTCCAGGACATGAATGGAGGTCGAGACGAAGAGGGAGCGGACGAGAACATCGCCGAGGTCATGCTGGAGCGCGATATTTGGCCTGTCTTCCCCGTGGTCACCGTGTGAGCTAGCACACACGATGCACTCCAAACGACCAAATCATGTCTGGCAGATAAACCGTGCTGTCCTTGGTCAAAAAGAGAAAAGAAATTAGTCAATGGGCAAATAAGTGATTGGCAGGAGGATCCAAGGGACATGAACAGAAAGGTGTTTGTGCTGCGGGGAGACAAACACAAAAGGAGTCAGGGTCTGAGCTTTGGCATGGCTTGATCAAACACTAAGAGAACCGTGGTGACCAAGTATCAGTCCAAATGGAGGAGTCTAGAAGAGAATTGCAAAAGAAAGTGCCATAATGGCCAGAAATGGGGATTTGGATGATCCACTCACATGGAGGATCAAATTAAGCTCAACTTGGGCAAGGCACAGTTATTTGATCATATGAAGATTCTGAAAATGGTTTCATACCATTTGGATAAACCAAAATGGTACTCCCTTCACAAACATCCCCACTAGCCAGAAACTTGCAAAAATTCTAGAGGGAAAATGGCTAGATGAAATATGCCCAAATTGGGTGGAGATAAGTTATGTGGATATTTTAAATCCTAGGAAAATGTACAGACACAATGGAGGAAGATAAAATATACTTGCTTCACAAACTGAAATTTTGGGCAGAATCAAAGATTTGAAGCTGTGCTCACATGGAGGCATTACATGAGCTCTACTTTGGTGGGGGGCTATGATTTGATGATATGAAGGACCATGAAAAATTTCAACTCATTTGGATATTCCCAGATGGTACCTCTTTCACAAAGCTTCTTGTTGGACAGAAACTTTGGAAAATCATAATTAAATGACTACTAGGCAAATGAGATTGCACTTTGGCATGTGGCAATTATATGGACAAGAAAAGATGTCCAAGGAGTTTGAGGTTAATTGGGAAAGTAAAATAGCACTTGCTTCACAATGTGCCATTTAGGTCAGAATAGGAAATGACTTATTTGAGCATGACGCTAAACATGGCAAATGAAATGTTTTGCCATATTTGAGGAAGATATGACCCAAAAAATTTATGAGAATTATTTGGGAATTTTAGGAGTGATGGAAATATAGGTTGCTTCACAACCTAGGGCAAATTGAGTTATTCCTTTAATAGAAAAGGAATATTCCTAATAAAAAGAATATTAGGATTTGGGTAGGATGAAAACAACAGGGTCTAGGGTTTGATAGGGGATGACAAGCCACTTTGGAAGCAAAGAAGAGGGCATCTTCTTCAGTTTCCAGACCACAAAGCCACGGAAAAACAAAACTCAGGCAAAAACCTCAGAAAATCAAAAGAAAAAGAAAAGGCTAAAAATCAGGCTGTTACAATCCTTACCCCCTTAAAGAAATCTCGTCCTCGAGATTTGGTTGCTTAGGGAACAAGCCTGAATATATCTGACCTTAAGGAAACCGTTTCCAACTTGGGTATCCTTTTCCTTTATGGTTGTTCCCACTAAATTTTATTTGACTGGCTGACTGTCTCTAAGGTTTTATCCACATTCTGACAGAACTTACCTCACATATTCATGTTTATACTGGCTCCACTTCTTTTCATATTTGCTGACTTATCTGAGATTACCCTGACCGAAATATATGTGTGTCTCACAAATCCGAGGGTGATTTCTGATGGCTGTGTCTGTACTGACAATCTTCCATAAATTGGTGACCGGATTTTTCTTGATGAACACCCAAGCTATGACTCTTTGCATTGGGTTTCTCCACTAAAGGCAGGTCCTTGGGTTCCAAACTGTAAGTGAGACATAGCTGTTTCCTGACAGATTCTGACGCACCGTAGAAGCTTCCGAATCATCTTAACTGGTTCCACTGCCTTGAGTATCATATTTGTACCAAATGTTTCTTTTGGCCAGTATAAAGGGGTACGAACCTTTATGATATTATCCGCAGACTTGACCGATGGTGGTTCTGACAGACAAGATTTTATCCATGCCAAGCTATCCATTGGTGATTCTCATAATTGAGGGCACATGCTTCGAGACTGTTATTCACATTCTGATTGCTCCTTCTGTCGGTCAGTCCATGGGGATAGTAGGCTGTGTGATGCTTCACCATAGTTGCTGGAGTCATACTGTTGAATTGACCTTTGACATGATAAAATCGTGTAGGCCCCTTAGGTTGATATCCATGGTGATCCATACTGATTCATACTGTCCGGGTTTCTGCACCATGTGGGTATTACAACAATTTTCAGTCTTGCTCCTTCATTACTGCTTTCTTGCCTGGATCCTTGTGTGAAGGAGCGGGGTCATATTGTTTTGCTGTGTGACCATAGCTTCTGTCGGGGGCAATATTCTGACGTGCGTACTCTTATCCTCATTTTATGACATGGTAGCATTATTGGAATGGCAGGTTCATCATCTCTCAAGTTCTGACCGTAGGGAAATGATCATCCGAACCCTTGCAAGAAATCAACAAATAAATCAGTAGCCACCAGAACGGTCTTTACAACTCAGATCTGGGACATTACTGAGATAACTCAACCACGGCTCAGGACGTCTGAAAAGTAGCTCAGCGCATCAGACCGGGTCGATAAGAAGAAAGTCGCAGCTCCCTAAAATAGCCAGAAGCAGCTATAGGGCTACTGTCACAAAAAGAAACTCAACAGATGTATGAGACGGCCGAAAGGCAACTAAGAACTCATGACAGTCGTTGAAGAGAGAAATAAAAATCGACATCCACCCCGGATAGCTAAAAACGGCTCAGATCATAGGCGTGGTGCCGTTACTGAAGAGAGGGAGACAAGGTCTCATCAGGATCATCTTCCAGGTTCACCGGTACTTGTACTGAGCTCACTGTTGTCGTCAATCTTCATAATTCTTTGTCACACTGCGGTGTATAGCTGGCTTCCTTCTAATAATCCTCATGTGACTGTCCGGTCTGCATTCGAGTGACTTGCAAGACCTTGGTGGTATGCTGACCGCATATATATGAAAATCTGATTCCTGAGGCAGACTTATTTTCTGACTGGTTCTTGCTTCTAACCAAACTGTTGCGGATCTGATTCTTGGGATGTACTGCCATATACTGTGAAGCTTATCTTCTTGATCATTTCTGCTATGAAATGTGCATGTTGAGGCAAACCTGATTATCCATATCACAATCAGATATCCCCAGATGTCAATGCAGTCGGCTGAGAATTCCATACTGATGCAAACTTGATACTGACAGTCCATCCAGGATTTCTTTCGCATTCAGACAAGATATTCCAATTTCACTGCAGTCTGCTGATAATTCCATTCTGTTTAGCTGAGTTTAGAAATATATGCATTCCTTGCCGACTCTTCAGGTCTGGTGTCGGATGACGAGCAACTTTAATAAGGGGAAAATTTGTAACACCGAAGGCCCAAAGAAAGAAACAAAATAAGCAACGAAAACAAAAGCACACAAGCATACTAATAATATAAAGCAATCAACACATGTTACTGCTACTCACAGAATAATATGCATGCACACCTAAGCACACAAATCTCACGGAAACTCCGGTATTACGGTCTAATATGTTGAGACGGTGTGCATGAAAGTGAAATACATGTGTGGAAAGAGTTGGCGTAACCAAGGCTACACCAAGTGCTGGCTGAACACTGGCTGGATCTGGATGGATACGGAGGCGAGGACTGACTTGGTGATCAAGCAGCAAGACACGGAGGTCACGACCACATCATCATCAAGCGTACGAAAGGGAATCGTACACGTCCAAAGAACGAGATGACATGGCAAACTAGGGGAGGAAAAGCAAGGCTGCTGGCATTGCCATCTTCTGATAACAAAGATCAGTAAGGGTTGCCAAAGGGACAAGATGGAGGGCACGATTCAGGATAGAGACACGTCTATCACCAAAACGATTTGGGTGGGTGGAGGAAACGATATCGACGCAATATCCGAGCATAACTCCTGCAAATGGTGTCTGGAACACTCGGTACCAGGGCATCACTCTGCTGGGACAGAGATGACGCCAAACACCGAAGGGCAGGCATGCAAAGAAAGAGGGTACATGTAGTGGATCAAAACCGATACCACCTACACACGCAAGATAAACCGTTAGCGACAAGATAATAATATATATGCATGCTATGCAACAAACAAATGCAGCAATCAAGTGCAACAAATCAAGTAGGGTCTATTCTACCGCTTTGTAACGTTCAGGCTAGGGCATCCTACAGCCAGACCTTCTCTGATACCAATCCTGTGGCACCCCGGCTCAGAGAAACCGGAACGCCCCGTATTCCAGCCCAGAGATCGAGGAGAAGTCTTCTAGAATACGGTAGTGCTTAGCATAGAACAAATCAGCTCTTTATTACAATCTATATGGGTATGCTACGTCTTGAGCTTGCATTGGTTTTCCTTGAAGAGGAAAGGGTGATGCAGCAGAGTAGCGTAAGTATTTCCCTCAGTTTTTGAGAACCAAGGTATCAATCCAGTAGGAGGATCCTCAAAAGTCCCACGCACCTACACAAACAAACAAAGAACTCGCAACCAACGCAATAAAGGGGTTGTCAATCCCTTCACGACCACTTGCGAAAGTGAGATCTAATAGAGATAGTATGATAAGATAAATATATTTTTGGTATTTTATAATATAGATGCAAAAAGTAAAGATGCAAGTAAAAGTAGATTGGAAGCAAATATGATAAGAGATAAACCCGGGGGCCATAGATTTCACTAGAGGCTTCTCTCAAGATAGCATAAGTATTACGGTGGGTGAACAAATTACTGTCGAGCAATTGATAGAAAAGCGAATAGTTATGAGATTATCTAGGCATGATCATGTATATAGGCATAACGTCCGCAACAAGTAGACCGACTCCTGCCTGCATCTACTACTATTACTCCACACATCGACCAACTCCTGCCTGCATCTAGAGTATTAAGTTCATAAGAATAGAGTAACGCCTTAAGCAAGATGACATGATGTAGAGGGATAAACTCATGCAATATGATACAAACCCCATCTTTTATCCTCGATGGCAACAATACAATACGTGCCTTGCAACCCTTTCTGTCACTGGGTAAGGACACCGCAAGATTGAACCCAAAGCTAAGCACTTCTCCCATGGCAAGAAAGATCAATCTAGTAGGCCAAACCCAACTGGTAATTCGAAGAGACTTGCAAAGATAACTCAATCATACATAAAAGAATTCAGAGGAGATTCAAATATTTCTCATAAATAAACTTGATCATAAACCCACAATTCATCGGATCTCAACAAACACACCGCAAAAAGAGTTTACATCGAATAGATCTCCACAAGAGAGGGGGAGAACATTGTATTGAGATCCAAAAAGAGAGAAGAAGCCATCTAGCTAATAACTATGGACCCGAAGGTCTGTTGTAAACTGCTCACAACTCATCGGAGGGGCTATGGTGTTGATGTACAAGCCCTCCATGGTCGATTCCCCCTCCGGCGGAGCGCCGACGAAGGCTCCAAGATGGGATCTCGCGGATACAGAAGGTTACGATGGTGGAAATTGTGTTTCGTTGGCTCCCTCGATGTTTTCGGGGTACGTAGGCTTATATAGGAGGAAGAAGTACGTCGGTGGCCGCCCGAGGGGCCCACGAGACAGGGGGCGCGCCCTATAGGGGTGGGCGCGCCCTACCCTCTCGTGGCCGCCTCGGCTGCTTCTTAACTTACACTCCAAGTCCTCTGGATCACGTTCGTTCCAAAAATCACGCTCCCGAACGTTTCATTCCATTTGGACTTCGTTTGATATTCCTTTTCTTCGAAATACTGAAATAGGAAAAAAAGAGCAATACGGGCTGGGCCTCCGGTTAGTAGGTTAGTCCCAAAAATGATATAAATGTGTAAAATAAAGCCCATAAACATCCAAAAGGGGTAATATAATAGCTTGAGACAATCAAAAATTATAGATATGTTGGAGACGTATCAAGCATCCCCAAGCTTAACTCCTGCTCGTCCTCGAGTAGGTAAATGATAAAAACAGAATTTTTGATGTGGAATGCTACCTA
This sequence comes from Triticum aestivum, assembly GCF_018294505.1. NCBI lineage: Eukaryota > Viridiplantae > Streptophyta > Magnoliopsida > Poales > Poaceae > Triticum > Triticum aestivum. The sequence goes on from NC_057810.1 coordinate 677,752,580, forward strand.
GCATAATTCTCAATGTAATTTTATTTATTGGGGCATGAATGTTCAGATCCAAATGATTCAAAATAAAAGTTCATATTGACACAAGAAATGGTGATACTTCAAGCATACTAATCAAAGTTATCATGTCTTCTCAAAATATCATGGCCAAATAAAGTTATCCCTACAAAATCATATAGTCTGGCTGTTGCTCCATCTTCATCACACAAAGTATTTAATCATGCACAACCCCGATGACAAGCCAAGCAATTGTTTCATACTTTAATAATCTCAAACTTTTTCAACTTTTACGCAATACATGAGCCTGAGCCATGGACATAACACTATATGTGGAATAGAATGGTGGTTGTGGAGAAGACAAAAAAGGAGAAGATAGTCTCACATCAACTAGGCGTATCAATGGGCTATGGAGATGCCCATTAATAGATATCAATGTGAGTGAGTAGGGATTGCCATGCAACGGATGTACTAGAGCTATAAATATATGAAAGCTCAACAAAAGAAACTAAGTGGGTGTGCATCCAACTTGCTTGCTCACGAAGACCTAGGGCATTTTGAGGAAGCCCATCATTGGAATGTACAAGCCAAGTTCTATAATGAAAAATTCCCACTAGTATATGCCCTGTTCAAGAATTCATCCGATTAACCAGTTAACTTGCCAATTAATCCCTACTCGTAGGGTCACCGAGTAGCCTATAAACCGATAAATCATCCGATTAATTGATTAAATGGCCGATTAACTTGCCGATTAGCCGATTAATCCCCTACTCATCAGCCAACCGAGCAGCTACCAGTTAACGATTCCTCAACAATGAGTATATGAAAGTGACAACATAGGAGACTCTCTATCATGAAGATCATGGTGCTAATTTGAAGCACAAGTGTGGAAAAAGAGATAGTAGCATGCATTGTCCCTTCTCTATTTTTCTCTCATTTTATTATTATTATTTTTCCTTTTTCTTTTCCCCGCTTTTTTTCTTCCTTTTTTTTCTTTGGCCTTTTTCTTTTTTTTCTTTTTCTTCCTTTTTTATAAAGTCCGAAGTCTCATCCCGACTTGTGGGGGAATCATAGTCTCCATCATCCTTTCCTCACTAGGACAATGCTCTAATAACTCTGTTCAAGAATTTGTCCGGTTAATCAGTTAATGGGCCAGTTAATCGCTACTCGTTGGGTGGCCGATTCGAATAGCACCTATTCATCATGATAACTTGTCAGGCCGATTAAATGGCCCGTTAGGCCGAATAACTTGATTGTCAGGATAATTACTGAGTTTTTAGGCCGATTAATTGTTGCTGGCCTATTAACTTCTGGGAAAACAAAGCCCAAATTATTGCATGTAACCTCTACCATCCTCCTCTCACTCCTCAGTTAGATTAAATAGTACCATATTTTGGTATCTTACATAGATGATAGCATGAGAGTAGGGTAAAATACATTAAAAACTAGAAAATGTTCGTAGGTTCCTAATTAATCTACCGATTAATGACCGACTGATTAATTCAGTTAATAGGACGATTCACCGATTAATCTCTACTCCCAAACCAACCGAGCAGCTACCAGTTACCGATTTCTTTAACAATGTCTAATAATGAAGATCATCACACTTTTATGAATTTACATCTCAAGAATTACAACTCAAAGCTAGAACAAGATATGACTCTATATGAATGCCTCTGGCGGTGTACCGGGATATGCAATGAATCAAGAGTGACATGTATGAAAATTATGAAGGTGGCCTTGCCACAAATACAATGTCAACTACATGATCATGCAAAGAGCAATATGACAAAAGTAATGCGTGTCATATGAACGGAACGGTGGAAAGTTGCATGACAATATATCTCGGAATGGCTATGGAAATGCCATAATAGGTAGGCATGGTGGCTGTTTTGAGGAAGGTATATGGTGGGTGTATGGTACTGGCGAAAGTTGCGCGGCATAAGAGAGGCTAGCAATGGTGGAAGGGTGAGGTGCGTATGATCCATGGACTCAACATTAGTCAAAAGAACTCATATACTTATTGCAAAAATCTAGAAGTCATCAAAAACAAAGTGCTACGCGCATGCTCCTAGGGGGATAGATTGGTAGGAAAAGACCATCGCTCGTCCCCGACCACCATTCATAAGGAAGACAATCAATAAATAAAATTGTGCTCCAACTTCATCACAAAGCGGTTCACCATACGTGCATGCTACGGGAATCACAAACCTCAACACAAGTATTTTTTTAATTCATAATCACCCAACTAGCATGACTTCAATATCACTACCTCCATATCTCAAAACAATTATGAAGCATCAAATTGATCATAGCATCCAATTCACTTTCTATGATAGTTTTTATTATACCCAACTTGGATGCTCATCATTCTAGGAACAATTTTGTAACCATAGCAAATACCATGCTGTTCTAAAAGACTCTCAAAATAATATAAGTGAAGCATGAGAGACTAGCAATTTCTAATCAAGTAGGCTTCTCCCAAAAGGTGTGTACAGCAAGGATGATTGTGGTAAACTAAAAAGCAAAGACTAATATCATACACGACTATCGGTGTTCTGGGAATGGGGGTCCCCAGACTTGCCTGCCTGCGGCCTATGACGTGGCTCAAGCGAAGGCCCAGTGCAGCCCAACTTCATCAGCTCAAGCTCAAGACCCTCGCGAGGGGCCAAGCCTCGCGGGGCGGACGATAGGATGCTTCCTGAGGAGCAGCCTCATCAGGCAGGCTCGCGAGGAGGCGGAGAGATCAAGGCAGGTCACCTCACGAGGAGCCCGTAACGCAAGCCATGACGATCGAGACAAGGCGGGCGCCGGCCTGCGCAATGTCCTTGTTTCCCCTTTGGTGCAAGGGGGGCAAGCACAGGACAAGGCGTTAGTCAAAGGTTACCGTTCCGGGGCAACAAGACCAAGACCAGCGGAACAGCAGGAAGGAGGTCATCGTGGAGCCCAGGACGGCGTCACCGTCAGAGTCTTTGGCAGTCGAAGACCAACTTTAGTAAGGATAAGTGTACTAGATGTTCCCCTTCAAAATGGCCAATTGTTGGCGCCCTTCCCTCTCAATATTTGGGAAGAGGACCAGGGCCTCTCACTCTATATATAGGGCTAGCCACCATAGTATAGAGGCATCTGGAATCAACCCCTCCAAAGGGACAACACCACCACAAGAACACCCCTCATGAGGCTGTTCTTCCCTTGTACTGTTCACCGCCAGCCCCTGAGGCAATCCACACACCACAAACTAGAGTAGGGTATTACACCATAATGGTGGCCCGAACTAGTATAAACCTTGTGTCTCTTGTGTTGTTCTTCGTGTAGTCTAGATCCTTGCAAGTCTTCAAAACGCGAGCTGGTAGGGGAAAGATCTTCGTGCGCACCCCAGAGTTCGAACCTCAAGGGTCTGCCGGAACTCGAAATCCGACATTTGACGCGCCAGGTAGGGGTGCGCTGGAATCCCTCTCCCGCCGCCTTGCGTCCCGTTGCCTCGCTGTTCTGATGTCGAGCGACCCGACCGACAATGCCGACCGTTGGGCGGCGTGGCCCGCCCACGCCATGCCGCCGGCCCAGGGCAACCTCAACCTTGCGCCCCAGGAAGCTCGCGCTCCACAGGGCGCTGCAGGGCACGGGCGGCGCGGCCAAACGCCGCCTGCCCTCACGCCGTGGCAGGTATGGTCAGCAGCAAGAGCCTCAAGCCGCGCCGCGGCCACAACATCGCACACCCGACGGATCACAAGCACGTGTCAACCACTTTGTTTGCTTCGTACATGTCCTAGGGGCCCCACACACCGCTCTCCTCTAGCCTAATAGCTTAATCGACATGCTACCAACTGCACCTTTCGTTACTACAAACCCCTCAGACCATTGCACGCAGATGATGTGGTTGTCGCCGCTGCTACAATTCTCATATGTAGCGGCCTCGTTGCTTAAGGCGCGGGGAGCCGTGCACCACCAACCACCGCCACTGCAAGAGGAGGGTGTCACTGCTGCAAGACGGTGTCAAAGAAGTTTTGTTCTTGCAAGGAGTGGGATTGGACTGAACGCGCTGCCAAACTGTGTGTGGTACCTCTTGGGCGGCTAGTCCTCGTCGGTCTTCTGTGTCAATGCGGGCTTGCCCCACCGAACCGAGCTTCCTTAGCCAGCTCATGGCTGCACACTACTACTTTTGCTGCCTGGCGCTTGAGAGCTTGCATTCGGGGTCAAATCCCAGTACAAGAGTGGACGAGAAGAGGGAGGCGAGTCAAGTGAGGAGAGCTAATACATTAGGTGGTGGCCAGCGACATATCTAAGCGGCAACTAGTGCTGAGAGTGAGAGGATTAGGTCAACTCAAAGCTATACATTAAAACAGATGCTTCAAATGTCCATGGACATGTCCGGATGTGTCCACAGACAACGCTAAGGGAGCCGGTCATCTAACCATAATCATCAAATCTGGACAGCAGGAGTGGGCCATGAGTGGGCTAGGCGGACCTAAAAGAAAATCACATGGACTGTGAGGACATGTTGTCAAACTGACACTAAGACAAGTGGATTGTTTGAGCTCCCCCAGATTTGCTTCATGTTTAGCAGATTTTGATGGTCTGGACTGGTCGACGAACATTTGGTGCGTCCCGTTGGATGGCTATAAGTGTCCAAACCTTGAAAGCACCGGAACGAGTGCGGAGCATGTCGAGAGCAGGAACTAACTAAGCTTATTAAAGCATTCCAGCTACGTGCTCCCTAGAAGATTGCCAGCAACTGATACCATTCGGACTGCAGTGACAACACACTCCACTTCGGCAAGACGCTATGTGCCACACGGTGAAGACCCAACCTAGACAGGTATATACAAGACTACACTGAGCACCTTTGCCTCATCTACTCTGGCCGACGGTCTCTTCTGGTCCCTCAATGGGGTTTATCCTTGTGATACTTTGTAAGTGAACATTTTTCAAACATGTCATTTCTTAAAACATCATATTTGCATTGTTTGGGACCAAATTTTTTAATCATCATATTAATTAGTGATAAATAACAACGCAACTTATAGCAATGCTAGAATCTAATTGTGGAAAATTTACTTATACGGAAATTATTTGGAAAACCATCGGTCGTGTACATGTTTATTGCATTCGTGGATCGAAACATATCACAGAGGGTGAAAGTCAACCATCGGTTATTACTATCTCCCGTCGGGTATCTAATCAAATAACTAAGAGTGACATATTGACCGTCGGTCATTTCCACTCATAGCCGACAGTTTTGTTTTCACCTTCGGCAATTAAATTTCACCGTCGGGTATTACATGTAATCCCCGCGGGTATAGCAAAAACCGTCGGTTATTACAATGAACCGTCGGGCATTAAATTCTATAAACAAGAGTTGGGTTTTCCCCGTCGGGTATTTTAGTATACCGTCAGTTATTAGTAGTCATACCCGTGAGTGCGCAATAACCGTCGGCCACTATCAAGACCGTCGGCTATTGCAGTAATGGCCGACGGCCCGTCGGCTATTAGATTTCACCATCGAAAATATGGGGATTTCTAGTAGTCCATAGCACATGGCCCGTGTTTGTATGGATGTACAACCTCCCCCTGGTTGTGCATGAAATCGAAGTACATTCACATGAGCATGCTTATTCAAGGGCCGAAACAACCAGGAAATAATATTAATTTGTATCTGGGGCTACTTCAAGAGGAGTTAGACACGTTATGGAAAACACCGGCCAAGACATGGGACACTAGCAAAGGCGAGTATTTCAACATGAGAGCCGCACTGATCACGACAGTGCAGGACTATCTCGGTTACGGATATGTGGCAGGCCAGGTGTGCCATGGATATTGCGGATGCACGCGGTGCATGGATGATACTGTTGGGGAACATTGCAGAAAATAAAAAATTTTCCTACGGTTTCACCAAGATCCATCTATGAGTTCATCTAAGCAACGAGTGATAGGACTGCATCTACATACCTTTGAAGATCGCGAGCGGAAGCTTTCAAGAGAAAGGGGTTGAGGTAGTCATTCTCGTCGTGATCCTATCACCAGAGATCCTAGCGCCGAACGGACGGCACCTCCGCGTTCAACACACGTACGGTCAGCGTGACGTCTCCTCCGTCTTGATCCAGCAAGGGGGAAGGAGAGGTTGATGATGATCCAGCAGCACGACGGCGTGGTGGTGGATGCAGCAGAACTCCGGCAGGGCTTCACCAAGCTGCTGCGGGAGGAGGACGATGTGTAGCAGGGGGAGGGAGGCGCCAAGACACAGGGTGCGGCTTCCCTCCCCCCTGCCCTCCTTTATATAGGCCCCCAGGGTGGGCGCCGGCCCTGGGAGATGCAATCTCCCAAGGGGGGCGGCGGCCAGGGGGGTTGGATTACCCCCCAAGGCAAGTGGTGCGCCTCCCCCCTAGGGTTTTCAACCCTAGGCGCAGGAGAGGCCCAAGGGGGGGCGCACCAGCCCACTAGGGGCTGGTTCCCCTCCCACTTCAGCCCACGGGGCCCTCCGGGATAGGTGGCCCCACCCGGTGGACCCCCGGGACCCTACCGGTGGTCCCGGTACAATACCGGGTGACCCCGAAACTTTCCCGATGGCCGAAACAACACTTCCTATATATAATACTTCACCTCCGGACCATTCCGAAACTGCTCGTGACGTACGGGATCTCATCCGGGACTCCGAACAACATTCGGTTTGCTGCATACTCATATTCGTACAACCCTAGCGTCACTGAACCTTAAGTGTGTAGACCCTACGGGTTTGGGAGACATGCAGACATGACCGAGACGGTTCTCCGGTGAATAACCAACAGCGGGATCTGGATACCCATGTTGGCTCCCACATACTCCTCGATGATCTCATCGGATGAACCACGATGTCGAGGATTCAAGCAACCCCGTATACTATTCCCTTTGTCAGACAGTATGTTACTTGCCCGAGACTCGATCGTCGGTATCGCAATACCTCGTTCAGTCTCGTTACCGGCAAGTCACTTTACTCGTGCCGTAATGCATGATCCCGTGACCAGACACTTGGTCACTTTGAGCTCATTATGATGATGCACTACTGAGTGGGCCCAGTGATACCTCTCCGTAATACGGAGTGACAAATCCCAGTCTCGATCCGTGTCAACTCAACAGACATGTAGTGCACCTTTATAGTCACCCAGTTACGTTGTGACGTTTGGTACACCCAAAGCACTCCTACGGTATCCGGGAGTTACACGATCTCATGGTCTAAGGAAAAGATACTTGACACTGGAAAAGCTCTAGCAAAACGAACTACACGATCTTGTGCTATGCTTAGGATTGGGTCTTGTCCATCACATCATTCTCCTAATGATGTGATCCCGTTATCAACGACATCTAATGTCCATAGTCAGGAAACCATGACTATCTGTTGATCAACGAGCTAGTCAACTAGAGGCTTACTAGGGACATATTATGGTCTATGTATTCACACGTGTATTACGATTTCCGGATAATACAATTATAGCATGAATAAAGACAATTATCATGAACAAAGAAATATAATAATAATCCTTTTATTATTACCTCTAGGGCATATTTCCAACAGTCTCCCACTTGCACTAGAGTCAATAATCTAGTTACATTGTGATGAATCGAACACCCATAGAGTTCTGGTGTTGATCATGCTTTGCTCGCGAGAGAGGTTTAGTCAACGGATCTGCAACATTCAGATCCGTATGTACTTTGCAAATATCTATGTCTCCATCTTGAACATTTTCACGGATGGAGTTGAAGCGACGCTTGATGTGCCTGGTCTTCTTGTGAAACCTGGGCTCCTTGGCAAGGGCAATAGCTCCAGTGTTTTCACAGAAGAGTTTGATCGGCCCCGACGCATTGGGTATGACTCCTAGGTCGGTGATGAACTCCTTCACCCATATTGCTTCATGCGCTGCCTCCGAGGCTGCCATGTACTCCGCTTCACATGTAGATCCCACCACGACGCTCTGCTTGCAGCTGCACCAGCTTACTGCTCCACCATTCAACATATACACGTATCCGGTTTGTGACTTGAAGCTAGCATCGACGGAACCCTTTACGGCGAGCTCTTCGTCACCTCCATAAACGAGAAACATGTCCTTTGTCCTTTTCAGGTACTTCAGGATATTCTTGACCGCTGTCAAGTGTTCCTTGCCGGGATTACTTTGGTACCTTCCTACCAAACTTACGGCAAGGTTTACATCAGGTCTGGTACACAGCATGGCATACAGATCCTATGGCTGAAGCATAGGGGATGACACTCATCTCTTCTTTATCTTTTGCCGTGGTCGGGCATTGAGCTGAGCTCAATCTCACACCTTGCAATACAGGCAAGAACCCTTTCTTAAACTGATCCATTTTGAACTTCTTCAAAATCTTATCAAGGTATGTGCTTTGTGAAAGACCTATGAGGCGTCTCGATCTATCCCTATAGATCTTGATGCCTAATATGTAAGCAGCTTCTCCAAGGTCCTTCATTGAAAAACACTTATTCAAGTAGGCCTTAATGCTGTCCAAAAGTTCTATATCATTTCCCATCAAAAGTATGTCATCTACATATAATATGAGAAATGCTACAGAGCTCCCACTCACTTTCTTGTAAACGCAGGCTTCTCCATAAGTCTGCATAAACCCAAACGCTTTGATCATCTCATCAAAGCGAATGTTCCAACTCCGAGATGCTTGCACCAGCCCATAAATGGATCACTGGAGCTTGCATACTTTGTTAGCATTCTTAGGATCGACAAAACCTTCCGGCTGCATCATATACAGTTCTTCCTTAAGATGCCCGTTAAGGAATGCTGTTTTGACGTCCATCTGCCATATCTCATAATCATAGTATGCGAAAATTGCTAACATGATTCGGACGGACTTCAGCTTCTCTACGGGAGAGAATGTCTCATCGTAGTCAACCCCTTGAACTTGTCGATAACCCTTAGTGACAAGTCGAGCTTTATAGATGGTAATATTACCATCCGCGTCCGTCTTCTTCTTAAAGATCCATTTGTTTTCTATCGCTCTCCGATCATCGGGCAAGTCTGTAAAAGTCCATACTTTGTTTTCATACATGGATTCTCGGATTGCATGGCTTCAAGCCATTTGTTGGAATCTGGGCCCGCAATCGCTTCTTCATAGTTCGAAGGTTCACCGTTGTCTAACAACATGATTTCCAGGACAGGGTTGCCATACCACTCTGGTGTGGAACGTGTCCTTGTGGACCTACGAGGTTCAGTAGCAACTTGATCCGAAGTACCTTGATCATAATCATTAATTTCCTCTCCAGTTGGTGTAGGCACCACAGGAACATTTTCCTGAGCTGCACTACTTTCCGGTTCAAGAGGTAGTACTTCATCGAGTTCTACTTTCCTCCCACTTACTTCTTTCGAGAGAAACTCTTTTTCCAGAAAGGATCCGTTCTTGGCCACAAAGGTCTTGCCCTCGGATCTTAAGTAGAAGGTATACCCAATGGTTTCCTTAGGTATCCTATGAAGACGCATTTTTCCGACTTGGATTCGAGCTTTTCAGGTTGTAGTTTCTTGACATAAGCATCGCATCCCAAACTTTTAGAAACGACAGCTTAGGTTTCTTCTCAAACCATAATTCATACGGTGTCGTCTCAACGGATTTAGACGGTGCCCTATTTAAAGTGAATGTAGCTGTCTCTAGAGCGTATCCCCAAAATGATAGCGGTAGATCGGTAAGAGACATCATAGATCGCACCATATCCAATAGAGTGCGATTACGACGTTCGGACACACCGTTACGCTGAGGTGTTCCAGGCGGCGTGCATTTCCCTAAGTGTGTACCAAATTCGTGACTTAAGTATTCTCCCCCACGATCTGATCGTAGGAACTTTATCTTTCGGTCACGTTGATTCTCTACCTCATTCTGAAATTCCTTGAACTTTTCAAAGGTTTCAGACTTGTGTTTCATTAAGTAGACATACCCATATCTACTCAAGTCGTCAGTGAGAGTGAGAACATAACGATATCCTCCGCGAGCCTCAACGCTCATTGGACCGCACACATCAGTATGTATGATTTCCAATAAGTTGGTTGCTCGCTCCATTGTTCCGGAGAACAGAGTCTTGGTCATTTTGCCCATGAGGCATGGTTCGCACGTGTCAAATGATTCATAATCAAGAGACTCTAAAAGTCCATCAACATGGAGCTTCTTCATGCGCTTGACGCCAATGTGACCAAGGCGGCAGTGCCACAAGTATGTGGGACTATCGTTATCAACTTTACATCACGTTCAAGATTCATTAAGAATAAACCATTGACCATCGGGGCATGACCATAAAACATATCTCTCATATAAATAGAACAACCATTATTCTCGGATTTAAATGAGTAGCCATCTCGTATCAAACGAGATCCAGATACAATGTTCATGCTCAAACTTGGCACTAAATAACAATTATTGAGGTTTAAAACTAATCCCGTAGGTAAATGTAGAGGTAGCAGGCCGACGGCGATCACATCGACCTTGGAACCATTCCCGACGTGCATCGTCACCTCATCCTTCGCCAGTCTCCGCTTATTCCGCAGCTCCTGCTGTGAGTTACAAATATGAGCAACGGCACCGATATCAAATACCCAGGAGTTACTACGAGTATTGGTAAGGTACACATAAATTACATGTATATCAAATATACCTTTAGTGTTGCCGGCCTTCTTGTCCGCTAAGTATTGGGGCAGTTCCGCTTCCAGTGACCCTTCCCCTTGCAATAAAAGCACTCAGTCTCAGGCTTGGGTCCATTCTTTGACTTCTTCCCGGCAACTGGCTTACCGGGCGCGGCAACATCTTTGTCGTCCTTCTTGAAGTTCTTCTTACCCTTGCCCTTATTGAACTTAGTGGTCTTATTGACCATCAACACTTGATGTTCTTTCTTGATTTCAACCTCTGCTGACTTCAGCATTGAAAATACTTCAGGAATGGTCTTCACCATCCCCTGCATATTGTAGTTCAACACAAAGCTCTTGTAGCTCAGTGGGAGCGACTGAAGGATTCTGTCAATGACCGCCTCGTCCGGGAGGTTGATCTCCAGCTGGGACAGGCGGTTGTGCAACCCAGACATTTTGAGTATGTGCTCACTGACAGAACTGTTTTCCTCCATCTTATAACTATAGAACTTGTCGGAGACTTCATATCTCTCGACCCGGGCATGAGCTTGGAAAACCATTTTCAGCTCCTCGAACATCTCATATGCTCCGTGTTTCTCAAAATGCTTTTGGAGCCCCGGTTCTAAGCTGTAAAGCATGCCGCACTGAACGAGGGAGTAATCATCAGCACGTGACTGCCAAGCGTTCATAACGTCTTGGTTCTCTGGGATGGGTGCTTCACCTAGCGGTTCATCTAGGACATATGCTTTCTTGGCTGCTATGAGGACGATCCTCAGGTTCCGGACCCAGTCCAAATAGTTGCTGCCATCATCTTTCAGCTTGGCTTTCTCTAGGAACGCGTTGAAGTTCATGTTGACATGAGCGTTGGCCATTTGATCTACAAGACATATTTTGCAAAAGTTTTAGACTAAGTTCATGATAATTAAGTTCATCTAATCAAATTATTTAATGAACTCCCACTCAGATTAGACATCCCTCCAGTCATCTAAGTGTTACACGATCCGAGTCGACTAGGCCGTGTCCGATCATCACGTGAGACGGACTAGTCATCATCGGTGAACGTCTCCATGTTGATCGTATCTTCCATACGACTCATGTTCGACCTTTCGGTCTCTTGTGTTCCGAGGCCATGTCTGTACATGCTAGGCTCGTCAAGTTAACCCTAAGTGTTCTGCATGTGTAAAACTGTCTTACACCCGTTGTATGTGAACGTAAGGATCTATCACACCCGATCATCACGTGGTGCTTCGAAACGATGAACTTTAGCAATGGTGCACAGTTAGGGGGAACACTTTCTTGAAATTATTATAAGGGATCATCTTATTTACTACCGCCGTTCTAAGTAAACAAGATGCATAAAACATAATAAACATCACATGCAATTATATAAAGTAGTGACATGATATGGCCAATATCATATAGCTCCTTCGATCTCCATCTTTGGGACTCCATGATCATCTTCGTTACCGGCATGACACCATGATCTCCATCATTGTGTCTTCATGAAGTTGTCACGCCAACGACTACTTCTAGTTCTATGGCTAACGCGTTTAGCAATAAAGTAAAGTAATTTACATGGCGTTCTTCAATGACACGCAGGTCATACAAAAATAAAGACAACTCCTATGGCTCCTGCCGGTTGTCATACTCATCGACATGCAAGTTGTGATTCCTATTACAAGAACATGATCTCATACATCACAATCATTCATCATTCATCACAACTTCTGGCCATATCACATCACATGACATTTGCTGCAAAAACAAGTTAGACGTCCTCTAATTGTTGTTGCATCTTTTACGTGGCTGCAATTGGGTTCTAGCAAGAACGTTTTCTTACCTACGAATAACCACAACGTGATTTTGTCAACTTCTATTTACCCTTCATAAGGACCCTTTTCATCGAATCTGCTCCAACTAAAGTAGGAGAGACAGACACCCGCTAGCCACCTTATGCAACTAGTGCATGTCAGTGGGTGGAACCTGTCTCACGTAAGCGGACGTGTAAGGTCGGTCCGGGCCGCTTCATCCCACAATACCACTGAAGCAAGAAAATACTAGTAGTGGCAAGCAAGTTGACAAGATCTACACCCACAACAAAATTGTGTTCTACTCGTGCAATAGAGAACTACGCATAGACCTAGCTCATGATGCCACTGTTGGGGAACGTTGCAGAAAATAAAAAAATTCCTACGATTTCACCAAGATCCATCTATGAGTTCATCTAAGCAACGAGTGATAGGAGTGCATCTACATACCTTTGTAGATCGCGAGCGGAAGCTTTCAAGAGAAAGGGGTTGAGGTAGTCATTCTCATCGTGATCCTATCACCGGAGATCCTAATGCCGAACGGACGGCACCTCCGCGTTCAACACACGTACGGTCAGCATGACGTCTCCTCCGTCTTGATCCATCAAGGGGGAAGGAGAGGTTGATGATTATCTAGCAACACGATGGCGTGGTGGTGGATGCAGCAGAACTCCGGCAGGGCTTCGCCAAGCTGCTGCGGGAGGAGGACGGGGTGTAGCAGGGGGAGGGAAGCGCCAAGACACAGGGTGCGGCTGCCCTCCCCCCTGCCCTCCTTTATATATGCCCCCAGGGTGGGCGCCAGCCCTGGGAGATGCAATCTCCCAAGGGGGGCGGCGGCCAGGGGGGTTGGAGTACCCCCAAGGCAAGTGGTGCGCCTCCCCCCCTAGGGTTTTCAAGCCTAGGCGCAGGGGAGGCCCAAGGGGGGGGGGCGCACCAGCCCACTAGGGGCTGGTTCCCCTCCCACTTCAGCCCACGGGGCCCTCCGGGATAGGTGGCCCCACCCGGTGGACCCCCGGGACCCTACCGGTGGTCCCGGTACAATACCGGGTGACCCCGAAGCTTTCCCGATGGCCGAAACAGCACTTCCTATATATAATTCTTCACCTCCGGACCATTCCGAAACTCCTCGTGACGTCCGAGATCTCATCCGGGACTCCGAACAACATTCAGTTTGCTGCATACTCATATTCATACAACCCTAGCGTCACCGAACCTTAAGTGTGTAGACCCTACGGGTTCGGGAGACATGCAGACATGACCGAGATGGCTCTCCGGTCAATAACCAACAATGGGATCTGGATACCCATGTTGGCTCCCACATACTCCTCGATGATCTCATCGGATGAACCACGATGCCGAGGATTCAAGCAACCCCGTATACTATTCCCTTTGTCAGACGGTATGTTACTTGCCCGAGACTCGATCGTCGATATCCCAATACCTCGTTCAGTCTTATTACCGGCAAGTCACTTTACTCGTGCCGTAATGCATGATCCCATGACCAGACACTTGGTCACTTTGAGCTCATTATGATGATGCACTACTGAGTGGGCCCAGTGATACCTCTCCGTAATACGGAGTGACAAATCCCAGTCTCGATCCGTGTCAACTCAACAGACACTTTCGGAGATACCTGTAGTGCACCTTTATAGTCACGCAGTTACGTTGTGACGTTTGGTACACCCAAAGCACTCTTACAGTATCCAGGAGTTACACGATCTCATGGTCTAAGGAAAAGATGCTTGACATTGGAAAAGCTCTAGCAAAATGAACTACACGATCTTGTGCTATGCTTAGGATTGGGTCTTGTCCATCACATCATTCTCCTAATGATGTGATCCCGTTATCAACGACATCTAATGTCCATAGTCAGGAAACCATGACTATCTGTTGATCAACGAGCTAGTTAACTAGAGGCTTACTAGGGACATATTATGGTCTGTGTATTCACACGTGTATTACGATTTCCGGATAATACAATTATAGCATGAATAAAGACAATTATCATGAACAACGAAATATAATAATAATCCTTTTATTATTGCCTCTAGGGCATATTTCCAACAGATACGACGTCTCAGCAGCTAACGTCAAGGAAAGATGGCGGGTCTTGGAAAATCGTGTACATGGGGCATCGAAGATGGCTTGAACAGGACGACCCGTGGAGAAACCGTGGAGATCTATTCAATGGTCACGTTGAGCATCGAGGACCTCCACGTAAGCGGAGTGGTGCCGAAATCGATGAGCTGTTGAAAAACTGAAAGGAGTTCCCCACGCCGGGAAAGACGATGAGAAAGGCACAGGAGCCGCTGCTGAAGGTATGGAAGACAAGGTCTGTGTTCTGGGACTTGGAGTACTGGCAGAAACTCGATACACCTCATTGCCTTGATCAAATGCATATCTGTAAGAATGTCCTTGAGAGCTTGCTCGCAACACTGATGAACATGCTGGATAAGACCAAGGATGGGCCGAAGGCAAGAAAAGACTTGCAAGATTTGAAAATCAGGGAAGATCTGCACATGCCGCCCCGTAAAATGTCAGATGAGACAGAGACGGAGATAGAGGCACGGGAGGAGAAGGGCAAGAAAATAAAGAAAGAGGATTATTGCCCCCCTTCTTGCTTCACCTTAAGTCAGGCTGAGATCAATCAATTCTTTAAGTGCCTTACCGGAGTCAAAGTTAGTTCCGGTTACTGTGGCAAGATAAGCAGATATCTAGACACGGACAAGAAAAGGTTCAGCGGGATGAAGTCTCATGACTGTCATGTGATGATGACACAGATACTACCTGTTGCCCTTAGAGGGATAATGGACAAGCACGTCCGTGACACACTTATTGGTCTCTGCAACTTTTTCGACGTCATCTCTCGAAAGTCGATCAGTGTGAAGCAGCTCCGAAGGCTACAAGAAGAGATCGTTGTGATACTGAATGAGCTTGAGATGTACTTCCCGCCCGCGTTCTTTGACGTGACGGTGCATCTGTGTGTCCATATTGTGGATGACATAATAGACCTGGGGCCGTCATTCCTGCACAACATGATGCCGTTTGAGAGGATGAATGGGATCATCAAAGGATTCATTCGTAACATGTCCCATCCGGATGGAAGCATCGTCCAGGGCTATTTGGCACAAGAGTGCATCTCTTTCTGTGATAATTTTCTATATGGAGCAGACCAGCCGCCTGGTGTTAGTGTTGGTTTGCCCGTTAACAAGCACGATGGGAGGCTCGAAGGAGATGGTCACTGCAACGGTCGCAGGGAACTGCATGTGGCATACTCAGATCGACGCAGCGACTTTGACAGAGCAAACTTGGTAGTGCTACAACACCTAGACGAAGTAGATCCTTTCGTGGAACTGCACAAAGAAATTATCGCAAAGATGTATCGTGACCGGGGGTATGCAGGACGGACGCCAAAGTTACTAGAAAGCACAACTCCACTTTCCTGCATTGGTTCAAAGAGCATATTATTGCTAATCCCCTGGAGGAGGGCTCTAAGGACGGATTGCTCATATACACCTTAGGACATGGCCCCTCGCCCAACCTCTTAACCTATCAGGCATATGATATCAACGGATACATGTTCTACATGGAGGCCAAAGATATGGACAGTGATGATCAGAACTCAGGGGTGACGATGGAATGCATGACCGACAACGGCGCAACTGAACGATTTTATGGAAGGGTCGAGGAGATCTGGGAGCTTGACTACTCTGGACTGCACAACACGACGATGTTCCATGTCAGATGGGCAAAGAATGTCGAAAGAGAAAACTGGATTTTCACTACCATGAGTATACCCGACGCCAAGAGCACTACCGTGAACGCTATCGCAAAAAACGAGCCATGGGTACATGCTAAGCACATGACACAATGCTTCTTCATAACCGACCCATGCAATCCCAGTCGTGTTGTCGTGAGGAGAGGCAAAATGAACATCATTGGAATGGATGGAGTCGCCAACAAGGAAGACTATGATCAGTACGGCAACCCAATGAGGGAAGATGACGATGATGATGAAGTATACATCAAAAGAAGAATCAATACTACATTACCTAAGAAAAATCGTACTCCATGGAAAAGGCAAAGTCACAATGAGGGGCTCAATTATTCTTTGACGAACAAGAAGGGAAAGAAGCTGACTCAAAAATGAAAACGTCAGTGCTGAGGAATCATATGTTATCGGTCAGTGCTGAGGATATATATATGTTCCTATTTTGTATACACACTTAGCCATTATTATGCATGGGTCCAATGATGTAATATATATGTTCCTATTTTGCATACATATTTAACCGTCAAATGATGCAATATATATCGCCCTCCCTTCGTTCACTGCTCTCGGGAAATAAAAGTGGGAGAAAATAAAGGAAAAGAAAAAGGAAAACTGGCAGTAGTAGTAGCGCATTTCGTATAAACCGCTACATCTACTGAAGGTAGTAGTAGCGCATTTCGTATAAACCGCTACAGCTACTGAAGGTAGTAGCAGCGCGTTTTGTCCGAACGCGCTACTGCTACGTCCACTTAACCCAAAATTCTCACTATCCCTGCTTCATCCTGCCTTTTCCCCCCAAATCCCCACCCTCTCTTCCCCCGTCGCTCGCCCCGACCCCGGCGCTGGCGCTCGCCCCCGACCCCGGCCCTCGCCCCCGACCCCGACCCCGGCGCTCGCCCCCGACCCGGCCCTTGCCCTCGACCCAGGCGCTCGCCCCCGACCCCGGCGCGCTCGCCCCCGACACGTCGGCCCTCGCCTCCCTCCTCTGCTTCCTCCCCTCCCAACCTCGGCCGTTGTCAGGCCTGCCTCCTCGCCCCTGCACCCTCTGTAAACCCCCCCTCTCTCTCTCTGCTAGGGTTATTCGGTTAATTTACTTAGGTTTTAGTTAGGGCAGTATGTTAATTAGGTTATCTATTTAGTTATGAATTTAGCTAGGTTTCAAAATTAGCTGAATTTATATGCAAATTTGAACTGGACATGTGATATGTGGATATGTCATGTTTTGGACATGTCATGTTTGGAAAATGATCCGAGTGGCCTATTTTATGCCGGAATGTTGATTCCGTTCCGGTGAATTTCAAGCGCTTGATATGTCCATTTTTTAGCAAAGGTCATGCCGAAATTTCCCGTGAATAAAGGCATGATTTGTGCTACATAGTTGGCATATCGAGTGCTGGCACATAGATTTCTTTTTATGTCATTTCTCATTTATTCATACTTTTAGAAATAAATGAGGGCACTTAATCATAGGAAACATGTCGAACAACGAAGAAACTGGGCCTTCTGACCAAGATGCAGATGAGATGGATTATGAGGGTGAACAAGAGTACCTCGACTATTTGACTGCTAAGCAAGGTTTGCAGGTCGGCCTCGATGATGGTACTGACACCGACATCGACACCGACGGCGCCGGCACCGATGGCGGCGCCAAGACCGGCGGGGAAGGTACCGGCGGGGAAGGTACCGGCCCCGATGCCGCTACCAAAAAGAGAAGCATAAGAAGCAGAGGATACGAAAACCTAACAAACTAGGGATTGGACGACTTGTGATCACAAAGATGGCACCTGGCAAGTTTGAGCCGTTAGAACCGGAAGAACCTCGCAAGTGCTATGGGAACCAAGTAGGATGCATCCTACGGGAATGTGCGAGCATCAACGACGATGACTTAAGGAGTAAAGAACATTTGATGCAGTTGCTCCTAACGAAGTTGCACAAGAGATTCAAGTTCCCCGACCGGGATGATAACATAGAACAACCATGGGATGATCCGAAGATGAAAAAGATTAACAATCACGCCATGGGCATGTTCAGCAATGATTTGGCCTCCTGGAAAGGGAGGGTGAAACGAGCTATTGAGCCTGATGGACCCCTGTCCAAGATTCTGGAGGAAAATCCGACACTTACAGAAGAGGAGTTCGAAAAGTTCAAGGACACTTGCGCTACCGAGGCAGCCAAGGCTAAGGCTGCGAAATTCAAGAGCCTTCAGCAAAGGAACACGGGGAAGCATCGCCTCGGAAGCCGTGGCTACCTCGGTAAAAGGCCCATATGGGATAAGGAGGACGCGAAACGTGAAGCCGCGGGTCTCCCAGACCCCTTCGTGAAGTTCACCAACCCCTTGGAGCGTGACTTCATTAGGGCCCGCTACAAGTGGGACAAGGAGAAAAAGGTTTTTTACACGGACAAGATCACGAGGAAATTGATTAGACTACTGGAGAAGCAACACCAGCTTGCAGCCGAAAGCCCTACTTCTCCGATGAGGCCCAAGTGGGACACCCCTCTCAACCGGGCCTTGAACGAACTTAAGGGACTCCCTTTGGGCCAGCGGCCGGAATATGGTCGTGTGCATGGCGTTGGAGACGACGCCATGTGGAAGGTGTTTTACAACGAGGGCCCGGAGGCCAAGAAGCAGAAAAAGAAGTTTAATCAGGCGGACATTGACGCGAAGGTGAAGCTTGTGGTCGAGAAAAAAGCAGCTGAGGACGCGAAAAAAGCAACTGCGGACAAATATGAGTTGCTACAGCAGGCAGTCAATGCAGCTGTAACTGCCTGCAGTAATGATTTCGCTACTAACTTGGTTCCAGTTATCATCAACTGGACGAAGGAAAATCTAGACAAGAGGGTACATGATTTCCTGTTGCCCAGTTTCGTCGGGAGCAACTCCATGAACAACAACACCATCGCACCATCACTTGCTCACGCAACCGGGCCTCCTCTCGCAGCCGCTCCCGCTCATAGCAGCCCGTCCTCAGTCTCAGGCGCTCTAGGTGGGCCTTCGTCTTTGGCTGAGATCGACGCCGTCACGGTAATTACATTTCACACCAACATATATATATATATATATATATATATATATATAATATTCCATTTTTGTTGCCTTTCCGATGTTTTACGCCACAGACATATGTGTTTGCAGGGCGAAGAAACCCCGTGCACCATACTCTACTTGATATCGGGGCACTTCAGGGTTAGCTTGACCAGTGTGAAATTGGGGCATGAGGATTTGCCTCCTCCAGTACAGCATGTGGGAGCGGACGACGAGACCCCGCCGCGGATTGGAAGCTGCAAGGGTTGGGTGCTGCTATGGCCGAAGAATCTTATTCGTCTGGAACCGGCTAACCACACATCAACAAGCATGTGTGGAGACCACCACCCCGCCTACACAATTACCAGCTCCTGTAGTGCCGGGTGAGAGCGGCGGACGACATGATGAAGGGGGTGCAATAGTACTGGCTGATGTAATTTCTGCTGTAGAACAGAGAATGGATGATGAGACGGAGGTCGACCCTATGGATTTACTCAATACAAACGCGTATGACTGTGACATAGATATGATGAGTCAACCATATGACGAATCGGGCTATCAGCTTGCTAATGAGGATATGGATGATATGCCCGGGCAGGGTCGTAGCAGGGATTGCAAAAAGTCTCTCTTCATGAAATCCTCACAGGACACGCCTGAAGATGCCGCCTCAACACAGGCTCAACTAGCCGGGCGCAAGGGTCGTATAATACTTAGCCCGGGAACACTGGGGTAGGGGTTAAGGAAGGGTCTGGAAGGTGTGCCCAAGAAAAAGGAGAGGAAGAGATCGGGGAAGATAACTGCCTCCAAACAAGCCAGAGCACATAGCAGCCAGACGATGCATTTTGAAGAGCGTGTACCCGTGAAAGGTGCGGTCATGTTCCATCTCACGGGCGAGCCGATGCTACCGCCGAAACCGCTGGAGGCACTATCAGGGGATCTCAGGAGACTGCACGACCATGTACTGTCGACTGAGAAAAGCCTACTAGCCTCAAAGGATCCAGGATATCCGACATACGCGGCTCGTGTGCCTAAAGGGAAGTGCTACGTCGACACACGGCCCGCGGAGGTGTTCTTCCTGCGGTTTGACCATATCTTTGAGATGTTTCTAACAAGGCGGCTCGATTTTACAATCGTCTGCCTTTTTGCGCTACATATGAGCTCCGTCATGAAGAGTGAAGAAGTCTCGCAAATCTGTGTGGCGGATCCGTACGACATGCCCGAGTCTTTCTTGAGTTTCGGCGACTTTGAGCGTGAAACTGCTAGGGAGTACCTCCAAAACTTCATGGTACAGAATAAGGACCGGGAAATTGTCCTCGTGCCTTATCATCCAAAGTAAGTCAGTTCCGGACAACCCTTTCGTACATTTCAATCATTCCTTCTCTCTGATATGGGGAATAATTTGAGGTGTCTTTTCCTCGCAGCAACGGGCGCGCCGCCCGTATCATTCTTTACCCGCAAGTCTTCCACGCCGTGTATTTTGACCCTTCCAGAGACTACGAGAAAAAAGACTACACCCACATAATGAATATTCTAGATGATGCTCTCCAAGGCTTCAGCTTTAGAGGTGGCCACGTGCAGATTAGGAAACAAAGGAACAAGAAGATGAGTTTCATGCATAAAACTAACTTCTCCTGCATCCATGTCCCAAAACCAAGCAAGAAGGATGGATTCTACATCGTCCATCTCATGATTCAGTTCAACACGGATCACCAAAACTTTGCATGAGAAGCAGAAATGATGATCATATCCACAAGTGGCTAGAATCTCATGGAGAAGCGGATTATAAGATGACTTCTTTCGCATCCAAAGCGACATTGCGACGATCATCATGAAAGAAGTCGTCGACGAGAAGGGGATGTTCCACCACGGCCCTATATCGCGAGCGGACGTCCGAACTCGCATAGGCATGCAACATCTAGACCTCACGCCATTCAAGAAGCTAGGGTTCATCCTCGATGATATGGAAGTATGGAACTTCTAGTGATTTATGATGCCGATGATGATGATATGTGTCGGTTGAACTTGTATACTTTTTGTAGCGATGAAATTTTGTGATGTCCATGGTCCCTGCCTAACTTGCGTAACGCTACTTTGTTAGTTTGCGTACGATGACCTGCGTACCTCTAGTTAATTAATTTGCGTACTGTATGTTGCATCTAGTCGTTAACCCTTTCTTTTTCGGTGTTGCTTTAGTATATTTTGTTGCATATATATGATTGTACATCCTCTTCATGAACATGCATCTCTAACAGGTACCTAGTTTCTTGATGGCGAGATGGAATTGCTATGTCGTGTACAAAGGGAAGGTTCCGAGGGTGTACAACGAGTGGCATGAGTGTCAGGCGCAAGTGAATGGGTTCAAGGGTGCCAACCATAAAGGCTTCAAAAGCAGACAAGAAGGAGAAGCTAGTTACTTGAGGTTCACGCTAGCGCGAGAGGGGACTCGTAACTGCCACCTCATGTATTGCATAGTTCCGCTCTCACTCATAGTGATAGCTCTTCTTGCGTATAACTTTGTTTAGATGGATGACATGGTTGTAGTTGCAAGTATTTGAGACTTGCATGTATCGCTATTTTCGAGATGATGACAAGATACCACTTTGTGTTGGATGATGATTATGATGAGACTATTTGTATGTATATGCTATGATTACATGTGTGGTCTCGCAGGCATTTGTATGTGTATCATGATGACATTTCTATGTGCTAAAGATTCTTCTATAAAGCCTGTTCAAGTACAAAATAAAATATGCCAAAAAAACAAAAAACTACTTAAATTAGCAGTAGCGAGTGTATAAAAGTTAGCAGCAGCGCCGCGATAGCAGTAGCGTGTCCAGGCAAAGCGCGCTAGAGCTACTAGCAGTAGCGAGCTTCCACTAACCGCGCTGCTGCTACACTTGTGTAGCAGTAGCGCCGGTGAGCACGCGCTACTGCTATGTGTTAGCTGTAGCGCCTTATTAGTAGCGCCACTCCCCGCGCTACTGATACACCTAAAACCCGCGCTGCTGCTAGCCTTTTCCCTAGTAGTGTGGCGCCGGTCCATTCCCAGAGGAGGAACTCAAGACTGACCTCAGCCAGTCACCATCCACGATCAGGGGAGGAGCGCGGGGCAAGCTAGCTGTGCCCCAGAAGAGCTTGTGGAGGAAGGGCAGCAGGCGTGCAGGCTCGAGGTGCCCCGCGGGACGGATCACTTCCCCAACCGACCCAGCGGCGGGGGCGTTGCTCGAGCTCGGCGCGCCCAAGGTCAGCGGTGAATACAAAGCTTGGGGGAATGTCTCCTTGGCCGTCTCCGCGAATTCGGCAGGAAGGGCCCTGAAAGGCCGCAGTCAGCTGCAGGAACAACAAGGTAAAGGAGTAGAGAGAGAAGAGGACTTACTCGTCCATGGCAAAGTACTTCCTGCGCTTCAACAGGCGGCAAGGGCGGTCATCACCACCCAAGGCCTCCTTCCTCTTGCGGAGGGCCTCGAAGTCCATGCGGAACCGGCCTAGGCGCTCGGCGCAACGGTCGGCCTGTGGCGTGGAGGAGGCGTCAAGGTGATCAGCGCGAGGGGAACCAGCCTGGGGGATGCCACCAGGCGACGCCTCATGAGGAATGGCCAGGGCCTCGGAAGCCCCAGCCTCGGGAGCCGTAAGCTGCAACTCCTCGTATGCCACTGCTCTAGAACGGGCTTCGGGAGATGCCGCCTTCGGGGCTCCGTGCGGCATCAGCACCTCAACATCAGCCCCTTCAGCTCCCGGCGGTTCTCGTCTCCCCGCTCCATCGCCTGAGACAGAGCCGCTTTGGACGACCGGAAGAGCGACCACAGTGACTGGGTTCTCGCGGGGCCACGTGAGGCCAGCCGGGCGCAGCCCCCACTCGTCAAAGCTGGACATCTGCCTCACAAAATTGGCCCTGCCCGAGCAAAGATACAAGAGGGCAGCATTGTGTCGAAGGCTGCCTGGGGAAGGGTCGCTTGTCAGGACCTTGAGCACCACCCGCAACACTTCGAGCGCCAGGTCCTCCTCCTGAAGCCGCATGCGGTCTTTAGACCCCGCAAAGTCCCACATCCGGCGAGAGTGGCGCTGGAGAGGAGCAATGCGACGTTGGAGGAATTCCTTCACCACTTTGGGTGCCGTCACCTCGAGCGCCCTCAAACTTTGGAAGCGGCGCCAGACGAAGGCGAGCCGGGGGCTCATGAGCGTCTCATGATCCCAGCCTGAGTTGGGAACAACAGGCAAGGTTGGGTGCGAGAGCAGGGGGCTGGGCACT
Organism: Triticum aestivum; assembly: GCF_018294505.1. NCBI lineage: Eukaryota > Viridiplantae > Streptophyta > Magnoliopsida > Poales > Poaceae > Triticum > Triticum aestivum. The sequence continues at coordinate 677,776,026 of NC_057810.1, forward strand.
CCGACATCCACATACAGCCACCGCTCTCTGAACCTGGCCTCAGGAGGAGGAAGGCCAAAATCAATCCCTGAAGCAGCCGTCTCCGGCACAGCGAGGAAGCTCACGCACCCCGAGCATTGAGTAGGGTCGCTCAGGCGCAAAGAGAAGAAGTGGCATAGGAGGGCAACGGAAGGAGGGATGCCCACCATTGCGTCACAAACAAAGGTGAAAACAGCCAGGAGGGTAATGGACTCTGGCCCCAAGTGCATCATGTGGATCTGATAATGGAAGAGCATCATGTTGAAGAAAGCGGAAAAGGGGGGGGACCAGACCCGCCCACAGGGCATCGGCGAAGAACCGAACCTCCGTGATGGCCCTGTCAAAGGAGGCATGGGATGCAGGCCAGACCATGGTCCTGCCGCACTCGTTGAAGATGGAGGCAAGAGCAGAGCGGACCTTGTTCAAGGCTTCAGGATTGAGTATGATTGAAAAATCAATGGCGGGGGCCGCCACCAGAGACGAGCGGGGTGAAGGCGCGGGATTCTTCCCCTTTTCCTTCTTCATTGGCACCATGGCGATGGGAAGGGGGGAGAGTTCGAGTTGGATTGGAGGCGGGAGTTGGAGCTCAAGGAAGAAGGGAGGGCTGTAAGCGCGCGAACGGCGAAAGGGGAATGGCTGTGTGCAACCACGGGTCTGCCTAGCCAGGTGCATAATGAGGCATCATGGGGAAGCGGAGACGCCCACGTCCAATCAATTGCCAAGTGGCACCCAAGGCCCCAGGCTATTGGGGCCCGCGGCACTTCACACTTGCCCCTTCGCTTCTTTGCTAAGCCAAGTCCGGGCGCGCCTTGGGCCCGGGGGCTACTGTCGGTGTTCTGGGAACGGGGGTCCCCAGACTTGCCTGCCTGCGGCCTGCGGCGTGGCTCAAGTGAAGGCCCAGTGCAGCCCAACTTCATCAGCTCAAGCTCAAGACCCTCGCGAGGGGCCAAGCCTCGCGGGGCGGACGACAGGATGCTTCCTCAGGAGCAGCCTCATCAGGTAGGCTCGTGAGGAGGCGGAGAGATCAAGGCAGGGCACCTCACAAGGAGCCCGTGATGCAAGCCATGACGATCGAGACCAGGCGGGCGCCAAGCGGGCGCCAGGCGGGCGCCGACCTATGCAGTGTCCTTGTTTCCCCTTTGGTGCAAGGGGGGCAAGCACAGGCCAAGGCGTTAGGCAAAGGTTACCGTTCCGGTGCAACAAGACCAAGACCAGCGGAACGGCAGGAAGGAGGTCATCGTGGAGCCCAGGATGGCGTCACCGCCAGAGTCTTTGGCAGTCGAAGACCAACTTTAGTCAGGATAAGTGTACTAGATGTTCCCTTTCAAAATGGTCAATTCTTGGCGCCCTTCCCGCTCAATATTTGGGAAGAGGACCAGGACCTCTCACTCTATATATAGGGCTAGCCACCATAATATAGAGGCATCTGGAATCAACCCCTCCAAAGGGACAACACTACCACAAGAACACCCCTCGCGAGGCTGTTCTTCCCTTGTACTGTTCATCGTCAGCCCCTGAGGTAATCCACACACCACTAACTAGAGTAGGGTATTACACCACAATGGTGGCCCGAACTAGTATACACCCTGCATCCGTTGTTTTGTTCTTCGTGTAGTCTAGATCTTTGCGAGTCTTCGAAACGCGAGCTGGTAGGGGAAAGATCATCGTGCGCACCCCAGAGTTCGAACCTCAAGGGTCTGCCAGAACCCGAAATCCGACAACGACGCTCCAAGCAAAACACATATCATGTGGCGAATAAAAATATAGCTTCAAGTAAAGTTACCAATGAACAAAGAGGAAAGAGGGGATGCCTTCCCGAGGCATCCCCAAGCTTAGGCTTTTGGCTATTCTTGAATATCTTGGGGTGCCATGGGCATCCCCAGGCATAGGCTCTTGCCACTCCTTATTCCATAGTCCATATAAGCTTTACCCAAAACTTGAAAACTTCACAACACAAAACTCAATAGGAAATCTTATAAGCTCCGTTAGTGAAAGAAAACAAAACCACCACATAAGGTACTGTAATGAACTCATTCTTTATATATTTTGGTGTTAAACCTACTGTATTCCAACTTCTCTATGGTTTATAAACTATTTTACTAGCCATAGATGCATCAAAATAAGCAAACAACACACGAAAAACAGAATCTGTCAAAAACAGAACAGTCTGTAGCAATCTGTAACTAACGCAAACTTATGGAACTCTAAAAATCCTACAAAAATAGGAAGTCCTGGAAAATTTCTCTATTGATCAGCGGCAAAAAGAATCAACGCAAAATCACGTTTCTGTGATTTAACAAAATTAAATTCGTTCGCGCAAAGTTTCTGTTTTTCAGCAGAATCAAATCAACTATCATCATAGGTTATCCTATAGGTTCTACTTGGCGCAAACACTAATTAAAAGATAAAAACACATCTAAACAGAAGGTAGATGCAAGATTTATTACTAAATAGGAACAAAAACAAAAAACACAAAGAAAATTGGGTTGCCTCCCAACTAGCGCTATCGTTTAAATCCCCTAGCTAGGCATAAAAGCGAAGATAGATCTAAGTAGTGCCATAATAATAAGATAGATCTTGAAAGCTCATCTCATATTCTCTATGTTCGGCAGCAAGTTTTCTTTGAGGCAAGCAAAAGTAATCAAAAGGGCTAAATTTAGCGGGACAAAAGTCCCAAGATCAATCTCAGGAGGAACTGGTTCCTCCTTTGGCCCTTCATAGTGCACAACTAATTCATCACTAAAAGAATTCTTTTGGCAAAATCTCGTGAGCCTATACTCAAGAGAGTATCCTAGCTCATTGTTTCGAAGGGAAAAATCATTATTAAGTTCGTTAATTCTATCAACCAAGACATTGGTAGGAACCTTTTTTCTAAGGTTTTCATTGAAAGCACATAGTCCGAAGATTGAAAACGCCTAAATTCCTCTTGATCATAGAGGATCGCCTCTATGGGAGAACGACCGGCGTCCACCCTATAGTGCGCAAAGATTTCTATGGCCTCTCTTATGATAAATCTAAACTCATGAGCCAAAAAGATAGTAACATTGCGTTTAATAGAAGAATGCTCAATATTGGAAAATTCCAGAAAAATTCTTTGTATGCAAGGATGCATATGCATAAATTGTCTTTCAAGTTCAACTACAAGCATAGCAATGGCATCCGCAAGACTACTAGTTCTATGAAGAATAGAACCACCCATGGAAGGTAAAGCACCTGCACAAGTAAAGAAATCTTGAATAACACCTTTGCCAATGATGTTACCACTATTGATTCAAAACTTTTTAGTATGCAAGATAGGGGGTTCTTCAGCCGGAGCCTCGGAATTTTCCATGTTATCATTATTGTCCATATCGACGGTAATCTCCCCAATTTCAGACATAACGGCAAACAAAAGCAAGGTGGAAGAAAGCAAGCGAAAGAGAGAAGAGGAGATTGGGAAAGAGATGGCAAATAAAACGGCAAGGGTGAAGTGGGGGAGAGGAAAACAGAGGCAAATGGCAAATAATGTAAATGCGAGGGAGATGAGTTTGTGATAGGTACTTGGTATGTCTTGACTTGAGCGAAGACCTCCCCGGCAATGGCGCCAGAAATCCTTCTTGCTACATCTTGAGCTTGTGTTGGTTTTCCTTGAAGAGGAAAGGGTGATGCGGCAGAGTAGCGTAAGTATTTCCCTCAGTTTTTGAGAACCAAGGTATCAATCCAGTAGGAGGCTCCTCAAAAGTACCACGCACCTACACAAACAAACAAAGAAATCGCAACCAACGCAATAAAGGGGTTGTCAATCCCTTCACGGCCACTTGCGAACGTGAGATCTAATAGAGACAGTATGATAAGATAAATATATTTCTGGTATTTTATAAGATAGATGCAAAAATTAAAGATGTAACTAAAAGTAGATTGGAAGCAATTATGATAAGAGATAAACCCGGGGGCCATAGGTTTCACTAGAGGCTTCTCTCAAGATAGCATAAGTATTACGGTGGGTGAACAAATTACTGTCGAGCAATTGATAGAAAAGTGAATAGTTATGAGATTATCTAGGCATGATCATGTATATAGGCATCACGTCCGCAACAAGTAGACTGACTCCTGCCTGCATCTACTACTATTACTCCACACATCAACCGACTCCTGCCTGCATCTAGAGTATTAAGTTCATAAGAACAGAGTAACGCCTTAAGCAAGATGACATGATGTAGAGGGAAACTCATGCCATATGATATAAACCCCATCTTTTTATCCTCGATGGCAACAATACAATATGTGCCTTGCAACCCTTTCTGTCACTGGGTAAGGACACCGCAAGATTGAACCCAAAGCTAAGCACTTCTCCCATGGCAAGAAAGATCAATCTAGTAGGCCAAACCAAACTGATAATTCGAAGAGACTTGCAAAGATAACTCAATCATACATAAAAGAATTCAAAGGAGATTCAAACATTTCTCATAGATAAACTTGATCATAAACCCACAATTCATCGGATCTCGACAAACACACCGCAAAAAGAGTTTACATCGAATAGATCTCCACAAGAGAGGGGGAGAACATTGTATTGAGATCCAAAGATAGAGAAGAAGCCATCTAGCTAACAACTATGGACCCGAAGGTCTGTGGTAAAATACTCACAACTCATCGGAGGGGCTATGGTGTTGATGTAGAAGCCCTCCGTGGTCAATTCCCCCTCCGGCGGAGCACCGGTGAAGGATCCAAGATGGGATCTCACGGATACAGAAGGTTACGGTGGTGGAAATTGTGTTTCGTTGGCTCCCTGGATGTTTTCAGGGTACGTAGGCTTATATAGGAGGAAGACGTACGTCGGTGGCCGCCCGAGGGGCCCACGAGATAGCGGGCGCGCCCTACCCTCTCGTGGCCGCCTTTGCTGCTTCTTGACTTGCACCCCAAGTCCTCTGGATCACGTTCGTTCCAAAAATCACGCTCCTGAAGGTTTCATTCCGTTTGGACTTTGTTTGATATTCCTTTTCTTCGAAATACTGAAATAGGCAAAAAAACAGCAATACGAGCTGGGCCTCCGGTTAGTAGGTTAGTCCCAGAAATGATATAAATGTGTAAAATAAAACCCATAAACATCCAAAAGGGGTAATATAATAGCATGAAACAATCAAAAATTATAGAAATGTTAGAGACATATCAGGGTACAAGGGGGTTACATCGGCACGGCGAAACTACGTGTGCCACGGTTGCTCCATGCAAGCAGCAGAACATCACGTAGCAGCGGAATAATTCTAGCAGCGGAACAACGACGATGGTGATGATCTCCACTCCGCAGGGACTCTGGCTGGAACGCTTATCCTAGATCACAAACAAGGAATCCACGGCAAACAAGCAATCAAATCCGGCATGACCTGCAAACTGGCATGGCACGCCACTTCAGTACATTGAATATACTTGCAAGCTCACAGCAACCAAAGCAATCAAGACAAATGATAGCATGGCAATTACAAATTATTAATTAATGTTGACCACGATACTATTAGAACAACATAGCATGCACAACATGATACAGCTAGAACAATACGAGCATGGCATAAACATATGAACTTGATGAGACTAGCATGCAACATGATGAAACTTTCATGCACCAACTTACTCTGCTCGGATTGTCTCGTAACCATCACCTGCACAAACTTGCCATCAAGAACATCACACGATCATCTCAGGATCCAATCAAGCTTGGTATTAACAATACCGTAGTAATCATTTATGACCACAAGGAGCTTGACTTTTACCCTTGACACTCGCATAACACCACAAATATCCAATGAGTCGGTATTCATGATACCACAGTGATCCTCTCACGATCACATAAATATCAACCAACTTCTTTCATCATCGAACCGGGGTTGTTATTAAGCACATTATTATTACTGTTGACCCACAGTGTGACCAACTACGAACTGGGTCCATATCCGCGGGCGCGGCTATCGATAGATTAAACACACACTTTGCAGAGGTTAGCACACTGTACCCACACCACGGAACCCATGGTCTCGCACTCCCATACGTGCGAACACGGCGTTCCGGCAAAATTGATCTACTGCCATGGCACTCTCCTAGCCACTCCGACCAACTCCCCTTTGGGCTAAGTCCTGGTTGGCCCCGTGCCTACCAAAGGCACCAACGGCCACCGTCGTGGCAAACCGGTGCCAATCGGGGACAAGGATCCTTTCAAAAACAACATGCACACAAGGCTTATGCCATACTATCTGGCCAAGGTAGCACAGGCGCATAACCTTCCCTCGTGGGAGGCACCAGCGAGAGGCATGACAATAGACCCAGCTAGGACCGTCCCATAAGGTAAGCGTGGTTGCATGGTCAACTCGATATGGTGGCACCATGACTTAGCCAACAGTTGTTCATGTTCAATTTAATCCAGTTAAACTTGAATGCAATATGCTGAGCCATGATAAAATAACATGATGCAACTACAATGCATGAACATGATATCAACATAAGCATGGTGATGCATCATAATCAACGAGCATAACAACAACATTTAACCATTTATCCAGATGAGCATGGCATACTGATGAGCACAAATATCACAACTAGCACACTACTCATAGCATAACATGACCACTAGCATCAACAATAAATATCATGCAATAACATAACGATAAACTACCATGCAAGCATTTAACCAACTGGGTGCAAAGGAACATGCATAACAACGGTACTCGGGACAGACGATAGTCATGCACCGAAGACCATCGCCAAGATCAACATGTACTACTACCAAGCATGAAAGTAATACTAGCAAGATAAATGATAACCAGATGCATCGAAACATAACGCGAAAGTGAACAAGAAACCATAGGCAGTACCGAAACAACGATAACAGCAGCAGGTAAACTAACAGACAGTTATTAAATGTTCAAGTTGAAAACCATGGCTACTGCATGACCATCATTCAAATGGGTGTTGTGGCTTGCCTGGGGATGAAGGATACTCCGGGGAGATGTGCGGAATGACCGCAGAAAGAATCGCCAGAAATGGTACTCTCTCGGAGGGGGCTGATTAGAGGCAAGGGCAAAATGGTCATTTTAGAATGTTGAAATAGAGTGAAAATGGTGGGAACAGAACGGGCTTGACGGGACAAAGACGTGGGCATTGGATTCTCCTCGATCGGAGTTACGGATAAAAAGTTAGGAGGAGTTTTCTGCCAGGGACCTATCTGCAAGAAAAATATTTTCAAACAGGGCTTGGACAGAAAAACTGAAAGCGTATTCTGCCGGATTACGTCGCCAGTTATGCTGACGTGGCGGGGTGGGTCAAAGCGGGGTCGGTGGCTGGCTCACTGACGCGCGGGGCCCGCGGCTAGCTGGCAGCAGGGGCATGGGCGTCGTCGTCTTCCTCCTCTCGCACCTGTTCCTCACGGAACAAAGGAGGAGAGCAGGGGAGGGAGCGGCGCTGGGGGCGGCCGGCCTAGGCCAGCTCCGGCCTAGCCAAGCACACCGACGGGACTAGCGGAGCCTGGTGCCTCCGTCCCTAGGCAGCAGGGGCGCCGGGGCGGCCTGGGGAGACGGCGAGGCGAGGCGACAAAGGAGCAACAGAGGTGGACGCCGGAGAAGGGAGCGGGCGGCTCCGGCCGTCTCCGGCCGGACGGAGGCCACCGGCAGGTGCGGGGTGACGAGGCGCACCCGTTCAGAGGCAGAACGAGCGCTGGGGAGGGGTGGAATGGAGGGGAGGCCGCGGTGATGGAAAGCTACAGAGAGGGCTCGGGCGATGGTGGTCTCGGCGATGCAGGGAACTCTGGGAAGGGCAAGAGGGTTGGGGCGGCTTAATGGACTAGGGGAAGGTCGTGGACGTCGAGGGGAGGGTGGCCGGAAACTAGCGAACTCCAGCGACCACCGATGAGGAGCAACGAGGTCCGGCGAGTTTCGACGACTCTAGAGGGCAAATGAGGCGAGGGAGGGAGCGACGAGGAGAGGGAGGGCTCGGGGTACCTATTTATAGGCCAGGGGAGGGCTCGTGGAGGCTCTAGAGAGATCCAGCTTGACGCCCATGGAGGTGACAGAAGAGGCAGGTCACGGGCAAGCTCGACGGAGAGTAAACGACGGCGAAACAGGAGGGGGCCCGAGCACGGGGAGTCTGAGTTGATCACGGGGATGCTCCAGGACATGAATGGAGGTCGAGACGAAGAGGGAGCGGACGAGAATAGCACCGAGGTCGTGCCAGAGTGTGAGATTTGGCCTATCTGCACCATGGTCACCGCGTGAGCCGGCACACACGGTGCACTCCGAACGGCCAAATCATGTCTGGGAGATAGACCGTTTTGCCCTTGGTCAAAATGAGAAAAGAAATTGGTCCAGGGGCAAAGAAGTGATTGGCAGGAGGATCCAAGGGACATGAACAACAAGGTGTTTGTGCTGCGGGGAGACAAACATAGAAGGAGTCAGGGGCTAAGCTTTGGCATGGCTTGATCAAACACTAAGAACACTGTGATGACCAAGTATCAGCCCAAATGGAGGAGTCTAGAAGAGGGTCGCTATAGAAAGTGCCATAATGGCCAGAAATGGGGATTTGGATTATGCACTCACATGGAGGATCAACTTAAGCTCAACTTGTTAAAGGCACGGATATTTGATCATATGAAGATTCTGAAAATGGTTTCATACCATTTGGATAAACCAAAATGGTACTTCCTTCACAAACATCCCCACTGACCAGAAACTTGCAAAACTTATAGAGGGAAAATGGCTAAATGTAATATGCCCAAATTGGGTGGAGATAAGTTTTATGGATATGAGAAATCCTAGGAAAATTTACAGCCAGAATGGAGCAAGATAAAATATACTTGCTTCACAAACTGAAATTTTGGACAGAATCAAAGATTTGAAGTTGTGCTCACATGGAGGCATTACATGATCTCTACTTTGGTGGAGGGCTATGATTTGATGATATGAAGGACCATGCATAATTGCAACTCATTTGGATATGCCCAGCTGGTACTTCCTTCACAAAACTTCTTGTTGGACAGAAACTTTGGAAAATCATAATTAAATGAATACTAGGCAAATGGGGTTGCATTTTGGCATGTGGCAATGATATGGACAAGAAAAGATGTCCAAGGAGTTTGAGGTCAATTGGGCCACGGAAAATATCACTTGCTTCACAATGTGCCATTTTGGGCAGAATATGAAATGAATTATTTGAGCATGGTGGTAAACATGGCAAATGAAATGTTTTGCCATATTTGAGGAATATATGACCCAAACAATTTATGAGAATTATTTGAGAATTTTAGGAGTGATGAAAATATAGGTTGCTTCGCAACATAGGGCAAATTGAGTTATTCCTTTAATAGAAAAGGAATATTCCTAATAAAAAGAATATTGGGATTTGGGCTAGGATGAAAATGACAGGGTGTAGGGTTGGATAGGGGATGACAAGACAGACTGGAAGCAAATAAGAGGGCATCATCTTCAGTTTCCAGACCACAAAGCCACGGAAAAAGAAAACTCAGGCAAAAACCTCAGAAAATCAAAAGAAAAAGAAAGGGCCAAAAATCAGGCTGTTACATATTTGCCTGGGCAAAGTTTCATCCTCGTGTAACTCTCCCTGGGTCATATAAGCCAAATAGGGAACTTTCCAATCAGGGATGGCGTGGAGAGCCGCCAGCAACTATGCCTCCGGGTCAGGAACTGCAAGATCTTCTTCGAAAGGCAACTTAACTGAAGGATTATGCAATATGTCAAGAAAAACATTAGGGGGCACTGGCTTACGCTGAGACCCTAACTGGCTTAAAGCATCAGCTGCCTCGTTCTTCCTGCGATCAACATGCTCCACTTGGTAACCCTTGAAGTTATCAGCAACTTTATCAACCGCCCGGTGATAAGCCGCCATGAGTGGGTCTTTAGAATCCCAAGTGCCCGAAACTTGATGAGCCACCAGATCTGAGTCGCCAAAACACCTAACCCAGCTTAAGTTCATCTCTTTGGCCACCCGCAGGCCATGGAGCAGGGCCTCATACTCAGCTGCATTATTAGTGCAAGGAAACATTAACCTTAAAACATAGCAAAACTTGTCACCTCATGGGGAAGTCAAAATAACTCCAGCCCCCGAGCCCTCCAGCTACCTAGACCCGTAAAAGTGGATTGTCCAGTAAGTATTATCGGCTTGTCCTTAGGCATCTGCAACTCTATCAAGTCGTTGATGAAATACACAAGAGCTTGAGACTTGATAGATGTCCTTGGCATATACTTCAAACCATGGGGTCCAAGCTCAATGGCCCACTTGGCCACTCGGCCTGTGTCTTCTCTGTTTTGAATAATGTCGCCTAAAGGAGCAGAGCTGACCACATCAATAGGATGACCAAGAAAATAATGCTTCAATTTGCGACTGGCCATGAACACCCCATATACTAGCTTCTGCCAATGTGGGTACCTCTGTTTAGACTCAATTAAGACCTCGCTGACATAATAAGCCAGCCTTTGGACAGGGTACTCCTTATCCGACTCTTTTCTTTCCACTACAACTGCCACGCTGACGGCTCTGCTATTAGGTGCCACATATAAGAGCAAAGGTTCCTTCTCAATAGGAACTGCAAGAACCGGCGGCTCAACCATCTGCTTCTGAAGTGTTTCAAACGCCTCATTAGCAGCATCACTCCAAACAAAATGATCTATTTTCTTCATCATCTGGTATACAGGGATAGCTAATACGTCTCTAACGTATCTATAATTTTTGATTGTTCCATGATATTATATTATCAATCTTGGATGTTTTATATGCATTTATATGATATTTTATATGATTTTTAGGACTAACCTATTAACCTAGAGCCCAGTGCCAGTTTCTGGTTTTCCTTATTTTTGAGTTTTACAGAAAAGGAATACAAAACGGAGTCCAATTGACCTGCCAATTTTTGTGAATTTTTTATGGACCAAAAGAAGCCCCCGAAGTAAAAGAGTTGGGTCAGAAGAGTCCCGAGCCATCCACGAGGGTGGAGGGCGCGCCTCCCTATCTCGTGGATGACTCGGAGACCCCCCCCTGACATGAGTCCGATGCCAAAAATTCCTATAAATACAGAAACCCCCGAAAAGAAACCTAGATCGGGAGTTCTGCCGCCGCAAGCCTCTATAGCCACCAAAAACCTCTCGGGAGCCCGTTCCGACACCCTGCCGGAGGGGGAATCCATCACCGGCGGCCATCTTCATCATCCCGACGCTCTCCATGACGAGGAGGGAGTAGTTCACACTCGGGCTGAGTGTTCCCTTTGAAGTTATCTTATCGGAGTCTTTAAGGATTTGAGAACACTTGATGTATGTCTTGCGTGGGATACCCATGGTGATGATGTGATATTCTATTGATTCACTTGATGTATGTTTTGGTGATCAACTTGCGGGTTCTGTGACCTTAGGAATCTATGCATAGGGGTTGGCACACGTTGTCGTCTTGACTCTCTGGTAGAAACTTTGGGGCACTCTTTGAAGTTCTTTGTGTTGGTTGAATAGATGAATCTGAGATTGTGTGATGCATATCGTATAATCATACCCACGGATACTTGAGGTGACATAGGAGTATCTAGGTGACATTAGGGTTTTGGTTGATGTATGTCTTAAGGTGTTATTTTACTACGAACTCTAGGGCTGTTTGTGACACTTATAGGAATAGTCCAATGGATTGATCGGAAAGAATAACTTTGAGGTGGTTCAGTACCCTACAATAATCTCTTCGTTTGTTCTCCGCTATTAGTGACTTTGGAGTGACTCTTTGTTGCATGTTGAGGGATTGTTATATGATCCAATTATCTTATCATTGTTGAGAGAACTTGCACTAGTGAAAGTATGAACCCTAGGCCTTGTTTCGAAGCATTGCAATATCATTTTTCGCTCACTTTTGTTACTTGCTACCTTGCTGTTTTTATATTTTCAGATTATAAAAACCTATATCTACCATCCATATTTCATTTGTATCACCATCTCTTCACCGAACTAGTGCACCTATACAATTTACCATTGTATTGGATGTGTTGGGGACACAAGAGACTCTTTGTTATTTGGTTGCAGGGTTGTTTGAGAGAGACCATCTTCATCCTACGCCCCCCACGGATTGATAACCCTTAGGTCATCCACTTGAGGGAAATTTGCTACTGTCCTACAAACCTCTGCATTTGGAGGCCCAACAACGTCTACAAGAAGAAGGTTGCGTAGTAGACATCAAGCTCTTTTCTAGCGCCGTTGTCGGGGTGGTTAGTGCTTGAAGGTATATCTTTAGATCTTGCAATCGAATCTTTTTGTTTCTTGTTTTATCACTAGTTTAATATATAAAATGAAACTACAAAAAAATGGAATTGAGGGTGCCTCATATGCTTCATATTTTTAATGTCTTTCGTGAAAATAAGGATTCCGATAATTGTGCCAAAGTGTTAGAAGAAGAATGCATTAAAAAGTTTGGCATTAAATCTTTGAATGATGAGCATGATTGCAATGTTATTAGTATGAATTCCTTGAATATCCATGATGCTAATGATACGCAAAGCCACAAGCTTGGGGATGCTATGTTTAATGAATATGATATTTTTAGTACCCCAAGTTTTGATGAGAAAATTTATTATGATGATAGCATGCCTCCTATTTATGATGATTATATTGATGAAAGTGGATTTGGAGAGGTCATGACTTTATTTAGTGATGAATCCACTATTTCGGAAGAGGTACCGATTGATTATGAGAACAAAGTTGCTACCTATGATGATTATTTTGATGACATGTATGCTATAAAGAATAATGATAACCATGAAACTTGACATCTTGATTTTAATTTTCAATTGGATTATGCCTCACATTATAGTTATTTTGTTGAGTTTGCTCCCACTACTATTGATGAGAGTAAATTTGCTTATGTGGAGAGTAATAAATTTTCTATGCTTATGCATCATGAAAAGAATGCTTTATGTGATGGTTATATTTTTTAATTCATTCATGATGCTACTGAAAATTATTATGAGGGAGGAATATATGCTTGTATGAATTGCAATAATATCAAGTTTCCTCTCTATGTGTTGAAAATATTGAAGCTATGCTTGTTTTGCTTTCCTACGCTAGTTGATTCTTGTTCCCATAAGTTGTTTGCTCACAAAATCCCTATGCATAGGAAGTGGGTTATACTTAAATGTGCTAGTCACATTCTTGATGATGCTCCCATTATGTTTCAATTCTTATGTTTTATGTGAGCATCATTGAAATCATCATGCCTAGCTAGAAAGGCATTAAAGAAAAGCGCTTGTTGGGAGACAACCCAATATTTACCCCTACTGTTTTTATGTGTCCACATGATTAAGCTACTGTAGTAATCATGTTTTATAGCTTTGGTTTCAATAAAGTGCCAAGTAAGACCTTTAGGATAGCTTACGGTGATAGCTGTGTTGATCCTGCTGAAAATCAGAAACTTTTGCACTCAGTAAATTAGCTTTGATAATTCATAGAAACATGATTTTGATCTGATTCTTTTTTCTATGGAGTTTTACACAAATTTCTCAGGATTTCCTACTTTTGTAGGATTTTTAAAGTTACAACGGTATTCTAGAGTTACAGATTCCTACAGACTGTTCTATTTTTGACAGATTCTGTTTTCTATGTGTTGTTTGCTTATTTTGATGAATCTATGAGTACTATCGGAGGGTATGAACCATTGAGAAGTTGGAATACAGTAGATATTACACAAATATGAATTTATAATGAGTTCACAACAGTACCTAAGTGGTGATTTTATTTTCTTATACTAATGGAGCTTACGAGTTTTCTGTTGAGTTTTGTGTTGTGAAGTTTTCAAGTTTTGGGTAAAGATTCGATGGACTATGGAATAAGGAGTGGCAAGAGCCTAAGCTTGGGGATGCCCAAGTGTGACGTCCCCGATTCAATCGTACACTAATCATGCACGCAAACGTGTACGATCAAGATCAGGGACTCACAGGAAGATATCACAACACAACTCTAAAACATAAATAAGTCATACAAGCATCATAATACAAGCCAGGGGCCTCGAGGGCTCGAATACAAGTGCTCGATCATAGACGAGTCAGCGGAAGCAACAATATCTGAGTACAGACATAAGTTAAACAAGTTTGCCTTAAGAAGGCTAGCACAAACTGGGATACAGATCGAAAGAGGCGCAGGCCTCCTGCCTGGGATCCTCCTAACTACTCCTAGTCGTCGTCAGCGGGCTGCACGTAGTAGGCACCTCCGGTGTAGTAGGAGTCGTCGTCGACGGTGGCGTCTGGCTCCTGGACTCCAGCATCTGGTTGCGACAACCAGAAAGAAAGGAAAGGGGGAAAGGGGGGAGAAAGCAACCGTGAGTACTCATCCAAAGTACTCGCAAGCAAGGAACTACACTACATATGCATGGGTATATGTGTAAAGGGTCATATCAGTGGACTGAACTACAGAATGCCAGAATAAGAGGGGGGATAACTAATCCTGTCGAAGACTACGCTTCTGGCAGCCTCCGTCTTGTAGCATGTAGAAGAGAGTAGATTGAAGTCCTCCAAGTAGTATCTCCAAGTAGCATCTCCAGTAGCATCGCATAGCATAATCCTACCCGGCGATCCTCTCCTCGTCGCCCTGTTAGAGAGTGATCACCGGGTTGTATCTGGCACTTGGAAGGGTGTGTTTTATTAAGTATCCGGTTTTAGTTGTCATAAGGTCAAGGTACAACTCCAAGTCGTCCTGTTACCGAAGATCACGGCTATTCGAATAGATTAACTTCCCTGCAGGGGTGCACCACATAACCCAACACGCTCGATCCCATTTGGCCGGACACACTTTCCTGGGTCATGCCCGGCCTCGGAAGATCAACACGTCGCAGCCCCACCTAGGCCTAACAGAGAGGTCAGCAAGCCGGTCTAACTCCTATGGCGCAGGGGTCTGGGCCCATCGCCCATTGCACACCTGCATGTTGCGTGGGCGGCCGAAAGCAGAACTAGCCTCCTTAATACAAGAGCAGGCTTACGTTCCAATCCAGCGCGCGCCGCTCAGTCGCTGACGTCTAGAAGGCTTCGGCTGATACCACGACGTCGAGTGCCCATATCTTTCCCGCGTAGTTGGTTAGTGCGTATAGGCCAGTGGCCAGACTCAGATCAAATACCAAGATCTCGTTAAGCGTGTTAAGTATCCACGAACGCCGAACAGGGCCAGGCCCGCCTGTTTCCTAGGTGGTCCCAACCTGCCCTGTCGCTCCGCCACAATGTAACAGTCGGGGGCCGTCGGGAACCCAGGCGCACCTCTATCGGGATGGAGCCACCTGTCCTTTCAGCCCCCTCATCAGAATCACTTGCGGGTACTCATCGAGCTGACCCGACTTTAGTTACCATCTACATAGTATGTATGTATGTATAGTATATACCCGTGATCACCTCCCGAGTGATCACGGCCCAATAGTATAGCAAGGCAGACTGACAAGAATGTAGGGCCAATGATGATAAACTAGCATCCTATACTAAGTATTTAGGATTGCAGGTAAGGTATCAACAGATGTAGCAACAATGTCAGACTATGCATCAGAATAGGATTAACAGAAAGCAGTAACATGCTACACTACTCTAATGCAAGCAGTCTAGAGGAGAATAGGCGATATCTGGTGATCAAGGGGGGGGGGGCTTGCCTGGTTGCTCTGGCAAGAAGGACGAGCCGTCAACACCGTAGTCGAACTGGGGGTCGCCGGCAGTCTCGGGGTCTACTGGAAAGAAGTAACGGAGAGGGAACACAATAAATAACAAAGCAAACAAAGCATCACAAAGCGTAATAAGGCAATACGCGGTGTTCGGTGTGCCCTAACGCGGTAGTAGGTGATACCGGTGAAGGGGAAAACATCCGGGAAAGTATCCCCGGTGTTTCGCGTTTTCGGACAGATGAACGGGAGGGGGAAACTCGCGAGTTTGCTATGCTAGGGATGTGTGGCTGACGAACGGGCTGCGTATACAGATTCGTCTCGTTGTTCTGAGCAACTTTCATGTACAAAGTATTTTCATTTGAGCTACAGATTATTTTATATTAATTTTCAAAGGTTTATTCAATTTATGGATTTATTTATATTCAAAATTTAATCAGTAAATACTTCTGCCACATAATGCAGTGCCAGCCACAGTGTATGACGGGTGGGGTCAGGGTTAAAGTCAATAATCCAGTCAGCAGTTGACTAGGTCAACAATGACTGGTCAAACTGGCTGGTGGGACCCAACTGTCATAGAGACAGGGTAAATTAACAGTTTAATTAATTTAACAGATTAAGTGGGGGGCCACATGTCATTGATTTAGATATTTTTTTAACAGGCTTTTAAATGAAATGGGTCCACATGTCATTTTCAGTTACTCAACTAAACAATTTTATTAGGTTCTAATTAGGTGGTTAAGGGAATGGTTAAACCACGCGGGCCCACACGTCAGTGGGTCAACCTAGTGTTAGAACGTGCGTGCGCGTGAGTTCAGAGGACGGCGCGCGCGCGGAGCCGGCGGCTCCGGTGACTAAAAGGGCCAACCCGGGCGTCAAACGGGCAAGCGTGATGCGCCGCGTCGAGCTGTGCCGTCGTCTGGAGCTAGGAGCGGCCGAAACATCGTTGGGGGCGACGGAAGGCGACGACTACGGCGGCGCTAGCAGCAACTGGCGCTGGAGGGCACATGGAGGAGAGGGGAGAGGCCAGGGGGAGCCGGATGCTCACATCGTTGCAGAGGAGGGCTCGGGGAGGCCAGATGGACCCTGCCGGTGAGGTCCGGCGGCCGGACGGGCCGGCAGTCGTGAGGCAGAGTAGAGGCTTGGGGAGGCGTGGCGCGAGGACGACGGAGAAGCTGTGTGGCGGCGACGGCAGCCCCCGGGCGAAGGCGTGCTCGCCGGGGCCGCGGGGAGACACGGCGGACGCGACGACGCCGATGCGACAGTGGTGGCGGAGGCGGGCACCGGTCGAGGCCGGACAGGGAGGCGAGCAGGTCGTCGGTGAGGGCAGCAGGGGCGACGATGGGCGAAGCAGGAGGGAACAGAGGGAGGAATGGCTACGAGGGGGAGGTTCGGGCGTGAGGCGCCGATGGGGCGATGGGATCGGGGGTTGCCCCGATCTAGATCGGGGAAGGACGAGAGGGAGGAGTGGGACGAGGGGGAAGGAGTGGGTGCGAGTGGGGGTTGCGGGTGTCGGTCGGGCTAGGGTTTGGGCACGGCAGGCCATATAGGCCAAGGGGCGCAGGTGGGCCGGCCGGCTGGGTCGCGGCCCGGTTGGCCATGGTTTTTTTTGTTTTCATTTTTCTTTGTTTAAGTTTTCATTTAGTTTGAAATAAATACCTAACTGGTTCCTATATCAGCCTAAACAAATATACTACTGCCACGTAACTCAGGGCATCTAAATAAATTAGCCTAATATTTTATTAATTGAAAAGGACATTTAATTAATTGTTCCGGCTAGTGTTTATTTATGTTAGGACATTCAAACACCTCTAAAGATGTAGGGTTTCTCCACCATAATTACCTATGCATTATTTGGCTCACTCCGAACATTTTAGTTTTAACATTTGAATTTTTTTTAATGTTTGCTTGATTTTGAATTTGAATTCGAACTGGTTTCGAACTAACAGGAGATTAGCAACAGTAATCGAGGTGACGTGGCATCATTAGCATAGGTTTACTGTAGCTTGACTATCCGGCCGTCAAAATTCTCCTCCACTACAAGAAATCTCGTCCCGAGATTTAAGCGGTGGAGTACGGGGGGAAGGTGCTAGTAGCAAACAACCTAACGAGTCTTCTCGGTCTTGGCTTCCCTTTCGAAGAAGTTGATCCCTTTTGTTGATGTCTTCATTTCTCTGTTTCAATTCACCATGATCAAGTCGTCATCCTTTCTTCGAGATCTCCATCGTCCTTATGAAAAATGATAAGGGGTATCTTCGGAAGAACTGACCTCTACAAGGTCGCGTATCTGGTAGAGAACATCAGGGAGGGTGGCGGATAGTAACTCGAATTGAAACTTAAGAAAATATCGAGAGCAAAGTAAGAAGGTGCAAAATAGAAGTTTCAAGCGCATAGGCAATCGTTCGTTGTCTGAAACGAAGTGTGAAAGGGGTTCAGAGCAATGGGAATAAGTATTGCGTCTGATACCATAATAGATCACTAGGCAGGTGGCCCGTGAATTACATATGAAGTCAAGCGCGAGGAATAACTTTGACAAAAGGTTGTACAGGAGAGTCAACTTTCAATCCTGTGGAACTGTGGGTTATGGGCCCACCATGTGGATTTAAAGTAGGAAAGGCGCTGACATCTTGTACGGTTATAATAGCAAGGCAGGTCAGAGGGTAGCATGTCGATTATGTCGGCAACATCGTCGGTACCAAGGGAGAGGGATGAAGAGAACCTTTTCCCTGCTCGTTGAATGAGGCGGACCAATAGGCAAAGTTCTCGTGCATCGGTGGCTACCGGAATGTCATCAACAATGGTAACAGGGTCTTGCTGACAGAATTGTACACCGCGGTGTTTAGATAAGCAGGAGAACATTACTACTTAGATCATATAGATCACAAGAAACGCTAAACCAATCAATGCAAAGGCAAATATGATATTAGATTAAACAGAACAATGGAAAGGAAAATGTGTTTAAACACATATTTCAAGGGTATATCCTTCCCAAGGACAAGCAGAGCATGATATCCATGACAGGATATAATGTAGAAAACTCTTTAGGTAAGAGGAGAGAGATTTCATGACATTACCCATACAAAGGTGTTTGGATAAATTTTGATAAAGAAAATTTAGCATTGTGCTGCAAATGTTCTTGTTGAAAATCAGAGTACCATAGACATGCTTCGAGATAGCAATGATATGGTGTTTCAAGCAAGGTCAGACTTTGGATACACGAAGGATCCATCAGGAACAACTTGTAAAATAAGTCTTACAATTTCCTCGAGGAAGAAAGGTTATCCTTGCAAAAGAAATTATAATGATAGGTCCTCCAGCTAGGGTGCTAGGCATGGCATCATATTACCGGGTCATCAAAGGACCAACATCATAACTCCTGGAAAGTGGTCCCAACCATCATATCTGACCGAGATTCAGATCCGATTGGTGTCATGATACCTCAGACTCGGGATGTCCGAGAAGAAAAGGTGCAACACAAATCGATGAAATGACATTACAAGATTCTCGGGAAATGAACTATGGGAGCGAGTTCCTGAAACAGTAGTTCATCAATAAACCAAGGAGGGGATGAGAAGGTAGCTGATGGGCTCAGCGACAATTCATCGAGAATTTCAAACGGATGGATTTCCACAATAATGTGAACAAGAAGATGACACTTGTCAATTCAAATGATATAATGTTGTATGCTCTAGGAAAACATACACCATCAATCATTAGTTGAAAGGTGTGCCTGAAATATGACCTTAGGCAGCAAGATCAATGTTAGAGTGACGATTCCGTAATCAACGGTCCAAGAACGAACTGTCGATCATTAAATTCAAAGCAATAGGGTTGCTAGAAGTACAGAACTCAAACAACATCTATTGGTATGCTGGTTAAAAACAACACGGGGACCAAGGAAGAATGGTGATGGTGAGAAGTATCATCATATCGAGAATTTCTAAGAGGTGGAGCAATCCCCACAACATTCTCGTCATAAAAGACAGTAATACTTCAAGGCAGAACACAACACTAGCTGGAGAGCAAGTTGTATTCAGAATGTGGACAAGTTCGCGATAAAAGGAAGTCAAGGGTGTTGTCGATGATAATAAAAATCATCAAGGGCAAGCAGGGTATTTCTCATCATGAACACAATTGACATCTAATCAAAGGAATGATGAAGTGAAATGTTATTGGAACCAAGGGTACGACGCCAACTCGAAATCAAGCTTGTTGTTCAAGGCAAAATGATATGACAAGGAAAGTTGATGTAAGCTTAGCTCAACGTCGAAAATTGTGCTTAAAGAATAAGGACCAGGTAGCCAAGTTAGAATCATCACGACAATGATATAGTCAAACAGGCTAGGAATGGCATGATCGGGTACAAACTCGTACTTATAGAAGCTTACTGAAGAGCTGTTGAACCGTAGTGCGGACCCGGTTCAGTTATTGGTGTCTTTGAGTGTTTAAAAACTCAGAGCCCGTGAAAAATTGGAATCAGTGGGAATGTGGCACTTGATGAAGAACTCATAAGAAGTTACACAGTTCCATGATAATCTCTAGATACCAGGGGGGTAATACTCGATGACAGATCAAAGTAGAGGTTGGACTGGGGTATTGCTCTACAGAAGACAAGTGCTTAAACTTGCACGAGAAATGGTATTTAAAAGAGAACATGGTCGGAACCACGATTGCAAAAGGCCAGATCCCAGATATAAGATGAACTTATACCAAAGGGATAATTAATTTAAGAGAAGCTTTAATGATAAGATCTACATCGTGTCCATGGGCATGAACACAAAGTTCAAGGTCGACTCCCACTTCCATAATGCATAACCTTCCATTCACTTCTCGTTCTCAAAGAAGTTGTATGGTAGAAAATTATCTGCTAAACACTAGAAGGGTTGACTTGTCAAAACCTTCCGGTTCATACGGTTTTTAAGGAAGGTATAGGTTCAACCCATAGGGGCTTCTTAGAAACATATACCACAAGTTTCAAGAGTAAATATCACAAGCTCGAAAGTAGAGCAAGGTTGAGAAAGTAGATGATACAATTTACCAAAGGCATTATGTATCCAAGGGAAGGCTCACAAGGCTATTGAATATGAAGGACAATGTCGGATAAAATCCATTAAAGGATCTGTCGGTCCATAACAGAGCTGATGTGAGCATCGGCACACAATCAGAGGAAGTAACAATGCAAGGGCATTGGATTATAGAAACAACTGACTAATCCAGAGCTCAAATGCAAAGGAATTATGATTTCCAAATTAAGGGAACAGAAGCAATGTTCTGATTAGGGGTGGATAAGTTGAATAGCCTTAGGGGTACTATCGACGGCATTTGGATTGGTTGAGAACCAGCTCATGTTTAAAATGACGTCTGAGCCGGAAAGATAATTTAAAAGGATCAACTAATGATTGCGTGCATTCGCACTCATGTTGAATCAAAAGGATCAAAATGATGATGCCTAAGGATACTAACAAATATTGCCAGACATATGGAAAGCATCCATCATTGAAGTAGACAAGTATGACAAAGCAATAAGCTACTAAGGATTTTTGGAGGATCGAATAGTATTTCGAAGACCATTGTGAAACACATGAACAACTGGGGGATGAGCGGATACTCAGTAAGTGCGAGAATTATCCATAGGGGTATTGAGGTGACAAAGAACAGCAATGCGGTAAGCTCAAAGGATTATCGAAACAACGACGAGTGTTTCGAGGTATCTGGTAATAACAAGACCAACTGGGGATGAATGTAAGAATAACAACTGCAAGTAGTTATCCATAAGGGTTAACGGTGGAAGGGGAATTGCAAATGCGATGAACATAAGTTCTCGGGTTAACAGCGGAGAGTATCTTCAGGGTCTTCACGTGCCGCAGACGATCATCATTAATAAGGGGCTCTCCGGGTGAAAGTGATAACGAGATCCTAATGTTAGATTTAGCAAAAATCATTTAACTCGAATAGAAAGAGAGATCAGAGTCCCAGAGTATAGGTCGAGGAATAAAAGATCCTAATACCACCCAATGGCGACATGGGCCCGTAAGGCACACAGCCAAGTTAGTAAAAGTTTTGCAATGACTAGACTCAACTTCGGCCAAGGAGTTGGAAAGGGGGATTCCTACAGGCAGTCGGCTCTGATACCAACTTGTGACGTCCCCGATTCAATCGTACACTAATAATGCACGCAAACGTGTACGATCAAGATCAGGGACTCATGGGAAGATATCACAACACAACTCTAAAACATAAATAAGTCATACAAGCATCATAATACAAGCCAGGGGCCTCGAGGGCTCGAATACAAGTGCTCGATCATAGACGAGTCAGCGGAAGCAACAATATCTGAGTACAGACATAAGTTAAACAAGTTTGCCTTAAGAAGGCTAGCACAAACTGGGATACAGATCGAAAGAGGCGCAGGCCTCCTGCCTGGGATCCTCCTAATTACTCCTGGTCGTCGTCAGCGGGCTGCACGTAGTAGGCACCTCCGGTGTAGTAGGAGTCGTCGTCGACGGTGGCGTCTGGCTCCTGGACTCCAGCATCTGGTTGCGACAACCAGAAAGAAAGGAAAGGGGGAAAAGGGGGGAGAAAGCAACCGTGAGTACTCATCCAAAGTACTCGCAAGCAAGGAACTACACTACATATGCATGGGTATATGTGTAAAGGGTCATATCAGTGGACTGAACTGCAGAATGCCAGAATAAGAGGGGGGATAACTAATCCTGTCTAAGACTACGCTTCTGGCAGCCTCCGTCTTGCAGCATGTAGAAGAGAGTAGATTGAAGTCCTCCAAGTAGCATCTCCAAGTAGCATCTCCAGTAGCATCGCATAGCATAATCCTACCCGGCGATCCTCTCCTCGTCGCCCTGTTAGAGAGCGATCACCGGGTTGTATCTGGCACTTGGAAGGGTGTGTTTTATTAAGTATCCGGTTCTAGTTGTCATAAGGTCAAGGTACAACTCCAAGTCGTCCTGTTACCGAAGATCACAGCTATTCGAATAGATTAACTTCCCTGTAGGGGTGCACCACATAACCCAACACGCTCGATCCCATTTGGCTGGACACTCTTTCCTGGGTCATGCCCGGCCTCGGAAGATCAACACGTCGCAGCCCCACCTAGGCCTAATAGAGAGGTCAGCACGCCGGTCTAACTCCTATAGCGCAGGGGTCTGGGCCCATCGCCCATTGCACACCTTCACGTTGCGTCGGCGGCCGAAAGCAGAACTAGCCCCCTTAATACAAGAGCAGGCTTACGTTCCAATCCGGCGCATGCCGCTCAGTCGCTGACGTCTAGAAGGCTTCGGCTGATACCACGACGTCGAGTGCCCATATCTTTCCCGCGTAGTTGGTTAGTGCGTATAGGCCAGTGGCCAGACTCAGATCAAATACGAAGATCTCGTTAAGCGTGTTAAGTATCCGCGAACGCCAAACAGGGCCAGGCCCGCCTGTGTAACACCCACGATGCGGCTATATCTCCCACGTGTCGAAGCACGACTTAGAGGCATAACCGCATTGTGGTTTTGTCGCAAGAGGGGTCATCTTCACACAATCCCATATAATGAATAAGAATGGGATAAAGAGTTGGCTTACAATCGCCACTTCACACAATGAACAAATAAATCATACATCATTCAGAGTACACACATAGTCCGACTACGGACGAAGCCAAAAGAAAAGAAGATAACCCAACTGCTAGATCCCCGATCGTCCCAACTGGGCTCCACTATTGATCAACATGAAACGAAACATAGCAATGACCAATATCTTCGTTGAGCTCCCATCTGAGCTCGGTTGCATCATCTGCACTGGTATCATCGGCACCTGCAACTGTTGTGATAGTATCTCGTGAGTCACGAGGACTCAGCAATCTCAAAACCCGCGAGATCAAGACTATTTAAGCTTATGGGAAAGGAAGGGGTAAAGTGGTGAGGTTGCAGCAGCGGCTAAGCATATATGGTGGCTGACATACGCAAATAAGAGCGAGAAGAGAGCAAACGGAACGGTCATGAACTAGCAATGATCAAGAAGTGATCCTGAACTCCTACTTACATCAAACATAACCCAAAACCGTGTTCACTTCCCGGACTCCGCCGAAAAGAGACCATCACGGCTACACACGCGGTTGATGTGTTTTAATTCGGATCTGGTGTCAAGTTATCTACAACCGGACATTAACAAATTCCCATCTGCCTATAACCGCAGGCACGGCTTTCGAAAGTTTATACCCTGCAGGGGTGTCCCAACTTAGCCCATCACAAGCTCTCACGGTCAACGAAGGATATTCCTTCTCCCAGGAAGACCCGATCAGACTCGGAATCCCGGTTCGCAAGACATTTCGACAATGGTAAAACAAGACCAGCAAAGCCGCCCGATGTGCCGACAAATCCCGATAGGAGCTGCACATATCTCGTTCTCAGGGCACACCGGATGAGACATCCTACGAGTAAAACCATCCCTCAAGTTTCCCCGAGGTGGCCCCGCAGTCTACTCAGTTCGGACCAACACTCGAAGGAGCACTGGCCCGGGGGGGGGGGGGGGGGTTAAAATAAAGATGACCCTTGAGTCTGCAGAACCCAAGGGAAAAAAGGCTTAGGTGGCAAATGGTAAAACCAAGGTTGGGCCTTGCTGGAGGAGTTTTATTCAAAGCGAACTGTCAAGGGGGTCCCATAAATCACCCAACCGCGTAAGGAACGCAAAATCCAGGAACATAACACCGGTATGACGGAAACTAGGGCGGCAAGAGTGGAACAAAACACCAGGCATAAGGCCGAGTCTTCCACCCTTTACCAAGTATATAGATGCATTAATTAAATAAGAGATATTGTGATATCCCAACATAATCATGTCCGTCATGGAGAAATCTTCAACTTCACCTGCAACTAACAACGCTATAAGAGGGGCTGAGCAAAGCGGTAACATAGCCAAGCAATGGTTTGCTGGAAGGGTGAAAAGGTTAGAGGCTGACATGGCAATATGGGAGGCATGGTAAACAAGTGATAGGTAACGCAGCATAGCGATAGAACGAAGCAACTAGCAAGCAAAGATAGAAGTGATATCGAGGGTAATGGTCATCTTGCCTGAAATCCCGCAAGGAAGAAGAACGAGTCCATGAAGAAGACAAACGGACGTAGTCGAACGAATCCTCACAACTCCGGAACGAAACCGAAGCTAACGAGAGAAGCAAACCGGAAAGAAGCAAACAACATGGTAAACACACAAGCATAATCATGGCATGATGCACAAACAAGTATGATGCATGTCCGGTTTAAAGAGGCATGGCATGGCAATATGCACAAACAACACTACAAGTTAAGTGGAGCTCAATATGCAACGGGTTGCATATTGACGGAACACCACAACAATTATTTAGTTTAATCTCGTTTAAGCTACCAAACAATATTAAATGTTGTTAAGCATGGCAAGAGGTGAAGCATAAATAAACTAACTATTTAGGCAAGTTTAAATGAGGCCAGAAATAACAAACAACAATTCTGGAAAGTCCCCATGTCATTTAGTAGTTTAATGCAAACACAATTTTAAACATTTTAAATGTTGTTATCATGATGCGGATGACATATACAAGTTTATGCAATTTTATGAAAACGTTGACATGAGCATGTTATGAAGCATTTGATCACCATGGCGGAACGAAAAGGGTGCCACGGCGGCGAAACAAAAATGGTGCCACGGCAACATATCTGAAAATGATGCCACGACAACATATCCGAAAATGATGCCACGGCAACATATTCTAAAATGATGCCACGGCAACATATCGGTTCCGGTAGCTCACGGAGATACCGGCGCAAAAGGAAGTGAGCGTGAGCGAGTCATGCAAGATGGTGGGGTGATCCCGGATTCCGGGTGTCCCACATAACGGCGGCATGGCAAACGAGGAACATGCAAAGACAAACGGGCACGGTGCAAACACGAGCATCTCATACAACACACATTCATACACAGGCGGCCGTCTCGTCGTTATACCTTTGAAGCGTGTGTTTTCGGAGCGGAACGAGTTCGATGCGGTGTAGATGGAAGTAGACGTTCTCGTAGCGGACGTAGAGGAAGTAGTCGTTCACGGGTCGTAGTGGAAGTAGTCGTTCTCGCGGCGGTAGTGGAAGTAGTCGTACACGTTCATATCGAAGAGGTACTTGATGACTCCAAGCCCTTCGCGGTCGATGGTAGTCGTACACGGGTCTTCGTGATGGTAGGCTTACACACGTTGTAGTCGAACTTGACAAAAAAATGCACACCGGCTGCAGTCGTGGTACTTGGAGGCGACAAAACGAGCAGGGGAGGCGGGCGACGGAGCAAGGTGGTGGTCGCGTTCAGGCGAGCGACGGGGCACGTCAGAGATGCGGCAAGGAGCTTCGGCAGGGACCAAGGCGGCGGCAGGGGAGGACCCTGGATGCGGGGCGACGAGCTCGACAGCGGGGCCAGCAGCAGGCACCCGCGGGAGGCCAAGGCCGGCGGAGGAGCGGTGCAGGCCGGCGACGCAGGGCGGCGGCCCGCTGGCTCAAGTGGCACGCGACCATGGCAAGGAGACGAGGCAGAGGAGGGGAACTCGAGGCAGGGCTACGGGAGCCGGCGGGGACGCGGGGAAGCAAGGTGGTGGTGGTGGAGGACGTGGGGCGTTCGGCCGTAGGCATGGCCATGGACGACGGCGAGGTAGGTCGAGGGCGGCGGCGGTCGCTTGGCGGAGGGAGGAGGCAGTGGCGACGAGCTCGAGGAGCTGCTCTCCTTGAGCGCTCGGGCGACGGGGACGGATGGCGCCGGTGGAGGGAGGAGGCGGCGAGGGGAAAGGGAGAGGGGATCGCGCGAGGAGGGAGGAGCGGTCGAGCGAAGAGGCGCGGCTTCCTGGCGCTGGTTGCAGGCGTGCGCGAGGTGAGAGGCGAGAGGGAGATGGGGATCGAGAGAGATGCGGGATCGGGCGATGGGGTTTGCGGCGCTGAGGGAGGAGACGAGGGAGAGATGGATCGAGGGGATCGGTTGGGGCTAGGGTTAGAGCAGCGGTTGCGGCTGGGCCTTGGGCCGGCTGGGTTAGAGCTGGGCCTAAGAGGCCGGCTAGGTTGCAGGCTGTTGGGCTTCTTCTCCCACTACTAAAAGAAAGGGAAAAACAGAGATTAAGAAAGAAAAGAAAGAGGGGTTAGGGGAAGAAAAAGCGTAAGGGGATAATTTTCCCGGACTCATAAAAAAATGAGCTTGATCCAAGAAAATAGGAATGGCCAAGATTGCAAGATTTAAATTCAAATTCATTTGATTTAAATCCAAATGATTTGAATGGTAGTGAGGGTTTGGGAAGGTCCAAAAATGTTCGGATTTTTTGGTGGAGCTCCGGAATATGATAAAAGAATACATGGCAAGGTTGGAGACCAAACTTGAAGCAGAAAAGGAAAGAAATTATTTTGCAAGTGTGTTTATGGGAGATTCCGAATAAAGAAATATTCAATATAGCTCCCTAATAATATTGAGAGGCTTTAATATGTTATAAAGAGAAATCACAAGTGAATTCCCTCGATTTAAATGGATCGAAAAAATCCATACAATTTATTTAGCTGAGTTTTAAAAATTAAATGGCATGATGGCATGATGACATGATGCAATGCACATGATGCAGAGATGAATGCACGAACAAAACAAAATCACACAACGATTCTCGGAAAACCCTGGAAGGCATCTGAAGCTCCGGTCTTGGGGCGTTACAACACTCCACCACTACGAGAGGGTCTCGTCCCGAGATCTAGGATGGCACCGGAGAGAAACGGAAGAGGAATAGAAGAGGTAAAACTAAGTTGCTTCTTGGACAAAAGAGTGAAACCAAAGAACCTTGAGAGGTTGAAAAGTTGAAAGAAAGAAAACAACGGAGTTGAAACACAATTGAGAGCACTGAGGTAGAGAAATAGAAACAAGGAACACCATTTGAACCTTGGAGGTTGCAAAGCTATGAATGATGAGTATAATGGACAAGAAGGAATTGGAACCACTCTGGTTAAAACAAGATGAGAGAGGAAGAATTCGGGCAGCACTCCGGTTGAACATGGAAGGAATATAACATGAACTTGAGAATATGGGATGATACTTGATGAAATCAACAACACACTGCCTCCGGAACTATTGAAAGAATGGCATAATGGGTAAGAAAGATTTCAGACAGCACTCCGAAAGAAAAAATAGAAGATAGATCATTAGAATAACATAATGGAGAAGAAAATGCCAACTTCTGCCATAAATGAGCTTCGAAAGCATCCTTGCAAAGAAGAATTGAACGGAGTTGTTGGAAAATCAACAACGAAAAGCACAAGCTTGTTGTGGGCTTATGGCAAACATCTCAAAATGATGAGGTGACAACCGACCACTAACAGAAACAATTGATTGCTTGAGATCAATGAAGAGATGAAAACTGCTTTTGCCAAGAGGATAGGAGAAAACTTGGATCATTGATAAGCGCCACGATACAACATTCCTTAGGGAAGGCTTTAGGTGAAATCTATACCAAGATAACTCCAACGAAGGGATTGATGGATTGAGAAGAACTCATGCTCGAAGGAGTTGATGGGTTTAACTACCTCATTCTTGACAACTGTTGAATCACAAAACATGAATGAAAATTGTCAAGAATGATATAACACCACCTCAAAAGAGAAGGTAGAAAGAATTGCACTTTGGAATGCAAGATGAAGAATGCTTGAACTCCTCAAAAGAAAAAAATGTGTTGAGCACCATGTTTAATTTTTGAGTATAGCTTGGCGGGTCATAGCTTCGAGAGAAAACTTGAAGAACAATTGAAGAATGAAAAGAATCCTTGATGAACCACCATGTTGAGCCTCCATGAAGAACTCTGGTAATAAAAGGATGATAAAACGAAAGGAAAGAGAAGTTAAAAACACAAGGTGAATCCTTGCAATGATTTAGACGGAGCTTCGCGACGAGATAATACGGAAAACTTGGAACTCCAGAAAAGAAAAGATGAAGCATCTCGAACCGAGAAAAATGACATGATGAACAACTCTGGAAAGAAGAAACTAGATCACTTGGATGAAACAATAATAAGAATTATGTTATGCGCATCCTTCACCAATTTAAATTGATGACAAGCAACGGATTTGGCATACTACTTATTCTCGTAGAAAGGATTAAGAGAGATATAGCGCAAAACTTGAGAAGCTATTGATGGAACCACCGGTGGGATTTGGAAACAACGAATGAATTGATATGATAACGAAGGAAGAGAAATCTTGAACAAACCACCGTAAGAATTGAAAATGAAAGTAGCAAAGGCACAATTCACCGAAAAGAATGATGATACTTGAGGGGATCTAGATACATGAGAACGAAAAGATCATGAACTGATTAGAGGGTATTTGAACGATTCACCGGTAAGATTTGTAGAACGATAGCTACACGCTGAGAATGAAGAATTATGACATGATGGCCTTCGGAGGAAAGAAATAAAAACAACTCATGACATGCTCCGGATGGGTGAAAAGAATTCTCACAATCAAAAAACAATTATGAGAGGATGGCATCAAGCTAGAACCATGAATCTTCGAGAGAACGGACCAAGATTTAGGAGAAATCCTTCTTCTTCGGTCTTCACATGCTGAGAATGATGACGAGAACCACCATGAATTGTTGAGATACTCCAGGAGAATGAGAAACAAAGAGGTTGTGCCAACACTGAAAATAATTTGAAATCGATCTTGGAAAACATCTGACTGATGAAATTCATTCTTACGTCAAACTTGGAAATGAATTTGAGAATCGCTCCTGATAATTAGAAGAGTCAGGTAAGATCCTGGGAAAAGACCTGTGGGTTAGGGCCCACTCAAAAGGACAACACCGTTGAATGATTGATTGAAAGGGGGATTGCACCGGTTGAATTAAATGGCTTGAATGAGATAACAATCTCCAAATAGCTTGAACGGATTAAGAATGGAAACACAAATCTTCCAAGATATCTTGAGCACTCTGAATAAGAATAGAGAGAGGTGAACAATTATGAGAGGCACTGGCATGGGATAGCATTTGAACGAGGATAAGGATATGATCAACACCGAAAGCTTGAGGTAAATCCACCGGAGAAGAAAAGAGACGAAGAATAATAAACTTGGAGCTCCGTTAGTATCTTCTTGAGAATTACCGGATAAGAACATTGACGGAAAAGAATGGAGAGACTTCCCATCAATAAAATGGATACCCGATTAACAATTCTGAGTCCTTGAAGAAAAGGGTGGGAAAACGAAGGCAACTTGGGGCAGATGGAATGTATACCATTGAGAAAACTTAGAATTGATCTTGCGAATGTTGAAATGATCGGATCCACTTGAAAAGAAGCACACCGGTTGGAACGAATTAACATGACAACCTCGATGATCAAGAAGGATTAGCACTCCCATAGAAATATGAGAACGCCATTTAGGGAAGGTATGGATTCAACATTTGACTTCGAAGCAACTCGAATACCACAAATAAAACAAAACAAAGGATTTGGCTTGCAGAATAAGCCAGAACAAACATATGATAGAGATTTCGTCCGAAGTTTTCATGGTGGGGCCCACACGGGCTCGATTGTACAGCACCATCATGTACAAGGCAGTGCACATGACATACGAAGTGTCCCCGAACCAGCATAGCCAAGGGTTCTTTAAGACACAATGAGACCACTGTAAAAACGACCGTGGAAAGGCGGACCACTAGACGTCGAACCCCAATCTCATATCATGCATCTGTCGAAAAGATATTCTAGGAGCTACTTGAATTCCCACCTATAAAACTCCCGAAACTTTCTGGTTATGCAATCTGGTGTTGGGGATACAGGGGAAGCAATATATATCTCACCCAAAACTAACAATTCCTAAAAGCTGTATCCATCCGTCAACACATAACCAAGAAACCTTCGGAAATCGTGTACCTCAACCTTCAAAAAGCATCCGTTATACGAGCTATGGCAATACTCTCGAACTCCCGCCCCAGTACTGGGTGGCGTCGAGGTTATCTCACCAACAACTGCATAAAAGAGATTTTCGATGTCGGCAAAACTCAGGTATTCCAGAACTGCAACGATAAAATTGTGACGACAACACCTCGGAGCTCAACTCCCCGGGTCAATGCCACATAATAGACAGGAGGCACCAAGAACAATGTTCTCGTCACAAAATCATCGGAATGATTCCAAGATACCCGCGTGATCCTAAATTTTTTTAGTGAAATTTGAGGAGAGGAAAGTCAAAACATCTACGTCAGGAGACCTCACCAGAGCGACGAAGGGACTGAGGAGTAAAAAGAATCCTACTCTCCGATATATATAATCCTAAGACTCAAAACATTTTTGTTCTAGACTCAACAACGCCAGCAATCAATCAAGCAGGGGGCTCCTAAGTCGGGGATGGTTCTGATTACCAACTTGTAACACCCACAATGTGGCTATATCTCCCACGTGTCGAAGCACGACTTAGAGGCATAACCGCATTGTGGTTTTGTCGCAAGAGGGGTCATCTTCACACA
This sequence comes from Triticum aestivum, assembly GCF_018294505.1. NCBI lineage: Eukaryota > Viridiplantae > Streptophyta > Magnoliopsida > Poales > Poaceae > Triticum > Triticum aestivum. Next base: position 677,807,166 of record NC_057810.1, read on the forward strand.
ATCCCATATAATGAATAAGAATGGGATAAAGAGTTGGCTTACAATCGCCACTTCACACAATGAACAAATAAATCATACATCATTCAGAGTACACACATAGTCCGACTACGGACGAAGCCAAAAGAAAAGAAGATAACCCAACTGCTAGATCCCCGATCGTCCCAACTGGGCTCCACTACTGATCAACATGAAACGAAACATAGCAATGACCAATATCTTCGTTGAGCTCCCATTTGAGCTCGGTTGCATCATCTGCACTGGTATCATCGGCACCTGCAACTGTTGTGATAGTATCTCGTGAGTCATGAGGACTCAGCAATCTCAAAACCCGCGAGATCAAGACTATTTAAGCTTATGGGAAAGGAAGGGGTAAAGTGGTGAGGTTGCAGCAGCGGCTAAGCATATATGGTGGCTGACATACGCAAATAAGAGCGAGAAGAGAGCAAACGGAACGGTCATGAACTAGCAATGATCAAGAAGTGATCCTGAACTCCTACTTACGTCAAACATAACCCAAAACCGTGTTCACTTCCCGGACTCCGCCGAAAAGAGACCATCACGGCTACACACGCGGTTGATGCGTTTTAATTCGGATCTGGTGTCAAGTTATCTACAACCGGACATTAACAAATTCCCATATGCCTATAACCGCAGGCACGGCTTTCGAAAGTTTATACCCTGCAGGGGTGTCCCAACTTAGCCCATCACAAGCTCTCACGGTCAGCGAAGGATATTCCTTCTCCCAGGAAGACCCGATCAGACTTGGAATCCCGGTTCGCAAGACATTTCGACAATGGTAAAACAAGACCAGCAAAGCCGCCCGATGTGCCGACAAATCCCGATAGGAGCTGCACATATCTCATTCTCAGGGCACACCGGATGAGACATCCTACGAGTAAAACCATCCCTCAAGTTTCCCCGAGGTGGCCCCGCAGTCTACTCAGTTCGGACCAACACTCGAAGGAGCACTGGCCCGGGGGGGGGGGGGGGGTTAAAATAAAGATGACCCTTGAGTCTGCAGAACCCAAGGGAAAAAAGGCTTAGGTGGCAAATGGTAAAACCAAGGTTGGGCCTTGCTGGAGGAGTTTTATTCAAAGCGAACTGTCAAGGGGGTCCCATAAATCACCCAACCGCGTAATGAACGCAAAATCCAGGAACATAACACCGGTATGACAGAAACTAGGGCGGCAAGAGTGGAACAAAACACCAGGCATAAGGCCGAGTCTTCCACCCTTTACCAAGTATATAGATGCATTAATTAAATAAGAGATATTGTGATATCCCAACATAATCCTGTCCGTCATGGAGAAATCTTCAACTTCACCTGCAACTAACAATGCTATAAGAGGGGCTGAGCAAAGCGGTAACATAGCCAAGCAACGGTTTGCTGGAAGGGTGAAAAGGTTAGAGGCTGACATGGCAATATGGGAGGCATGGTAAACAAGTGATAGGTAACGCAGCATAGCGATAGAACGAAGCAACTAGCAAGCAAAGATAGAAGTGATATCGAGGGTAATGGTCATCTTGCCTGAAATCCCGCAAGGAAGAAGAACGAGTCCATGAAGAAGACAAACGGACGTAGTCGAACGAATCCTCACAACTCCGGAACGAAACCGAAGCTAACGAGAGAAGCAAACCGGAAAGAAGCAAACAACATGGTAAACACACAAGCATAATCATGGCATGATGCACAAACAAGTATGATGCATGTCCGGTTTAAAGAGGCATGGCATGGCAATATGCACAAACAACACTACAAGTTAAGTGGAGCTCAATATGCAACGGGTTGCATATTGACGGAACACCACAACAATTATTTAGTTTAATCTCGTTTAAGCTACCAAACAATATTAAATGTTGTTAAGCATGGCAAGAGGTGAAGCATAAATAAACTAACTATTTAGGCAAGTTTAAATGAGGCCAGATATAACAAACAACAATTCTGGAAAGTCCCCATGTCATTTAGTAGTTTAATGCAAACACAATTTTAAACATTTTAAATGTTGTTATCATGATGCGGATGACATATACAAGTTTATGCAATTTTATGAAAACGTTGACATGAGCATGTTATGAAGCATTTGATCACCATGGCGGAACGAAAAGGGTGCCACTGCGGCGAAACAAAAATGGTGCCACGGCAACATATCCGAAAATGATGCCACGACAACATATCCGAAAATGATGCCATGGCAACATATCCGAAAATGATGCCACGGCAAAATATCGGTTCCGGTAGCTCACGGAGATACCGGCGCAAAAGGAAGTGAGCGTGAGCGAGTCATGCAAGATGGTGGGGTGATCCCGGATTCCGGGTGTCCCACATAACGGCGGCATGGCAAACGAGGAACGTGCAAAGACAAACGGGCACGGTGCAAACACGAGCATCTCATACAACACACATTCATACACAGGCGGCCGTCTCGTCGTTATACCTTTGAAGCATGTGTTTTCGGAGCGGAACGAGTTCGATGCGGTGTAGATGGAAGTAGACGTTCTCGTAGCGGACGTAGAGGAAGTAGTCGTTCACGGGTCGTAGTGGAAGTAGTCGTTCTCGCGGCGATAGTGGAAGTAGTCGTACACGTTCGTATCGAAGAGGTACTTGATGACTCCAAGCCCTTCGCGGTCGATGGTAGTCGTACACGGGTCTTCGTGATGGTAGGCTTACACACGTTGTAGTCGAACTTGACAAAAAAATGCACACCGGCTGCAGTCGTGGTACTTGGCGGCGACAAAACGAGCAGGGGAGGCGGGCGACGGAGCAAGGTGGTGGTCGCGTTCAGGCGAGCGACGGGGCACGTCAGAGATGCGGCAAGGAGCTTCGGCAGGGACCAAGGCGGCGGCAGGGGAGGACCCTGGAGGCGGGGCGACGAGCTCGACAGCGGGGCCAGCAGCAGGCACCCGCGGGAGGCCAAGGCCGGCGGAGGAGCGGTGCAGGCCGGCGACGCAGGGCGGCGGCCCGCTGGCTCAAGTGGCACGCGACCATGGCAAGGAGACGAGGCAGAGGAGGGGAACTCGAGGCAGGGCTACGGGAGCCGGCGGGGACGCGGGGAAGCAAGGTGGTGGTGGTGGAGGACGTGGGGCGTCCGGCCGAAGGCATGGCCATGGACGACGGCGAGGTAGGTCGAGGGCGGCGGCGGTCGCTTGGCGGAGGGAGGAGGCAGTGGCGACGAGCTCGAGGAGCTGCTCTCCTTGAGCGCTCGGGCGACGGGGACGGATGGCGCCGGTGGAGGGAGGAGGCGGCGAGGGGAAAGGGAGAGGGGATCGCGCGAGGAGGGAGGAGCGGTCGAGCGAAGAGGCGCGGCTTCCTGGCGCTGGTTGCAGGCGTGCGCGAGGTGAGAGGCGAGAGGGAGATGGGGATCGAGAGAGATGCGGGATCGGGCGATGGGGTTTGCGGCGCTGAGGGAGGAGACGAGGGAGAGATGGATCGAGGGGATCGGTTGGGGCTAGGGTTAGAGCAGCGGTTGCGGCTGGGCCTTGGGCCGGCTGGGTTAGAGCTGGGCCTAAGAGGCCGGCTAGGTTGCAGGCTGTTGGGCTTCTTCTCCCACTACTAAAAGAAAGGGAAAAAACAGAGATTAAGGAAGAAAAGAAAGAGGGGTTAGGGGAAGAAAAAGCGCAAGGGGATAATTTTCCCGGACTCATAAAAATGAGCTTGATCCAAGAAAATAGGAATGGCCAAGATTGCAAGATTTAAATTCAAATTCATTTGATTTAAATCCAAATGATTTGAATGGTAGTGAGGGTTTGGGAAGGTCCAAAAATGTTCGGATTTTTGGTGGAGCTCCGGAATATGATAAAAGAATACATGGCAAGGTTGGAGACCAAACTTGAAGCAGAAAAGGAACGAAATTATTTTGCAAGTGTGTTTATGGGTGATTCCGAATAAAGAAATATTTAATATAGCTCCCTAATAATATTGAGAGGCTTTAATATGTTATAAAGAGAAATCACAAGTGAATTCCCTCAATTTAAATGGATCGAAAAAATCCATACAATTTATTTAGCTGAGTTTTAAAAATTAAATGGCATGATGGCATGATGACATGATGCAATGCACATGATGCAGAGATGAATGCACGAACAAAACAAAATCACACAACGAATCTCGGAAAACCCTGGAAGGCATCTGAAGCTCCGGTGTTGGGGCGTTACAGCCTGTCTCCTAGGTGGTCTCAACCTGCCCTGTCGCTCCGCCACAATGTAACAGTCGGGGGCCGTCGGGAACCTAGGCCCACCTCTACCGGGATGGAGCCACCTGTCCTTTCAGCCCCCTCATCAGAATCACTTGCGGGTACTCATCTAGCTGACCCGACTTTAGTCACCATCTGCATAGTATGTATGTATGTATAGTATATACCCGTGATCACCTCCCGAGTGATCACGGCCCAATAGTATAGCAAGGCAGACTGACAAGAATGTAGGGCCAATGATGATAAACTAGCATCCTATACTAAGTATTTAGGATTGCAGGTAAGGTATCAACAGATGTAGCAACAATGTCAGGCTATGCATCAGAATAGGATTAACGGAAAGCAGTAACATGCTACACTACTCTAATGCAAGCAGTATAGAGGAGAATAGGCGATATCTCGTGATCAAGGGGGGGGGGGGCTTGCCTGGTTGCTCTGGCAAGAAGGACGAGTCGTCAACACCATAGTCGAACTGGGGGTCGCCGGCAGTCTCGGGGTCTACCGGAAAGAAGTAACAGAGAGGGAACACAACAAATAACAAAGCAAACAAAGCATCACAAAGCGTAATAAGGCAGTACGCAGTGTTCGGTGTGCCCTAACGCGGTAGTAGGTGGTACCGGTGAAGGGGGAAAACATCCGGGAAAGTATCCCCGGTGTTTCGCGTTTTCGGACAGATGAACGGGAGGGGGAAAGTTGCGAGTTTGCTATGCTAGGGATGTGTGACTGACGAACGGGCTGCGTATACGGATTCGTCTCGTTGTTCTGAGCAACTTTCATGTACAAAGTATTTTCATTTGAGCTACGGATTATTTTATATTAATTTTCAAAGGTTTATTCAATTTATGGATTTATTTATATTCCAAATTTAATCAGTAAATACTTCTGCCACATAATGCAGTGCCAGCCACAGTGTATGACGGGTGGGGTCAGGGTCAAAGTCAATAGTCTAGTCAGCAGTTGACTAGGTCAACGTTGACTGGTCAAACTGGCTGGTGGGACCCAACTGTCATAGAGACAGGGTAAATTAACAGTTTAATTAATTTAACCGATTAAGTGGGGGGCCACATTTCATTGACTTAGATATTTTTTAACAGGCTTTTAAATGAAATGGGTCCACATGTCATTTTCAGTTACTCAACTAAACATCTTTATTAGGTTCTAATTAGGTAGTTAAGGGAATGGTTAAACCATGCGGGCCCACACGTCAGTGGGTCAACCTAGTGTTAGAACGTGCGTGCGCGTGAGTTCAGAGGACAGCGCGCGCGCGGAGCCGGCGGCTCCGGTGACCAAAAGGGCCAACCCGGGCGTCAAACAGGCAAGCGTGATGCGCCGCGTCGAGCTGTGCCGTCGTCTGGAGCTAGGAGCGGCCAAAACATCGTCAGGGGCGACGGAAGGCGACGACTACGGCGGAGCTAGCAGCAACTGGCGCTGGAGGGCACAGGGAGGAGAGGGGAGAGGCCAGGGGGGAGCCGGATGCTCACATCATTGCAGAGGAGGGCTCGGGGAGGCCGGATGGACCCTGCCGGTGAGGTCCGGCGGCCGGACAGGCCGGCAGGCGTGAGGCAGAGTAGAGGCTTGGGGAGGCGCTGCGCGAGGACGACGGAGAAGCTATGTGGCGGCGACAGCAGCCCCCGGGCGTAGGCGTGCTCGCCGAGGCCGCGGGGAGACACGACGGACGCGATGACGCCGGCACGACAGTGGTGGCGAAGGCGGGCACCGGTCGAGGCCGGACAGGGAGGCGAGCAGGTCGTCGGTGAGGGCAGCAGGGGCGACGATGGGCGAAGCAGGAGGGAACAGAGGGAGGAAAGGCTGTGAGGGGGAGGTTCAGGCGTGAGGCGCCGATGGGGCGATGGGATCGGGGGTTGCCCCGATCTAGATCGGGGAAGGACGAGAGGGAGGAGTGGGACGAGGGGGAAGGAGTGGGTGCGAGTGGGTGTTGCGGGTGTCGGTCGGGCTAGGGTTTGGGCACGGCAGGCCATATAGGCCAAGGGGCGCAGGTGGGCCGGTGGGCCGGCCGGCTGGGTCGCGGCCCGGTTGGCCATGGTTTTTTTTTTCATTTTTCTTTGTTTAAGTTTTCATTTAGTTTGAAATAAATACCTAAGTGGTTCCTATATTAGCCTAAACAAATATACTACTGCCACGTAACTCAGGGCATCTAAATAAATTAGCCTAATATTTTATTAATTGAAAAGGGCATTTAATTAATTGTTCCGGCTAGTGTTTATTTATGTTAGGACATTCAAACACCTCTAAAGATGTAGGGTTTCTCCACCATAATTACCTATGCATTATTTGGCTCACTCCGAACATTTTAGTTTTAACATTTGAATTTTTTTTAATGTTTGCTTGATTTTGAATTTGAATTCGAACTGGTTTCGAACTAACGGGAGATTAGCAACAGTAATCGAGATGACGTGGCATCATTAGCATAGGTTTACTGTAGCTTGACTATCCGGGCGTCACACCAAGGCACCCCAAGGTAATATTCAAGGACAACCAAGAGCCTAAGCTTGGGGATGCCTCGGATGGCATCCCCTCTTTCGTCTTCGTCCATCGCTAAATTTACATGGAGCTATATTTTTATTCACCACATGATATGTGTTTTGCTTGGAGCGTCATTTTATTTTACTAGGGTTTGCTTGCTGTTTGTATAATATCCCAAGATCTGAAATTCTTAAATGTTAGAGAGTCTTCACATAGTTACATAATTATTCTAATACTCATTGATCTTCACTTATATCTTTCGAAGCCCCGTAGCCCCGTGTCGCCCCCCTCCCCCCCCCCCCCCCCCCCCCCCGCGAGCGACCCGGGCGCCCAACCCTAGCCACCGCCGAACCCAGCCCCCACCTCCTTCCTCTCCTCCCGCCGACGCCGTCGGGCGCCGTCGGGCAAAGCCCGCGCGGTGGCGTCGGCGGCAGGATCTCGTTTGACGTCGCCTGGAATAGGGGCGGCGGGGGGCTGCTTCTTCGCGCGCGCCGGCGGAGCTCGGTGTTGGGGAACGTTGCAGAAAATAAAAAATTTCCTACGGTTTCACCAAGATCCATCTATGAGTTCATCTAAGCAACGAGTGAAAGGGAGATGCATCTACATACCACTTTGTAGATCGCGAGCGGAAGCGTTCAAAAGAACGGGGTTGAAGTAGTCGTTCTCGTCGTGATCCTATCACCGGAGATCCTAGCGCCGAACGGACAACACCTCCGCGTTCAACACACGTACGGTCAGCGTGACGTCTCCTCCGTCTTGATCCAGCAAGGGGGAAGGAGAGGTTGATGATGATCCAGCAGCACGACGGCGTGGTGGTGGATGCAGCAGAACTCCGGCAGGGCTTCGCCAAGCTGCTGCGGGAGGAGGACGAGGTGTAGCAGGGGGAGGGAGGCGCCAAGACTTGGGTGCGGCTGCCCTCCCCCCTGCCCTCCTTTATATAGGCCCCCAGGGGGGGGCGCCGGCCCTGGGAGATTCAATCTCCCAAGGGGGCGGCGGCCAGGGGGGGTGGAGTGCCCCCCAAGGCAAGTGGTGCGCCCCCCCCCCCACCTAGGGTTTCCAACCCTAGGCGCAGGGGGGGCCAAAGGGGGGCGCACCAGCCCACTAGGGGCTGGTTCCCCTCCCACTTCAGCCCATGGGGCCCTCCGGGATAGGTGGCCCCACCCGATGGACCCCCGGGACCCTTCCGGTGGTCCCGGTACAATACTGGGTGACCCCGAAACTTTCCCGATGGCCGAAACAACACTTCCTATATAGTTTCCTTTACCTCCGGACCATTCCGGAACTCCTCGTGACGTCCGGGATCTCATCCGGGACTCCGAACAACATTCGGTTTGCTCCATACTCATATTCATACAACCCTAGCGTCACCGAACCTTAAGTGTGTAGACCCTACGGGTTCGGGAGACATGCAGACATGACCGAGACGGCTCTCCGGTCAATAACCAATAGCGGGATCTGGATACCCATGTTGGCTCCCACATACTCCTCGATGATCTCATCGGATGAACCACGATGTCGAGGGTTCAAGCAACCCCGTATACTATTCCCTTTGTCAGACGGTATGTTACTTGCCCGAGACTCGATCGTCGGTACCCCAATACCTCGTTCAGTCTCGTTACCGGCAAGTCACTTTACTCGTACCGTAATGCATGATCCCGTGACCAGACAGTTGGTCACTTTGAGCTCATTATGATGATGCACTACCGAGTGGGCCTAGTGATACCTCTCCGTCATACGGAGTGACAAATCCCAGTATCGATCCGTGTCAACCCAACAGACACTTTCGGAGATACCTGTAGTGCACCTTTATAGTCACCCAGTTACGTTGTGACGTTTGGTACACCCAAAGCACTCCTACGGTATCCGGGAGTTACACGATCTCATGGTCTAAGGAAGAGATACTTGACATTGGAAAAGCTCTAGCAAAACGAACTACACGATCTTGTGCTATGCTTAGGAATGGGTCTTGTCCATCACATCATTCTCCTAATGATGTGATCCCGTTGTCAACGACATCTAATGTCCATAGTCAGGAAACCATGACTATCTGTTGACCAATGAGCTAGTCAACTAGAGGCTTACTAGGGACGTATTGTGGTCTATGTATTCACACGTGTATAACGATTTCCGGATAATACAATTATAGCATGAATAAAAGACAATTATCATGAACAAGGAAATATAATAATAATCCTTTTATTATTGCCTCTAGGGCATATTTCCAACAGTCTCCCACTTGCACTAGAGTCAATAATCTAGTTACATTGTGATGAATCGAACACCCATAGAGTTCTGGTGTTGATCGTGTTTTGCTCGCGAGAGAGGTTTAGTCAACGGATCTGCGACATTCAGATCCGTATGTACTTTGCAAATATCTATGTCTCCATCTTGAACATTTTCACGGATGGAGTTGAAGCGACGCTTGATGTGCCTGGTCTTCTTGTGAAACCTGGGCTCCTTGGCAAGGGCAATAGCTCCAGTGTTGTCACAGAAGAGTTTGATCGGCCCCGATGCATCGGGTATGACTCCTAGGTCGGTGATAAACTCCTTCACCCAAATTGCTTCATGCGCTGCCTCCAAGGCTGCCATATACTCCGCTTCACATGTAGATCCCGCCACGACGCTCTGCTTGCAGCTGCACCAGCTTACTGCTCCACCATTCAATATATACACGTATCCGGTTTGTGACTTAGAGTCATCCAGATCTGTGTCGAAGCTAGCGTCGACGTAACCCTTTACGACGAGCTCTTCGTCACCTCCATAAATGAGAAACATGTCCTTTGTCCTTTTCAGGTACTTTAGGATATTCTTGACCGCTGTCCAGTGTTCCTTGCCGGGATTACTTTAGTACCTTCCTACCAAACATACGGCAAGGTTTACATCTGGTCTGGTACACAGCATGGCATACATAATACATCCTATGGCTGAAGCATAGGGGATGACACTCATCTCTTCTTTATCTTTTGCCGTGGTCGGGCATTGAGCCGAGCTCAATCTCACACCTTGCAATACAGGCGAGAACCCCTTCTTGGACTGATCCATTTTGAACTTCTTCAAAATCTTATCAAGGTATGTGCTTTGTGAAAGACCTATGAGGCGTCTCGATCTATCCCTATAGATCTTGATGCCTAATATGTAAGCAGCTTCTCCAAGGTCCTTCATTGAAAAACACTTATTCAAGTAGGCCTTTATGCTGTCCAAAAGTTCTATATCATTTCCCATCAAAAGTATGTCATCTACATATAATATGAGAAATGCTATAGAGCTCCCACTCACTTTCTTGTAAACGCTGGCTTCTCCATAAGTCTGCATAAACCCAAACGCTTTGATCATCTCATCAAAGCGAATGTTCCAACTCCGAGATGCCTGCACCAGCCCATAAATGGATCGCTGGAGCTTGCATACTTTGTTAGCATTCTTAGGATCGACAAAACCCTCCGGCTTCATCATATACAGTTCTTCCTTAAGATGCCCGTTAAGGAATGCCGTTTTGACGTCCATCTGCCATATCTCATAATCATAGTATGCGGCAATTGCTAACATGATTCGGACGGACTTCAGCTTCGCTACGGGAGAGAAAGTCTCATCATAGTCAACCCCTTGAACTTGTTGATAACCCTTAGGGACAAGTCGAGCTTTATAGATGGTAATATTACCATCCACGTCCGTCTTCTTCTTAAAGATCCATTTGTTTTCTATCGCTCGCCGATCATCGGGCAAGTCTGTCAAAGTCCATACTTTGTTTTCATACATGGATTCTATCTCGGATTGCATGGCTTCTAGCCATTTGTTGGATTCTGGGCCCGCCATCGCTTCTTCATAGTTCGAAGGTTCACCGTTGTCTAATAACATGATTTCCAGGACAGGGTTGCCATACCACTCTGGTGTGGAACGTGTCCTTGTGGACCTACGAAGTTCAGTAGCAACTTGATCAGAAGTACCTTGATTATCATCATTAATTTCCTCTCCAGTCGGTGTAGGCACCACAGGAACGTTTTCCTAAGCTGCACTACTTTCCTGTTCAAGAGGTAGTACTTCATCGAGTTCTACTTTCCTCCCACTTACTCCTTTCGAGAGAAACTCTTTTTCCAGAAAGGATCCGTTCTTGTCAACAAAGATCTTGCCCTCGGATCTTAAGTAGAAGGTATACCCAATGGTTTCCTTAGGGTATCCTATGAAGACGCATTTTTTCGACTTGGGTTCGAGCTTTTCAGGTTGAAGTTTCTTGACATAAGCATCGCATCCCCAAACTTTTAGAAACGATAGCTTAGGTTTCTTCCCAAACCATAATTCATACGGTGTCGTCTCAACGGATTTAGACGGTGCCCTATTTAAAGTGAATGTAGCTGTCTCTAAAGCGTATCCCAAAAATGATAGCGGTAAATCGGTAAGAGACATCATAGATCGCACCATATCCAATAGAGTGCGATTACGACGTTCGGACACACCGTTACGCTGAGGTGTTCCAGGCGGCGTGAGTTGTGAAACGATTCCACATTTTCTTAAGTGTGTACCAAATTCGTGACTTAAATATTCTCCTCCACGATTCGATCGTAAGAATTTTATCTTTTGGTCACGTTGATTCTCTACTTCATTCTGAAATTCCTTGAACTGTTCAAAGGTCTCAGACTTGTGTTTCATCAAGTAGACATACCCATATCTACTCAAGTCATCAGTGAGAGTGAGAACATAACGATATCCTCCGCGAGCCTCAACGCTCATTGGACCACACACATAAGTATGTATGATTTCCAATAAGTTGGTTGCTTGCTCCATTGTTCCGGAGAACGGAGTCTTGGTCATTTTTCCCATGAGGCATGGTTCGCATGTGTCAAATGATTCATAATCTAGAGACTCTAAAAGTCCATCAGCATGGAGCTTCTTCATGCGCTTGACACCAATGTGACCAAGGCGGCAGTGCCACAAGTATGTGGGACTATCATTATCAACTTTACATCTTTTGGTATTCACACTATGAATATGTGTAACATTATGTTCGAGATTCATTAAGAATAAACCATTGACCATCGGGGCATGACCATAAAACATATCTCTCATATAAATAGAACAACCATTATTCTCGGATTTAAATGAGTAGCCATCTCGCATCAAACGAGATCCAGATACAATGTTCATGCTCAAACTTGGCACTAAATAACAATTATTGATGTTTAAAACTAATCCCGTAGGTAAATGTAGAGGTAGCGTGCTGACGGCGATCACATCGACCTTGGAACCATTCCCGACGTGCATCGTCACCTCGTCCTTCGCCAGTCTCCGCTTATTCCGCAGCTCCTGCTGTGAGTTATAAATATGAGTAACGACACCTGTATCAAATACCCAGGAGTTACTACGAGTACTCGTAAGGTACACATCAATTACATGTATATCAAATATACCTTTAGTGTTGCCGGCCTTCTTGTCCGCTAAGTATTTGGGGCAGTTCCGCTTCCAGTGACCCTTCCCCTTGCAATAAAAGCACCCTGTCTCGGGCTTGGGTCCATTCTTTGACTTCTTCCCGGCAATTGGCTTACCGGGTGCGGCAACATCTTTGCCGTCCTTCTTGAAGTTCTTCTTACCCTTGCCCTTCTTGAACTTAGTGGTCTTATTGACCATCAACACTTGATGTTCTTTCTTGATTTCAACCTCTGCTGACTTCAGCATTGAAAATACCTCAGGAATGGTCTTCACCATCCCCTGCATATTGTAGTTCAGCACAAAGCTCTTGTAGCTTGGTGGGAGCGACTGAAGGATTCTGTCAATGACCGCCTCGTCCGGGAGGTTGATCTCCAGCTGGGACAGGCGGTTGTGCAACCCAGACATTTTGAGTATGTGCTCACTGACAGAACTGTTTTCCTCCATCTTACAACTATAGAACTTGTCGGAGACTTCATATCTCTCGACTCGGGCATGAGCTTGAAAAACCATTTTCAGCTCCTTGAACATCTCATATGCTCCGTGTCGCTCAAAACGCTTTTGGAGCCCCGGTTCTAAGCTGTAAAGCATGCCGCACTAAACGAGGGAGTAATCATCAGCACGTGATTGCCAAGTGTTCATAACGTCTTGGTTCTCTGGGATGGGTGCTTCACCTAGCGGTGCATCTAGGACATAATCTTTCTTGGCTGCTATGAGGATGATCCTCAGGTTCCGGACCCAGCCCGATTAGTTGCCGCCATCATCTTTTAGCTTGGTTTTCTCTAGGAACGCGTTGAAGTTCATGTTGACATGAGCGTTGGCCATTTTATCTACAAGACATATTTTGCAAAAGTTTTAGACTAAGTTCATGATAATTAAGTTCATCTAATCAAATTATTTAATGAACTCCCACTCAGATTAGACATCCCTCCAGTCATCTAAGTGTTACACGATCCGAGTCGACTAGGTCGTGTCCGATCATCACGTGAGATGGACTAGTCATCATCGGTGAACATCTCCATGTTGATCGTATCTTCCATACGACTCATGTTCGACCTTTCGGTCTCTGTGTTCCGAGGCCATGTCTGTAGATGCTAGGCTCGTCAAGTTAACCCTAAGTGTTCTGCATGTGTAAATCTGTCTTACACCCGTTGTATGTGAACATAAGGATCTATCACACCCGATCATCACGTGGTGCTTCGAAACGACGAACTTTAGAAACAGTGCACAGTTAGGGGGAACACTTTCTTGAAATTATTATAAGGGATCATCTTATTTACTACCGCCGTTCTAAGTAAACAAGATGCATAAAACATAATAAACATCACATGCAATTATATAGTAGTGACATGATATGGCCAATATCATATAGCTCCTTCGATCTCCATCTTCGGGGCTCCATGATCATCTTCGTCACCGGCATGACACCATGATCTCCATCATCATGATCTCCATCATTGTGTCTTCATGAAGTTGTCACGCCAATGACTACTTCTACTTCTATGGCTAACGCGTTTAGCAATAAAGTAAAGTAATTTACATGGCGTTCTTCAATGACACGCAGGTCATACAAAAATTAAAGACAACTCCTATGGCTCCTGTCGGTTGTCATACTCATCGACATGCAAGTCGTGATTCCTATTATAAGAACATGATCTCATACATCACAATATATCATTCATCATTCATCACAACTTCTGGCCATATCACATCACATGACAATTGCTGCAAAAACAAGTTAGACGTCCTCTAATTGTTGTTGCGTCTTTTACGTGGCTGCAATTGGGTTCTAGCAAGAACGTTTTCTTACCTACGAATAACCACAACGTGATTTTTGTCAACTAAAGTAGGAGAGACAGACACCCGCTAGCCACCTTGTGCAACTAGTGCATGTCAGTCAGTGGAACCTGTCTCACATAAGCGTACGTGTAAGCTCGGTCCGGGCCGCTTCATCCCACAATACCGCTGAAGCAAGAAAAGACTAGTAGAGGCAAGCAAGTTGACAAGATCTACGCCCACAACAAATTTGTGTTCTACTCGTGCAATAGAGAACTACGCATAGACCTAGCTCATGATGCCACTGTTGGGGAACATTGCAGAAAATAAAAATTTTCCTACGGTTTCACCAAGATCCATCTATGAGTTCATCTAAGCAACGAGTGAAAGGGAGATGCATCTACATACCACTTTGTAGATCGCGAGCGGAAGCGTTCAAAAGAACGGGGTTGAAGTAGTCGTTCTCGTCGTGATCCTATCACCGGAGATCCTAGCGCCGAACGGACAGCACCTCCGCGTTCAGCACACGTACGGTCAGCGTGACGTCTCCTCCGTCTTGATCCAGCAAGGGGGAAGGAGAGGTTGATGATGATCCAGCAGTACAACGGCGTGGTGGTGGATGCAGCAGAACTCCGGCAGGGCTTCGCCAAGCTGCTGCGGGAGGAGGACGAGGTGTAGCAGGGGGAGGGCGGCGCCAAGACTTGGGTGCGGCTGCCCTCCCCCCTGACCTCCTTTATATAGGCCCCCAGGGGGGGCGCCGGCCCTGGGAGATTCAATCTCCCAAGGGGGCGGCGGCCAGGGGGGTGGAGTGCCCCCCAAGGCAAGTGGTGCGCCCCCCTACCTAGGGTTTCCAACCCTAGGCGCGGGGGGGGGCAAGGGGGGGCGCACCAGCCCACTAGGGGCTGGTTCCCCTCCCACTTCAGCCCATGGGGCCCTCCGGGATAGGTGGCCCCACCCAGTGGACCCCCGGGACCCTTCCGGTGGTCCCGGTACAATACCGGGTGACCCCGAAACTTTCCCGATGGCTGAAACAGCACTTCCTATATAGTTTCCTTTACCTCTGGACCATTCCGTAACTCCTCGTGACGTCCGGGATCTCATCCGGGACTCCGAACAACATTCGGTTTGCTCCATACTCATATTCATACAACCCTAGCGTCACCGAACCTTAAGTGTGTAGACCCTACGGGTTCGGGAGACATGCAGACATGACCGAGATGGCTCTCCGGTCAATAACCAACAGCGGGATTTGGATACCCATGTTGGCTCCCACATACTCCTCGATGATCTCATCGGATGAACCACGATGTCGAGGGTTCAAGCAACCCCGTATACTATTCCCTTTGTCAGACGGTATGTTACTTGCCCGAGACTCGATCATCGGTATCCCAATACCTCGTTAAGTCTCGTTACCGGCAAGTCACTTTACTCGTACCGTAATGCATGATCCCGTGACCAGACACTTGGTCACTTTGAGCTCATTATGATGATGCACTACCGAGTGGGCCCAGTGATACCTCTCCGTCATACGGAGTGAAAAATCCCAGTCTCGATCCGTGTCAACCCAACAGACACTTTCGGAGATACCTGTAGTGCACCTTTATAGTCACCCAGTTACGTTGTGACGTTTGGTACACCCAAAGCACTCCTACGGTATCCGGGAGTTACACGATCTCATGGTCTAAGGAAGAGATACTTGACATTGGAAAAGCTCTAGCAAAACGAACTACACGATCTTGTGCTATTCTTAGGAATGGGTCTTGTCCATCACATCATTCTCCTAATGATGTGATCCCGTTGTCAACGACATCTAATGTCCATAGTCAGGAAACCATGACTATCTGTTGACCAACGAGCTAGTCAACTAGAGGCTTACTAGGGACGTATTGTGGTCTATGTACTCACACGTGTATTACGATTTCCGGATAATACAATTATAGCATGAATAAAAGACAATTATCATGAACAAGGAAATATAATAATAATCCTTTTATTATTGACTCTAGGGCATATTTCCAACACTCGGCGGCCGGCGCGTCGGGTGGCGCGCGCTGGTGGTGTCGGTGCACAGCGGCGCGGCCTGCTGGCCGGTGGCGGCACGTCACAGTGGAGCGCGCGGGCCGGTGGCGGCACAGAGTTCTTCGCGGCGGTGCTTGTGTCAGATCCGCGCAGGCTGATCTGAGGCGGCGGCCTCGCTGGGGCGGACGGAGCTCCTCCGGTGGCGGGGAGTGCTCGTCGGTGAGGTAGGCCGGATCCCCTCGGCTGCGCGGGCAGCGAGGTCCCGGTGGGTGCTGGTCATGGCGCGGGGAGGCCCAGGGCTCCCCTCGTCAGATCAGAGGCGATCTGGTCCGCTCGTGTTGCATGACCTCCGGCCAGCCTGGATCTCCGGCGTGCATGCGCCTGCTGATGTTGTGTCTGGTTCGGAGGTGGCGGCAGGGTGCTTGGCCGGGGTAAACCCTTGGCCGCCGGTGGCGGTCACGGCGTTGATGGCATCCCGGACGCCATTCACTCCTTGGTGGCGGCGCCGAGGCTAAACCTCCCCTGCCTCCCCCCTTTCCCTGCGCCCGGGTGAAAACCCTAGCCCCGGTGGCTAAGCGGCGGCGGCGCCACAGCGTCGTCACCTTCTTGAAGGCGCCGACTTGGGCATGGGGATGCTGGGTGTGCAGGGCGAGCTTGTCTGGTTCCTGGTGGCGGCCCGTCTGATCTATCGTGTTGCAGCTCCAGGCATGTCTCGTGACTGCGGTGCTTATCTTTCGGCCGTGTCTCCGATGGCGACCTTGCCATTCCTCACCTTGTACTTGCCATGGTGGAGCGGTACTTCATCTCACTCATTGATGGCGGCGGAGATCGGCGGCATGGCGCTGTGGAGGCTCGGCGTCCGATGCGCGGAGATGGACTCGCGCAGGAGGAGGTAGCTGTCTGGCGTCATGGTGACGTTGATGGCAGATGTGGCCTTCACAAAGTAGAAGACTCAATATAATCTGAAGACGGACTTGTGGAAGATGGCGGTGATGACACAAGAGTGCGTCTAACCGGATTGTGCCCCAGACCCGGTATGTGGCTCGGTTGGGGCTTCCGGATTTTGATGTTAGGTTTAGGTGAGTGGTTTGGGTAGTGGCCCAGCTAGCATCCCTTCATCATATGGATAAGAGTAGCGGCATATATTGCCAAGATGGTGGATTCAGGTATATTGTTTGTAACACTTTGTAAGGTCCTCGAGAATAATTAATAAAGTGGACGTATGCATCTCCCAGATGCAGAGGCCGGGGGTCATCCTCCTTTTAAAAAAAACTTATATCTTTCGGAGTAGTTTGTCATTTGCTCTAGTGCTTCACTTATATGTTTCTAGAGCACGGCGGTGGTTTTATTTTGAAGAAATAGATGAACTCTCATGTTTCACTTATATTATTTTGAGAGTCTTTAGAACAGCATGGTAATTTGCTTGGGTTATAAATTTCGTCCTAATATGATAGGCATCCAAGAGGGATATAATAAAAACTTTCATATGAAGTGCATTGGATGCTATGAGAAGTTTGATTCTTTATAATTGTTTTGAGATACGAAGATGGTCATATTAGAGTAGTTCTAGTGAGTAGTTGTGAATTTGAGAGATACTTGTGTTAAAGTTTGTGATTCCCGTAGCATGCACGTATGGTGAACCGTTATGTGATGAAGTTGGAGCATGATTTATTTATTGATCGTCTTCCTTATGAGTGGCGGTCGGGGAAGAGCGATGATATTTTCCTACCAATCTATCCCCCTAGGAGCATGCGCGTAGTACTTTGTTTCGATAACTAATAGATTTTTGCAATAAGTATGTGAGTTCTTTATGACTAATGTTGAGTCCATGGATCATACGCACTCTCACCCTCTCTTTCGCCGGTACCATACACCCACCATATACCTTCCTCAAAATAGCCACTATACCTACCTATTATGGCATTTCCATAGCCATTCCGAGATATATTGCCATGCAACTTTCCACCATTCCGTTTATTATGACACATTTCATCATTGTCATATTGCTTTGCATGATCATGTAGTTGACATCGTATTTGTGGCAAAGCCACTTTTCATAATTCTTTAATACATGTCACTCTTGATTCATTGTACATCCTAGTACACCGCCGGAGGCATTCATATAGATTCATATTTTGTTCTAAGTATCGAGTTGTAATTCTTGAGTTGTAAGTAAATAAAAGTGTGATGATCTTCATTATTAGAGCATTGTCCCAGTGAGGAAAGGATGATGGAGACTATGATTCCCCACAAGTCGGGATGAGACTCCGGACAAAAAAAGAGAGGCCAAAAAACAAAAAAAGAGAGAAAAAGACAGAAGGGGCAATGCTACTATCCTTTTACCACACTTGTGCTTCAAAGTAGCACCATGATCTTTATGATAGAGAGTCTCCTATGTTGTCACTTTCATATACTAGTGGGAATTTTTCATTATAGAACTTGGCTTGTATATTCCGATGACGGTCTTCCTCAAAGTGCCCTAGGTCTTCGTGAGCAAGCAAGTTGGATGCACACCCACTTAGTTTCTTTTTTGAGCTTTCATACACTTATAGCTCTAGTGCATCCGTTGCAAGGCAATCCTTACTCACTCACATTGATATCTATTGATGGGCATCTCCATAGCCCGTTGATACGCCTAGTTGATGTGAGACTATCTTCTCCTTTTTGTCTTCTCCACAACCACCATTCTATTCCATCTATAGTGTTATGTCCATGGCTCACGCTCATGTATTGCGTGAAAGTTGAAAAAGTTTGAGAACATCAAAAGTATGAAACAATTGCTTGGCTTGTCATTGGGGTTGTGCATGATTTAAATATTTTGTGTGATGAAGATAGAGCATAGCCAGACTATATGATTTTGTAGGGATAGCTTTATTTGGCCATGTTATTTTGAGAAGACATGATTGCTTTATTTGTATGCTTGAAGTATTATTATGTTTATGTCAATATTAAACTTTTGTCTTGAATCTTTCCGATCTGAACATTCATGCCACAATAAAGAAAATTACATGGATAAATATGTTAGGTAGGATTCCACATCAAAAATTCTATTTTTATCATTTACCTACTCGAGGACGAGCAGGAATTAAGCTTGGGGATGCTTTATGCGTCTCCAATGTATCTATAATTTTTGATTGTTCCATGCTTTTATATTATCAATCTTGGATGTTTTATATGCACTTATATGAGATTTTATATGATTTTTAGGACTAACCTATTAACCTAGAGCCCATTGCCAGTTTCTGTTTTTCCTTGCTTTTGAGTTTTACAGAAAAGGAATACCAAATGGAGTCCAATTGACCTGCCAATTTTTGTGGATTTTTTATGGACCAAAAGAAGCCCGTGAAGTAAAAGAGTTAGGCCAGAAGAGTCCCAAGCCATCCACGAGGGTGGAGGGTGCGCCCTATCCCCTGGGCGCGCCTCCCTATCTCGTGGATGACACGGAGACCCCCCTGACGTGAGACCGACGCCAAAAATTTCTATAAATACATAAACCCCCGAAAAGAAACCTAGATTGGGAGTTCTGCCGCCGCAAGCCTCTGTAGCCACCAAAACCCTCTCGGGAGCCTGTTCCGGCACCCTGCCGGAGGGGGAATCCATCACCGGTGGCCATCTTCATCATCACAGCGCTCTCCATGACGAGGTGGGAGTAGTTCACCCTCGGATCTGAGTTTTCCCTTTGAAGTTATCTTATCAGACTGAGTCTTGAAGGATTTGAGAACACTTGATGTATGTCTTGCGTGGGATACCCGTGGTGACAATGGGGTATTCTATTGATTCACTTGATGTATATTTTGGTGATCAACTTGCGGGTTCCTTGACCTTGGGAATCTATGCATAGGGGTTGGCACACGTTTTCGTCTTGACTCTCTGGTAGAAACTTTGGGGCACTCTTTGAAGTTCTTTGTGTTGGTTGAATAGATGAATCCGAGATTGTGTGATGCATATCGTATAATCATACCCACGGATACTTGAGGTGACATTGGAGTATCTAGGTGACATTAGGGTTTTGGTTGATGCGTGTCTTAAGGTGTTATTTTACTATGAACTCTAGGGCTGTTTGTGACACTTATAGGAATAGCCCAATGGATTGATTGAAAAGAATAACTTTGAGGTGGTTCCCTACCCTACAATAATCTCTTTGTTTGTTCTCCGCTATTAGTGACTTTGGAGTGACTCTTTGTTGCATGTTGAGGGATTGTTATATGATCCGATTATGTTATCATTGTTGAGAGAATTTGCACTAGTGAAAGTATGAACCCTAGGCCTTGTTTCGAAGTATTGCAATATCGTTTTCGCTCACTTTTGTTACTTTCTACCTTGCTGTTTTTATATTTTAAGATTACAAAAATCTATATCTACCATCCATATTGCACTTGTATCACCATCTCTTCGCCGAACTAGTGCACCTATACAATTTACCATTGTATAGGGTGTGTTGGGGACACACGAGACTCTTTGTTATTTGGTTGCAGGGTTGTTTGAGAGAGACCATCTTCATCCTACGCCTCCCACGGATTGATATACCTTAGGTCATCCACTTGAGGGAAATTTTCTACTGTCCTACAAACCTCTGCACTTGGAGGCCCAACATCTTCAAGAAGAAGGTTGCGTAGTAGACATCAATAGCCTTCTCTCCCAGGCGGTTTATGAACTGACTTAAAGCTGCAACACTACCGGCTAAACGCTGGACATCATTGACGCA
Source organism: Triticum aestivum (assembly GCF_018294505.1). NCBI lineage: Eukaryota > Viridiplantae > Streptophyta > Magnoliopsida > Poales > Poaceae > Triticum > Triticum aestivum. Next base: position 677,827,755 of record NC_057810.1, read on the forward strand.
CGCCGGCTTACCCAATGAGGTGATAGCCTTGATTTTCTCCGGGTTAGCTTCAATGCCTCTCTCTGAGATCAAAAACCCAAGAGCTTGCCTGCAGGCACACCAAAAACACATTTGGCCAGGTTAAGCATCATCTTGTAGACCCAGAGATTATCAAAGGTCTCTTTCAGATCATCCAACAGGGTCTCCTTCTTTCTGGACTTCACAACAATATCATCCACGTATGCATGAACATTGCGTCCAATTTGACTGTGAAAACAGTTCTGCACACAACGTTGATAAGTCGCCTGGGCATTCTTAAGCCCAAAAGGCATAGATACATAGCAGAAAGCTCCAAAAGGCGTGACGAAAGCCATCTTTTCTTGGTCTTTGACTGCCATCTTGATCTGATGGTATCCATAATAAGCATCCAGGAAACACAAACGCTCACAACCCGCCGTAGCATCTATGATCTGATCAATACCGGGAAGAGCAAAGGGATCGGCTGGACAAGCCTTATTAAGATCTGTGTAATCCACACACATGCGTCAAGTGCCATTTTTCTTAAGTGCCAGCACCGGGTTAGCCAACCACTCAGGGTGAAAAACTTCAATGATGAGCACACCTCTTCTCCAATGGCCTTACGTCTCTCATCATTAAAACGACGGAGGTATTGCTTGACCGGTTTAAACTTGGGATCGATATTGAGAGTGTGCTCAGCGAGTTCTCTCGATACACCCGGCATGTCTGAAGGCTTCCATGCAATGATGTTCCGGTTCTCATGGATGAATTCGATGTGAGCATTTCCTATTTCGGATCCATATTGGCACTGATAGTGAACTGTTTAGATGAGTCGCCAGGGACGAAGTCAACCTGTTTGGTGTCGTCTGCCGACTTAAACTTCAGCAAAGGGTCATGTTCTGTGGTTGGTTTCTTCAAGGGGGTCATATCCGCCGGGTCTAATATTGGGGATATAACTCCGAGGTATGACCCGCCCAGGAGGGGCCGGGTCACACCGATGGCGGTTTATTATGAAGAAATTCCAAGGAGGCCCAAGAAGAAGTATGAATACGGCGGCTCTTAGAGGCAGGCTTGGTAAAGGCCCAAGCCGGGGCCTGTGAACCGCCGAAGGAAGACTTGCTCCGTAAGGCGTGAGTAGTTAGAAACCGAGCCAGTCACGTTGTGTAAGCCGACCGGGACAAGAATTGCAAGGCGATGCCATCATCAGGGTAATGACACAAAGATGCCGCCATCATCCGCCATGACCGAGGTCGGCTCAGTTTTCACTGGCAGTCGCGCCTCACGTCCCCTGTCTCCAGCATCAACCGATGGGCCAGACCCGATGGAGACAAACGCGACACCGCGACACCTCCATAGCTGGCTAAGACCTCCATGAGCAAGGATGGGGGGCTGCCAGCCCACCCCATCGTGACGTGTGACCAGCCGCTGCCATCGGCTGCGAGGACGGTCGCTAGCCGCGATCGAAGGAACACTAGGCCACGCTGCTAGGCTGAGCCACCCCCACTAGATCAACTCGCCGCCTTGGTGGGGACCGAACGCGCGAGAGTAGACCGGGGCACCCACACGAGAATCTACCGCGGACGCGCCCTCCGCCATCATCCATCACCAGCCTTTGTCTAGCAGTGATATGGCGGCTGAGAAATTAGGAGGCGGCGGCTAGGGTTAGGAGGGATGTAGGTTGGGAGGGTCGTGGGTTAGGATCTCAATTGGCCCATTTTTGGAAATACATCTGTCTTTTTTTTTGTTCGCCACGTGTGAAGGTATACTATTATGAAATTTTGCACACATACGTATTATACATGTGTATGTGTGTTCACAAAAAAAATTGAATAATTTTTCACCATAGAAAATTGTATTTTGAAACTCATTGGCATTTTTTCCCCCAACCCCGACATAGCAGGAACCGACAAGTTCTGACCATTCATCGCAAAAAAAAAAGAGACAAGTTCTGACCATTGTGTGAGAAATAAGTTGTGACTATTCAGACACAGGAAGAGTTATATTTTTTTGAGTCAGGAAATTGCTGGAATAGATTTCAAGTAAAGTATAGGCAAAAAAAGAACAGTTTGGGATATTTCGTCTGAAATAATAAATACTTCCATCTAATAAGGATAGTACATAGTACTCTCTGTTTAAAGAAATATAAGGGCGTTTAGATCATCATTACTTCAATGATCTAAACGCCCTTATATTTCTTTATAGAGAGTATATAAGAAGGATATGTGAATATAAAAGTTGTTCCATTATCCTGTCTACTATAACCGGGTGCATACATGTAGTTAGCCATATATAGGTTATTACTTGCACTGGCCGCTAATGCACCAAACTATTCTTCCTCAGTAATTTACTAGTCAAGGAAGATATGGTCGTCTAGAAAAAGTCATAGTCTTGGAGGTCGCCCTCACCATTCAGCCATGTGATAGCTCCATCATCGGTGACCCTGTTGTTGTTGATGTCCATGGGCACATCCAGCCCCCGAAGTGCTTCTAGTGGAAACATGAACTGCTCATCTGTATTCAGACTCGTTGCTTCATATGATGCCATGGCAAGATCAACATCTGACGGTGCAGCCATCATTTCGGCCACCATTGCAATATCTTCTTCCGCTGAAGCCACAGCATCAGCCTGATCAGGCGGCACAAATGCCCCGGCGCCGGCACCATTTTCGGATGCTTCCATTGCCGGTTCAGTGCTGCCAAAGAAAGCTTCTATTTCTGCATCAAAAGACTCGGGGACAAGAGAGCCAGTAGGACACTGTGAAGCTGCAGTGACATGATCGCCCGCATATTGCGCAGGTGGCGTGTCTGATGCTTGCAGAGATGGGCCTTGGTAGGAAAATGGCCCAAAGAACACCTGCGGGAAGGTATTCAGGTTGTAGCTAGATGAAGGCGGCCCCTTTGTTAGCACGTCCATCAGTGCAATGTCGCTGAAGACTTCCTTCACGGCTTGTTCTTGGGAAGACGAAGGCCATGATGCCGGAACAGGGGCATCGGTACCGGCGACGAAGGGCACGGCAGAGATGTTCGAGGCCCTATCGACTGTGGAGGGCGGTCACCTGAGGATATCTGCGGCTGATGGGCGGTTTGAATGATATGGGTCGGCTGTGGAGGGCGGTCACCTGAGCGCGGGCTGTCATTCTTCATTTGGAGCCTCGCACGGTATTTCTGCATCGATGGATGGAGATCACCGCAAGTCATGGTCAAAGAATTAATATGGTGTCTTTAATTTGATGTGTAGAATGGTGTTATGAAGCAATAATATTAAAAATTTCAGCTCGCATAAAGTACTACTACCTTAGTTCTAGAACTGATTTTTTTTAGCAAATCTAGAACTGGTACTCTAATTAGGAAACATTAATGTTACAAAAATACAGTTAGCCCAAAAGTATATACCTTGGATTTTCTTCAGTTATTGACAAAAGTGTACTATACTCTCTTCTTTTCAATTTATATGGCTTATCTCAACTTTTTATTTTTCCAATTTAACGGGCTCATCTTCATCTCATTTTTCGTTTTCAATGCGCATTAAAGTTTTGTATGCAAGAATTAAAAAAGGAACACACCAATGCATGTAATGTTCCTACTCATCTAGTGGCCAAGCATGCATGCACTACAATTAATTCAAATTAATTAATGAGTTAAATTGGGGTAGTTTGTAAAGTACGAGATACATTCATTTACTCACAAAATGTCTTGGTTGATGAGATTTCAGATTTGAGCCCTATAAACCGGAAAGGAGGTAGTATATCGCTAGAACAGTGCATGCAAAAAGTCTATATATATGCGTCGAGATAAAATGAGAGAAAACTACAAAACATTAAAAGTCTTTAAATTTCTGCATTGCTTATATGTAAAAAGAGGAAGAGTGCAAATGACTACTCCTAAATGACTTTGGAAGAACCTGACCCACCTGTAAGTGGCTAGCCACGTGGTGCCTTTTTAGGCCTTTCACGTTCATGTGCTCCAGTATCTTGCTTGGGTGTCCTAGTTGATTTATCAAAGCGAACAACTTTTTAGTCCTAAATTATCAGTCTTAGAAAATAAACTAATACTTGTTTTCCTCGATAAATGTATTATTGCAGCAAAAAAAATAGGCCAAGTTTTCAATCCTTACTTTTTTATATAAATTTAACAACATTTTGTGTTCTATATAAAGTAAACATTAGCATGTATCATGTGTTTATCTTGGTTAATTAACATAAACTTAGGTATAGTGACTATTATTATTTTTTGTCAAAATTTACCCCACCGTTTGATAAATATCCAATAGATGTGTGCATACTGAAAAACATATGTTACGAAGTTAGTGTAGAGATCAGAGAGGGTGATACTCTATCTCCACGGATTAGACGCGTACCGATGCCCATGTCTTCCACAGCACACTTGAACCTTTCCTTGAGGAGCGGTGACCACACGATGTGGTGTTTGTGGGTTTTAGAGGAACCTTCTCCATGGGGATCATGGGTCTGTTTCTTTTTTTCGGTGTGAACCCGAACCACCTTGAAGTGAGCACGAGACTCTATCTCATTGTCGTCATCCCCGTCATCAGCAGATGAACCTGGTGGAAATGAAGAGAGGCTACGACCTTTGTCTCCAACCAAGGAGGGAGATGCATGTTTGCCTTTGCCATGACCGTTGTGGCCATTAATTTTCCTCGCGTCCCAAGCCAATCTACGATATGCAATGACCCTCCACAGACTATCCAGCTCGGATGCGTCGAGCGGCTTGTTGATAATGAACGTTGCTGCTTGCACCATTCGGGAAAGGGTCTCATCCCCAGCAGTGTGAATTGGGTCTTCCTGCGACATGTCTGCATGGATTCAAAGTTATTCCACTTGCATGACTAGACAGACATGTAATAGGTACTGACTAGATTTGTCTATGCTTGGAGTAAGTTTTGGTCTTACAATAGATGACTGGGATGTGGAGGTCCCGCTCGACTATAGCGCGCAGGTCAAAACCACATGTTGATGCCCTGTGACCATCAACGAGGACGACATCGATGATATCCTTTTGATTTTTTGAGAGAAACTGTAGGGCTGCGGTTGGTGTCTTGCATGTAGCCACTGTATACCAAAGAATGTGACAATTTGGTATGAAAATATCAGAAAGTAGGGGAACTCGTGTATATTTGCAAATAGAGTTATGTTACCTATGTGATTGTAAGTCCTACTTATGATGAGAAATACAGATGGTAACCTTATATACAAGACCGTCTGAGTTTTACCATAGTTCCATGTATCTTCACGCTATCCTTTTGAGCCATAAAATAAGCTTCTTATTTTTTTTCTTGAATTAATATGTTTTTTGGCAAATTAATTAATATGGTAATTTTTAGCTGTACAAACATATGTGAAAGCTCATTTAAAGAATGTTTTGTATTACAATCAATATGTTCAACGCTAAAAATTATTGAATACTGTGCATCGTAGTGACCAAAATAAAGTGAAAAGTGCAGTAGAATGTAAACTGTGATCAAGTTTTTGTTGTCGAAGTCAAAATTTTAAAAGGATAAATTGGCGCGAAGGCGACTTATTGCATCGAAAAATCAAAGGCATAATTTGGCGCGAAAGCGATGTATTCCCAATATCGTTTTGAGCATCGATTAGTCGAAGAAAGAACATCTCTCTTGGAAAAAGGAAACCCGGTGTAACATTTAGAAGGAGAACTGAAAGAATTAATCACCATAGATGCATAGAAAGAACATAAAACGGTCCTTTCCAACCAAGAGCATAGATGGGGGTTCTCATAAATGAAGCTCATGCGTCCCACACTGCTTTCAACAACTGACTAGCTAGATCTAATCAAAACAAAAGAAAGTAATCGTTACCTTTAAAGTGCAACAGATTGAGCATCGTGCGAGCAGAGTTTACAAACGGTGTATTATCATCAACAAGCAAGGCCCGGATGCCATTAGGGAAGAAGGTGAGCAATTCCTCCTCCATTGTGCCACAGGAACCGTACCCACACTAGATTTGCCACTATGCCTGAATCTCAAAGATAGAGAACTCACTTGTCACAAATTTCACTTAATTAGTCGTATGCTTTTGAGTGAATAGAACCAGGGACGACCGGACCCGAGTATTTGTAGGGCAAGAGGATGGTGTTGGTCGGGCGCCCGTGTAGTAACTGACAAACAAAAGTTATTCATAATGATGCCTAATTAAACATACTCATATTTCCTAAATGTCTACGAGCGGCATGCATTATTAATAACTTCAATTGTGTACTATATATGTGAGCAACCAAGAAAAAGGCTCACAGTTACTCCAGTTTTCTTGTATTTGGTACACTGGAGATTTTTCTATATCCCTGTCTCATGAATGAGTATGGCTGCTTTATATCTCCAGTGATAGATGGTTCTGACCATGCGCTCAAGTTTGTTTCATTTTGCTAACGCATGCTGTTCAAAATCCTGGCCGGCGGAGGCGTCTCCGCATTAATCGGAGACTCAGTTGACTTTGGCCAACCAACCAACCAACCAACCAACCTGTTTGGCAGGTTGCAACTGAGTGAAGCTAATCTGTATGTGCATCTGACGTTAAGCCTGCCGTTTCGGATGTTTGCAAGCGAAACGCTCAGGTCTTCGATGATAAACGTATGTGTATCTGTTTCCTAGGATGTCTATCATTTATGTGTTCAAGGTTTCAACTTTTGTACTAGCGACTGTACTCGTATGTTTATACTACAGTGTTGTAAGGTACTACTTCTAGAAGCATGTAAGAGTGGGCCCCATATCTGTAGAAAGGGAGAGGTACATATTTTTACCACACGAAACACTACGTCCCTATCCCACACACACCAAGCTACAAATCCAGTTTGAAATTGGCATAAGCTACAAAACTAATCTAAGTTGCAAAACTAGTTTAGGCGGTACGAGCATATCTCCAATGCCGATCCTCAAAACCGACACGATATTTGTCGGTGGACTGGCCTGGACTCGTCCGCGGAGTTTCGGCCATCCAACCCTGCCCCATAAACGCCTGCCCCTGATTTTTTCATCTTAAGTCCACAACACACAAATAATATATCTTCTGTCTATCTATCTATCTTCTATTATCTATTCTATCTTCTATCTATTCTATCTATCTATCTATCATATCTATTATATACTAAAAGTAAAATACTGGTCAAAGATAAGGAAATATGCAAGAAATAAATAATAATAATAATAATAATAATAATAATAATAATAATAATAATAATAATAATATTATTATTATTATTATTATATGCTAAAAGTGAAACATGGGTCAAGAATAAGGAAATGTTCTAGAAAATCTCAAGTTAATCAGAAACATCTCGTCGTTGATTATGTGGCCCCTTACATTTAAGAGATTTTTAATGGCTTACGTTTAATAAATTAGTCCACCTCGACGCATATAAGGCCCAATCAAGCCCAACCTGTCCCAACATGTTTTGATCTCTTCCATGGCCCACTTATTCTCACGTACACATGCATGATAAATCTTATTTGGTGCTTATATATAGAATAATTTGTACCTGACGCACACCCTTTTAATCAATAACTTTGTTAACATGCCTGCTCATCTAGCTTAGCGTAGTGCAATCCCTTCGGAAGCTCCTCCCGCTCTCGATTTACGGAAGCTTCCATCCTGTTTCTATGTTGTTTTTACCCGATTCCGTTTATTTCTTTTTCTTTTTTACGTTTTTTTCATTAGAAAACTTGAAAAAAAAAAGTTCAAATTTCCAATACTAAAAAATACGGGTCAAAATAAGAAAATATACTAAAAATTCCCATGTTAATCAGACATATCAAGCCATTGATTAGGTTGGCCCCTTATATTTAAGTGATTTCTGCTGGCTTAGATTTAATAAATTAATCCACGTGATGCATATAAGGCCCAATCCCTCCTGGCATGTTTAGATCTCTTTTGTAGCCCACTTATTCTCACATACACATGCATGATGAATCCTATTCCGCGCTTATAGTGCCAAATAAAGTATAATTCATATGTGACACATGCCCCTTCAATCAATTGCTTTGTTAATAGGCCGACCCATGTAGCGTAGCATAATGCGACCCCTTCAGAAGCTCCTCCCAATTTTAGGAAGCTTCCAAAAGCTTCAGGGGCCTCACTTTTGGGAAGCTTCTGATTTTTTGTTTTTCCTGTGGTTCTTACCTACTTTATCTGTTTTCTTTTTAATTCGTTTTCCTTTTTACTTAAAAACATCAAAAAATTCAAATGTGCAATAAAAAGATTCCTGAATGTTTGATGCACAAAATTTTGACAAAAGTTTGCACATTTTTTAAATTCATGGAAATGTTTCAAAATGATTGACATTTTTTAAAATTCATGAACTTCTAACAAAACCACAAACCTTTTTCAAATCCATGAACAATTATCAAATTCACAAACTTTTTCAAGTTCACAAACATTTTTCAAATCCATGAATGCTTGAAAGTTAATGGAAATTTTTTTAATCCATGACCTTTCAAATTCGATAACTTTGTTTGAATCCATGATTTTTTTGAAAATCCGCAAACTTTTTTCAAATATGAAAACTTTTTATAAATTCAAGATTTTTTCAACTTCATGATCTTTTCTGAATTCACAATTGTTTTTTGAATTCTTGATCATTTTTTATAAACTCATGAACTTAAAAAACATGCTGGTACTGAGGAACGAAAAAAAACAGTTTGGTGTCAAAAAAATAAAAGTTGAGCCAGCCAAGGGTTCAAGCAAACCTGCGAAAAAATGATCCAGCAAACAGTGAACTAGCCGAACGAAGCGCGAGGAAAATCTATTTTTGGGCCTCGACCCATTTAAGCACGAAGGCGAGCTCTACCGTGCGAAGCGGCACCGGTTAGGAGGTCTCCACATGCATGAGCATGCATATCGCTAAAAAATGCATGGTGCATGCACAATTATGCCATTTTGTCTGGACACAGTAAAAATGCAGACACTCATATACATGCATGCACTCATTCTTTTGAACGCACACACGCACACCATTTTTCTATAAGCATCTTCGAGAGACCGAGCCAGCACATCATCTTGAGATTGACGAAGTTGGCACAGACGCCTTCATAGTCGACGGGAATGTCTCCTCCCACTAAACGCACATCGCTGAAAGGTCTGAAATAAATCCAGAAAATGCATGCACCAATGTCATGTCCGCGAGGCTTTTTATTAATTGTGATCAATGTTTACATCCACAGACGAAAGATTACCAGGGTTTCCTAACCAAACATGGCGGCCAACCCCCAACTTTAAAACATGCCTCGCTAGCCTGTGAGCCTCGAAATTCGAGCTCCTATATTCATGCACAAAACTACAAGCTTCAAAAGTAGAACTATGCTCTATTATTTCATGTAGAATTGCTCCATAGCTTGTCGGGCTTCTATTCTTGATGTCATCCACTACAACCTGACAGTCCGATGCCACATGTAGTCTCTGCAAGTTTAGGTCTTCAGCAAGGGCCAGAGCTTCACGGATCGATAAAGCTTCAAGAGTGGGAGGGTCGTGTACTCCCTTGAGAACAATGGCCGAAGCTCCCTGAAAAACTCCATTGTGATCCCGACATAAAGCAGCCGCTACTTCTCGTCCTCTATTCTGCGACACTGCTGCATCAACGTTTATCTTGAAAGACAAATCTGGAGGCTTGATCCATTGATGCGGGCGATGGACAGGTCACCCCCGATCTTCCCTTGCTGGTTCTTCGAGGACTTTCAAGTCTGCTAGGTAAGATTGAATGAAGTGGTTAGTTGCTTGTGGACTCTGGAAGACATCTTCATAGATCGCTTTCTGTCTGACTCTCCAAACCGCCCATAAGGTGACCACCATTAGCACAAAATCATGTTGTGAAAGCTTATCATGCAGTCCAAAAATCCGGTTCCTTGCATTTGGATCATTGTTAATGCTCATCTGCTCCACTAGACCCTCATCAGACAAAGCCCGTATGCATCTTGACATGGTACAATCTTGTAGTGCGTGTCTCCAAGAATCGTCCCTCCCACACAAGGTACATACCTTTGTTGTCGACATATTTCGATGATGAAGGAGATCCATCGAGGGGATCGACTGCCGTGCCAAACGCCATAGGAAAACCCGGAGCTTCGATGGTACTTTAATATGCCAAAGATCAGTCCATGCCTTACTGCTAGCTTCCATCGAAGAAGCCCCTGAAATTTCCTCCAACCAATTTACCCGGTGCTCCCTTGTATTCATCACCATTCTATAAGTTGATCTGACACTGAATTTTACGTTCCTCTCCGCAGACCATGCCCAGAAATCTTCAATCACCCGGGTGCAAAGTGGTAAAGACATGATAGTATCAGCATCAAAAGGTATGAAAGTGGACCTGATTAGCTGTTCGTTCCATGTTGCCGATGTGCTATGAATCAGCTCCGCAACCATGGTTGGTGGATTAGCACTTAGAGATGTTATTGGGCGCAAAGGACCCGCCCTAGGCAGCCAATTCACAGTCCAAATGTTTGTTTGCTGGCCACTGCCAATCCTCCTGATTATACCTTGTTTCATCACGTCCCTCCCATCAACGATGGCTCTCCATATCTGCGATGGATGGCTACCAATTTCTGCCTGAAGAAAACTATTGTTAGGAAAATAAACTGCCTTCAGAAGCCTTGCACTAAGAGAGTTGGGTTCAACCAGCAGCCTCCATGCCTGCCGCGCAAGCAAGGCGAGATTAAAGACCTCCATATCTCTGAAACCCATGCCACCAAGATACTTCAGTTTTGTCATGACATCCCAGGACACCCATGCTGGCTTCCTTCTACCTCGCTTGCTCCCCCACCAAAATTGTCGGATGATAGACATTATGTTCTCACATAGGCCTCGTGGTAATCTGAAGCAAGCCATCGAGTACACGGGTATAGCCTGAGCAACTGACTTAATAAGCACTTCCTTCCCTGCAGTAGAAAGGAGTTTCTCCATCCATCCTCTCACTTTTTCCCATACTCTGTCCCTGAGGTATTTGAAAGTTCCCATCTTTGACTGTCCAACATCAGTAGGCAGCCCTAAGTATTTGTCACTTAGGCTTTCATTAAAAACCTGAAGATTGTTCTTTATGCTATCTCTTAGATTCTGAGGACATCCTTTGCTGAAATGAATAGAAGATTTTTCATGGTTGATTCTCTGACCCGACGCATTACAATATGTCTCCAAAAGGTTTGACACCATCGTTGCTCCCTCAACACTTGACTTGAAAAGCAGCAGGCTATCAACAGCAAAGAGCAGGTGGTTAACAACCGGAGCTGTTGAAGCCACCTTAACTCCTTCAAACGCAGACGACTGAGAACTGGATTTCAAAAGGCACGAAAGGCCCTCTGCTACAATCAAGAAGAGATAAGGAGAGATAGGATCTCCCTGTCGGATACCTCTTGTAGGAAAGAATTTCTCTAGCTTCTCACCATTAAAAAGAACTGAAGACAATACTGACTGCACCATCCCCATAACAATGTTGATCCAAGATTGAGCAAAACCCAACTTCTCCATCATTGCCCGAAGGTATGGCCACTCCAATCTGTCATAAGCTTTCATCGTATCTAGTTTCAAAGCACAAAAGCTGTTTGGTCTAGATTTACTCCTCTTCATGAAGTGCAAGCATTCATATGCACAAATTATATTATCTGTAATTAGCCTCCCCGGGACGAAGGCAGACTATCCTCTGAAATTATATCTGGGAGTATCAACTTGAGCCTGTTTGCAACAACTTTCGACACAATTTTGTAGATTACATTACAGAGACTGATAGGACAAAACTGAGAGAGAAGAGTTGGGTTTAAAACCTTCGGTATTAGGACTAACACCGTGTCATTAATGCAATCGACCTCTTCCTCTCCCCGGACAATTTTCAGGACTGCCTTAGTTACCTCGTCTCCACAAATGTCCCAATGCATCTGATAGAAATGAGCTGGAAAACCGTCCGGTCCCGGCGACTTGGTTGGAAACATTTGGAAGAGAGCTGTTTTTACCTCCTCATTAGTGTACGGCGCGAGCAGCATTGTGTTCATCTCTTCTGTCACCTTCGCTGGGACCTTGGAGAGTACTTCATCCATCCCCGCAACCCCTTTTGAAGTGTAAAGGGTTTTTTAAAAATCATTAACCATAGTTTTCAGTTCATCTAGATCATCCGTGAGGGCGCCCAGGAAATTTGCTAAAGCCTTGATCATATTCCTCTTCCTGCGCTGACTTGCCCGTAAATGGAAGAACCTCGTGTTTCTATCCCCTGCAGTGAGCCACTCAAGACGCGATCGATGTCTCCACATCAGCTCCTGTTTATGATAGAGTTCAATAAGTTTCTCACTGATTTTTATCTCGATGTGGCTCGGCCCAGCTCTGCCAGGTAGATTTTGTAGTCGCTCCAACTCCTTCTTAAGGCTTTTAATTTCTTTCCTTGCCATACCGAAGGTATTTCTGTTCCAAGACCCCAGATGCCTTGCAACTCTGGTATGTTTTGCTCGCAGATCATCTAGTCTCCCGGCCGCACCTCCTTCTGTCCAATTTGCTAGGATCATTTCTCCCCAGGACTCATGTATCTCCCACATTACTTCATATCTGAAGCTGTTTTTTTATATTAGGGACTGTCCTGTGCAGGTTCAAAATTATTGGGCAATGATCAGAGGAGGCTGCAAACAAGTGCTTCACTTGAGCCTCGGGATACAGCTCGTTCCACTCGACACTATCTAGGGCTCTGTCAAGCCTAACTCTAGTGTAGTTTCCTCCCACGACCTTCTTCTCAAAGGTCCAAAAATGGCCCTGGTAGCCAATGTCCATCAACATGCACACATCCATCGCATCACGAAAACCCTGTATTTGTGCATTGCTCCTTTCCCCAGTTCCTTCATGTTCATCCGGACGTAAAACTTCATTGAAATCACCAATGCACAACCAAGGGAGATTGCTCAAGTTGCTAAGCCCCTTCAGGACATCCCATGCCTTATACCTGAGGTGTGTTTGTGCTTCGCCATAGAAAATAGTTGCCCTCCACTTGTCTTTTCTTGGTTCCTCAACTGAACAATCAATATGATAAACAGAGTAACCCAAAATCTCAATCTTTATTGGATTATTCCAAAACAAACCTAGACCTCCACTCCTTCCTTGGCTACTAACAGCATAGCCATTGTCATATCCAATACTCCCAGCTAAACTTTCTACCCTAGTTCTATCAATTTGCGTTTCAACAATACAAATCAGGGTAGGGGCAAACTCCTTCGTGATGTCACGAAGTTCTCTAACTGTCGCGGCTTTGCCCGCGCCACGACAGTTCCAGCTAACAATACTCATTGTGCCCGACGGTACTCCTCGCGGGAGCCCGCCGATATTGCATCATTTGTGTTTGAAATCCCCTCCATGCTTCGAACCACAGGCGCCTCGCCCTTCTCTGACTGATCCGTCCTTCTGTCCATCTTCGTCCTCTTACTTTCCTTCCTTGGCGAGACATACACCGGCGGCGGGGGTGGGACCGCAGGCATTTTCTCCTTTGCAACAATCGCTAGAGATGTTCCCGGATCAACTCCTCCTGCAATGGCCTCTTAAACAGCAGCCGTGTTCTCCACCAACGCGCGCTTGTTTGACTGCAGAACCACATCCGTTGTAGCAGCTGGAGGGCTTGCCTTCTCATTATGCCCTTCTCCTTCCTCCGAGCTTCTGTTAGATTCATGAGCTGCCGTAGGGGTCTGCTGCGGCCGAGCATTGAAGCGCCAGCTCTGGTTTGGATTATACTGATCCCTTCCCCTACCACGTCCACCCATGGGGAATCCTCCTCGCCCCCTATATGATTGAGCGTTCCCTCAACCTGCAGATCGAGGCCTGACATCATCAGCCATAAGAAAGTCGCCCCACTGAAAAGTTGATTCATCATGCACTCCGTCTCCACATTCCTCATGCCAATGCCCAAACTCTCCACAGTTGTAACAGAAGATAGGCAACTTCTCGTATGGCCAAAGAAGATGAACTCTGGTTTTGTTTTCGCGAGAGGCACGGCCGTGCCTCTTGGAAACGGAAAAAAACGTGTTTACTATTTTTTTTCTTTCGCGAGAGGCACGGTTTTGCTTCCGCGAGAGGCACGGTTGTGCTTTCGCGAGAGGCACGGGCGTGCCTCTTTCGGAAAGGAAAAGAACACGTTTTTGTTTTTTTTCGCGAGAGGCACAGTTTTGCTTCCGTGAGAGGCACGGTTGTGCTTTCGCGAGAGGCACGGGCGTGCCTCTTTCGAAAAGGGAAAAACGCGTTTTCTGTTTTCTTTCTTCCGCGAGAGGCACGGTTTTGCTTCCACGAGAGGCACGGTTGTGCTTTCGCGAGAGGCACAGGCGTGCCTCTTTCGGAAAGGGGAAAACGCGTTTTCTGTTTTTTTATTTCGCGAGAGGCACGGTTTTGCTTCTGCGAGAGGCACGTTGTGATTTCGTCAGAGGCACGGGCGTGCCTCTTTCAGAAAGGGAAAAAACCCGTGTTCCTGGTTCGGTTTTTTCATCGGTTTTTTTGTGGAAAAAAGTTCGTCGAAACCTATCAACATGGGATCTATTTTTGAAGATTTCGACGCGAGGAATCTAACGGCAAAAGCGGTTCGAGATTTGGACGCATGGTTTAAGAGATAAAACGTTTTGAATAAACGGATCTACGAAAAAAGGAAAAACTCTCAGGTTGCGATAAGTGGCGCACATGCAGCGCGCCACTTGTCGCAACATGGAGAAGTTGGAGTGATCTCCGCAAGGGAGTAAATTACATCTACGATACCTAAACTTGATCCTAGGGTTCACTTCCATCACTGTATTTAGGAAAGCTTAAAATACGGTCACCGAGGTTTCTCGGGCATGTCACTCTACGGTCACCAGTACAGTATTAGTCATATTTTTGCTGACGTGGCAAATACCCCTCTCTCACTACTACTATTTCTCTCTGTAATTCTGTCGATCACCTTACCTGCGCCCACCGCTGCGCCACACACTACTAGGAAAAGGGCTATAGATAGGACTGACACTAATGGCGCACCTGGGAAGCAGTGCGCCACTACTATATACTAAAGGCGCACCAGTTGGTGATGCACCACTAGTGTGGAAGACAATAATGGCGCACCAGACAAAAGGTGCGCCACTAGTGATATTTTTTTTCATTTTTACATACATATTAATGGCGCATTCGGCCGAAGTGCGCCATTATTAGTTCTAACTAGTAATGGCGCACCAGACTAGGAGTGCGCCAGTACTGAATTTTTTTATTCTTTTTTTTGCAAAACTACTAATGGCGCACCGTGTCAAAGTGCGCCATTACTAGTTTAAACTACTAATGGCGCACCGTGCCACACTGCACCATTAGTGTATATATATATATATATATATATATATATATATATATATATATATATATATTTTACTTTTCTGCAAAACTACTAATGGTGCACCACCTGCAGGTGCGCCATTAGTAACCAGGGTTACTAATGGCGCATTTGCAGGTGGTGTGCCATTAGTAACCTGGGACCCCAACAAGATATTTTGGATAGCCACACCTACCCACTCACTTTCCCCACTTCATTCCCTCCACCTCCTTCTCCAAGCTTTCCGCTGCCTCCTCCTCCTCACCTCATTTGCACCATAGATTCATCAAAATTAAGTGGTGAAATTACTTTTTTTGATAGGTAAGTAAGGGGAAAGCTATCTTCATGTTGTACATCTACTTTTTTTTCCCTAGCTCGCTCCAACAACATGCACACGCACTTTTTGTGGCCTAGCTAGATCTATGTATGTTTGTGATGTTGCATATGATTGTGGTGTTGCATATATGTTTGTGTTTGCAGGTACCGGTATTTGAAATGCGATAGTTGCCAATATTTTGCCGGAATATTGATTCATTTCCGTTTCGGTGAGAATTTTGGCACTATGCATTCTTTTTGGTCCTATTTTTAGGGAAGGTCATGCCAAATTTTTTCTTGGTTCCAAAATATCGTTTTGCTCTACCCCTCAGGCGACCATGGTCCGCACGATGAGCGAAGGCATCGTGAATAGGTTTTTGAGCTCCGCGAAGGCCAAGATACTTCAAAAGAACGAGACGGAGATAAGATGTCCGTGTCGAAGATGCAAGCTGAAGAGCCTTATTGCGGAACCGGATTCCGGGTAGGTGCGGGACCACCTGCTCTTGCGTGGTTTCATGGATGGCTATCGGTGGCAAGGTGATGAAGATGACTATGAAGTCGTCCATGGGGGCCGGGAAAGAAATGAGGAAGGGCAACACGACAACCACCGTGGCGAGGGCGGGCGAGAAGACGAAGAATCTCCAAGACATGATCACGACGGTGATGATGTACATAGTCATCATGTAGAAGATGTCGTACTTGATGATGAGGAAAATCAAGACGAAGGGCATGATCATGAAGATGAAGATGCCGGAGCAGACGACGATGGAGGCTGGGTGCAGGACCCTCATATTCAAGAGCTGCTTCGCAAGCAGACGGATAACGCAAGAGCTGCCGCCCGAGAGAAAGCCAAGCTGGATCAACTGGAGATAGACGCGGTTACTCCATTGCATGAAGGATGCAGGCCTGAGGATACCCGCTGCTGAAGGTATTGAAAACGAGGTCTGTTTTCTGGGACTTGCCGTATTGAAAGATCCACCGTGTGCCTCACAGCCTTGATGCCATGCATATCATAAAGAACGTGTGCGAGAGTCTGCTTGGTACCCTGCTCAACATGCCAGAGAGGACCAAAGATGGGCCGAAAGCAAGGGCAGACTTGAAATCAATGGGCATCAGGCAGGAGCTTCACGCTAATGATGATGATGATGATGAAGCGAAGCAGGACACAGAAACTCGTCGCAAAGGCAAAAAGGCCAAGAAGACCGGAAATGACTACCCTCCCGCGTGCTTCACTCTAAGTCAGGAGGAGATCGAGCAGTTTTTCACCTTCCTCATAGGAGTAAAACTTCCTTACGGTTACACGGGGAAGATAAGCAGATACCTAGACCCAGCGAAGCAGAAGTTCGGCGGGATGAAGTCTCACGACTGTCATGTGCTGATGACGCAGATACTTCCAGTTGCAATCCGTGGGATCATGGACGCGCACGTCCGTGAAATGCTATTTGGCCTATGCAACTTTTTCGACGTCATCTCTCGGAAGTCGATTGGCGTGAGGCAACTCAGAAGGCTACAGGAAGAGATCGTGGTGATACTATGCGAGCTTGAGATGTACTTCCCGCCCGCATTGTTCGACGTTATGGTGCATCTGCTGGTCCATATCGTGGAGGATATCATCCAACTCGGGCCGACGTTCCTGCACAACATGATGCCGTTCGAAAGGATGAATGGTGTCATGAAAGGATACGTTCGCAACATGTCACGTCCAGAGGGAAGTATAGCCAGGGGCTTTCTTACCGAATAGTGCATCTCCTACTGCATGAATTATCTAGGCATCGAGAACCCCGTTGGTCTGCCCGTCAACAGGCACCTTGGCAGGCTCGCTGGATGGGGTCACCGTGAGGGTCGCCGTGAAATGCATGTCGACTTCGAGGGTCGACTCGCCGACTTTGAAAGAGCAAACCTAGTCGCGCTACAACACATAGACATGGTCGATCCTTGGGTGGTAGAGCACAAAACCTTTATTGAGAAGACGTACAATGACCGAGGCCAACAGAGGACGGACAGAGATATAATCAAAGAGCACAACTCATGTTTCACGCGTTGGTTCAAGCATAAGCTTCTGTCGTACCCTTCACATGAGGATTCTTTCGCGGAAGAACAACTCATATTCGCCATGTCACAGGGCGCCGAGCACAACCTGATGACCTATGAGGCGTACGATATCAATGGCTACACATTCTACACCGAGAAGAAGGACATGAAGAGCGATGGTTATCAGAACTCCGGGGTAACAATGGAATCCTACACCGGTAACGACAAGGACAGATACTACAGAAGGATCGAGGAGATCTGGGAGCTGAGTGTGACGCCCCCGATTCAATCGTACACTAATCATACACGCAAACGTGTACGATCAAGATCAGGGACTCACGGGAAGATATCACAACACAACTCTAAAACATAAATAAGTCATACAAGCATCATAATACAAGCCAGGGGCCTCGAGGGCTCGAATACAAGTGCTCGATCATAGACGATTCAGCGGAAGCAACAATATCTGAGTACAGACATAAGTTAAACAAGTTCCCATAAGATGGCTAGCACGAACTGGGATACAGATCGAAAGAGGCGCAGGCCTCCTGCCTGGGATCCTCCTAACTACTCTTGGTCGTCGTCAGCGGGCTGCACGTAGTAGTAGGCACCTCCGGGGTAGTAGTCGTCATCGACAGTGGCGTCTGGCTCCTGGGCCCCATCGTCTGGTCGCAGCAATCGAGTAGAGATAGGGGGAAAAGGGGGAACAAGGCAACCGTGAGTACTCATCAAAAGTACTCGCAAGCAAGGAGCTACACTACATATGCATGGATATATGTGTAAAGGGCCATATCAGTGGACTGAACTGCAGAATGCCAGAATAAGAGGGGGATAGCTAATCCTGTCGAAGACTACACTTCTGGCAGCATGCGGCTTGCAGTCATGTAGAAGTGAGTAGACTGAAGTCCTCCAAGTAGCATCACATAGCAATAATCCTACCCGGCGATCCCCTCCTCATAACCCTGAGAGAGAGCGACCACCGGGTTGTATCTGGCACTTGGAAGGGTGTGTTTTATTAAGTATCCGGTTCTAGTTGTCATAAGGTCAAGGTACTACTCCAAGTCGTCCTGTTACCGAAGATCACGGCTATTTGAATAGATTAACTTCCCTGCAGGGGTGCACCACATAACCCAACACGCTTGATCCCATTTGGCCGGACACACTTTCCTGGGTCATGCCCGGCCGCGGAAGATCAACACGTCGCAGTCCCACATAGGCACAACAGAGAGGCCAGCACGCCGGTCTAAACCTATGCGCACAGGGGTCTGGGCCCATCACCCTTAGCACACCTGCACGTTGCGAGGGCGGCCGAAAGCAGAACTAGCCCCCTTAATACAAGAGCAGGCTTACGTTCCAATCCAGCGCGCGCCGCTCAGTCACTGGCGTCACGAAGGCTTCGGCTGATACCACGACGCCGGGATACCCATAACTACTCCCACGTAGATGGCCCCCATCTCCGAACAGTATCACAGGTAATGTAACAGTGTAAAGTATATAGTATATGCCCGTGATCACCTCCCAAAGTGATCACAGCCTAGTAGTATAGCATGGCAGACGGACAAGAGTGTAGGGCCACTGATGGAACACTAGCATCCTATACTAAGCAGTAGGATAGCAGGTAAAGGTAACAACAGTAGTAGCAAGGACAGGCTATGCAGCAGTTTAGGATTAACTGAAAGCAGTAACATGCTACACTACTCTAATGCAAGCAGTATAGAGAAGAGTAGGCGATATCTGGTGATCAAAGGGGGGGCTTGCCTGGTTGCTTAGACAAGGAGGGGTCATCGGTGACGTAGTCGACCACAGGGGCATCAGCAGCGGTCTCGGAGTCTACCGGAAAGGAGTAACAGAGGGGGAACACAATAAATAACAGAGCAATCAAATGTAACACAAAGCAAGACGTGGCAATACGTTGTGCTAGGGGTGACCTAACGTAGGGATAGGCGATACCGGTGAAGGGGGAAACATCCGGGAAAGTATCCCCGGTGTTCCGTGTTTTCGGGCAGGGAGCCGGAGGGGGAAAGTTGCGAGTTTGATATGTTAGGAGTGTGTGGCGGACGAACGGGCTGCGCATCCGGGTTCGTCTCGTCGTTCTGAGCAACTTTCATGTTGAAAATAATTTAATCCGAGTTACGGATTAAAAGATATGATTTTCTAAAGATTTTATTAATTTCTAGAATTTAATTATTTATTTAATTTAATTCGAAAATGGAATTATGACATCAACATGATGGCATGCTGACGTCAGCAGTCAACAGGGGTTGACTGGGTCAATCTGATGGTGGGACCCGGTTGTCATTGTCTAAGACTAGCTAATCAGGTTTAGTTAGTCTAACTAAAATGATTAGGTTTGTTAACTACAATTAATTAGGTTAACTAATCAGGATTAATTAAGTTAATTAATTCTTTAATTAATTAATTAATATTTTAATTATTTTAATTATCTATTTATTTACTTCTTTTTTTTAAATCCTTTTTTTTATTTTTCGTTCTGGGGTGGGGTCAACTTGTCATAGGGCCAATGGCCTTAGCAGCTATGGGTGCTAACGGGCGCTGGGCGCCGCCCGAATGCAGGGGCGCCGATGTGCGGGCGGCCGCCGTGGGCGACGGCCGGTGGCGGCGTCAGGAGGCGGAGCCGGGAGGGCCTCTAGGCGACGTCGTGGCCTCGCGGGGCACCGGCGCGCGGCAGCAGAGGCCGGTGCGGTGCGGCCCGGTGCGAGGCACCACGGCGAGCATGAGTGGGGAGCGCGGGGCGCGGCCGGCGCGTGCGGTGGAGGTCAAGGCCGGGCTTGGTCGACGCGGGCGCGCGGCCAGGGCGCGCGTGGGCGATGGCCACCGCGGGGCGCAGGAGCCGAGACGGGGCGGACGGCGCACGGAGAGTACGCAGGACGAGGGAGAGAGGAGGTCGGGGCCTCACCGCGGGTCTATAGGGCACGGGCAGCGGGGGTCGAGGAGGAGGCCGAGACGAGCGACGCAGGGGAGGGGATCTGGCGAGGAAGCAGTCCGGCGAGGTCTTCGGGTGGTGGCGAAGTCGAGATTCGGCGAGGGAGTCCGAGGAACGGCGGGGTCCAGGGCGACGGTGTCGGGGAGCCGGCCGACGACGGTGCTCGGGGCGACGATGGGGTTCGATCCGGGCGGCGGCGAGGGGCGCAGGGGGGGCCGACGCGGTGGCGTCTGGTGGAGGCGGGGACAGGCGACGCCGGCGAGGCGTGTGGCGGCGATGGCAGGGGGTCGGGGTGGTTCGGTCCCGATCCGATCTGGATCGGGAGGGGGAGCGAGTGGGGGGGGCGAGTGGGTGACGGGGTGGTTAGGGTTTCGGTGTCTCACCGGTGGGGGGGGATAAGGAGAGAGTGGGGGGGCGGCCGGGGCCTGGTGGTGGCCCAGTGGGGCCTGTGGTCAGCTGGGCCGAAGCCCAGGGGGATTTCTCTTCTTCCTTTTTTTTCTGTTAGTTTTAGGTTTTAGTTTTTCTGTTTTATTTTTATTTATTTTCTTTTCTGTTTTAAATCAGTTTAAATTATTTAGACATTTTCTAAAAATGTGTTTACTGCACTATAATTACCCTGGCATTTAACTGCACACTCCAAACATTTTAGTTTAACATTTTAAAAACTGTTGTTGTTTGACAATTTTTTTGAATTGGTTTTTCAATTTGTTTGAACTAACGCAAGTTTAGCAACAGTAATCAGAGATGACTTGGCATCATTAGGAGAGTTTTACTGTAGCCTAATTATCCGGGCGTCACAATTCTCCTCTACTACAAGAAATCTCGTCCCGAGATTCTAGAGGTAAAGAAGGGGGGAGGTCTAGTTACGAAATTCTAACGGATCTTCTCAGCCTTGGTTGCTCTTCTCGAAGAGGTCGATCCATTACATTGACGTCTTCATTTCTTTGCTTCAGGTCATCATGGTGAAGTCATCATCCTTTCTTTGGGGGTTCCTTCGTGCTTACGAATAGGTAAGGGGTAGCTCGACTACGAGAGAATGCTTAAGGGGTAATCTTCTGGGGTTTTCCCGTGAATGAAGAGATGAGTATCTCTCGAGTTGAACAAATCGAGAGTAAGGTAAGAAGGTACAATAAGGAGTTCCAAGCGGATAGACAATCGTTCGATGCCTGAAAAAGAGTGTGAAAGGGGTTCAAAGCATCAAGTTTAAGTATTGCGTCTGATACCACTATAGAGCACTAGGAATGTGGCCCGTGAATTAAATACGAAGCCAAGCGCGAGGAATAACTTTGGAAACAGGGGGTATAGGAGAGTCAGGTTTCGATCCTGGGACCTATGGGTTATGGGCCCACCATGTGGTTAAGAGTAGGAAGGGCTTTGACATCTTGCACGGTCATGATAGAAAGACATGTCAGAGGGTAGCCTATCAGTTATGTCGGCAACAATATCGGTACCAAGAGCGAGGGACGAAGAGAACCATTTTCCCGCTCGTTGAACGAGGCAGACCAATAGGCAAAGTTCCCGTCCATCGGTGGTTACCGAAATGTCATCAACAATAGTAACAGGGTTTGACTGATAAGGTGGTACACCGAGGTGTTTTTGTAAGCAGGAAAATATTACTGCTTAGATCATATAAACCTCAAGAAAGGTTAAACTAAACAATGGAAAGGATAATATGATTATCAACTTAATCAGAACAATGGAAAGGAAAATGTGTTTAAACACATATATCAGGGGTATATCCTCCCTAAAGTCAAGCAGAGGATGATATCCAAGACAGGATATAAAGTAGAAAACCATTTAGGTAAGGGGGAGGAATCTCATGATATTACCCACACAATGGTGTTAGGATAAATGATAAATAAAATTTAGCATCGTGCTTCAAATGTTCCTGTTGAAAATCGGAGTACCACAGACATGCTTCGAGATAGCATTGACATGGTCTTCAAGCAAAGGTCGGACTTTAGATACTCAATGGATTCATCAGGAACAACTTATAGAATAAGTCTTTCAATTTCCTCTTGGAAGAATGGTTAACATTGCTAAAAAGGAAACTATAACAATAGGTCCTCTGGCCAAGGGTGCTAAGCAAAGACACCACCTTACCGGGTTACGTAGAGATCAATGTTACAACTCTTGGAAATATGTCCCAACCATCATATCTGACCAAGATTCAGATCCGATTGGTGTCATGATACCTTAGACTCAGGATGCCTGAGAAGAAAAGGGTGCGACACAAATAGACGAGAAGACATTGTAAGATTCTCGGGGAAATGAACTATGAAGTGATTTCCGTTAACAAGAGTCCATCATTAAACCAAAGAGAGGACAAGGAGGTGTCTGGTGAACTCAACGGCAATTCATTGAGATTTCCAAAAGATGGATTTCCACAATTAAGTGAACAAGGAGATAACATTTGTCAGATCAAATGATATAAGGAAGTATGCTCGAGGAAAACATACACAATTAAACATTGGTTGAAAGGTGCGCCCGAAATATGGGTTGGGTTGCACGACCAATGTCAGAATGGTGATTCAATAATCAATAGCCTAAGAATGAACTTTCGACCATTAACTTCAAAGAAATAGGGTTGCTAGAAAGAAAGAATCCAAACAACACCGTTCACTTGTTGGAATTAACACGGGGACCAAGAAAGAATGGTGATGCTGAGAAGTATTTCTATGTCAAGAATTCTCAAGAGGTGGAACAAATCTCAGAACATTCTTGACATAAGGGATGGTAATACTCCAAGGTAAAGAAGAACAATTGTTGGATAGCAAGGAACTCAAGGTATAACACCAAACATGAACAAGCTTGTGTTGGTGGGAAGGCAATAAAGTGGTCGATGATAATACAATTCATCGAGGGCAACGATGGTATTTCTCATCATGAATTCAATTGATATCCTGGATGAGCTCAGAATGTTGATGATCACGACACCTTTGTCGCGAGAGTTCATGAAGATGTAATCAATCGGCGACGACATCAAGTCAAAGTAATGATGAAGTGAAAGGTTATTGGAACCAAGGGTACGACACAAACTCGAAACCAAGCTTGTTGTTCAAGGCGAAATGATATGACGGTGAGGATCGACATAAGGTTAGTTCATCGTCGAAAATTGTGCTCCGAGAAGAAGGACCGGGTAGCACAGTTAAAATCATCATGACAATGATATAGCCAAACAGGCTAGGAATGGCATGATCGGGTACAAACTCGTACTTATAGAAGCTTACTGAAGAATTGTTGAACCGTATTGTGGACTCGGTTCCGTTATCGGTGTCTTTGAGTGTTTAATAACTCAGAGCCCGTGAAAAATTGGAATCAGTGGGAAGGTAGCACTTGATGAAGAACTCATAAGAAGTTATGCAGTTCCATGATAATCTCGAAATACCAGGGGGGTAATACTCGACACAAGATCAAAGTAAAGGTTGGACTGGTGTATTGATCCATAGAAGACAATTGTTTTAACTTGTCCGAGAAATGGAATCAAAGAAGAACAATCATGGTCGGAACCACGGTTGCAAGGGATCAATTCACAGATCCATAGGTTAGTTATCAAGGAAATAGTTATTATTACAAGAAGCTTCCATGATAGGATATACATCGCGTCCATGGGCATGAACACAAAGTTCAAGGTCGACTCCCACTTCCTGAATGCATAATCTTCCATTCACCTCTCGTATTTCGAAGACGACATTAGTTGTTGAAAGTTTTACCTGGTGCAATACCAGATAAGTATGACTCGTGAAATCTTTCGGGTTCACACCGATGAGGGAAGGCGTTGGTTCAATCCCATCGAGGATTCTTAGGAGTATATACCACACATTTCGAAAATAAATAACGCAAACTCGATAGTAGAGTATGCTTGAGAAAGCAAAGGATACAATTTACCAAAGGCATTATGTATCCGAGGAAAGGCTCACAAGGTTATTGAATATGAAGGGCGTTGTCAGATAAATCCAACAAAGGATCCGGTGGTCCATAAGAGATATGATGTGAGCATCAGTACTCTACCAGAAGAAGAAAAATTGCAAGGATATCATATGATTGAACAATTGACTAATTCAATTGTCAGATGCAAAGGAATTATGATTTCCAAATCTAGGGATCGGAAGCAATGCTCTGATTAGGGATGGATAAGTTGAATAGCCTTAGGGCACAATCAACGACAATTGGATTGGTCGAGAACCAATTCCAGTTAAAAAAAATGGCAGCTCAGCCGGAAAGTTAATTTATAAGGATCAATGATGATTGCGTGTATTCACAAACATATTGAGTCAACAGACTCAAAATGATACTGACAAGGAATGTCAATAAGACTACGAGGCTTATGGGATTAACCATAATGCAAGCAAGCAAGAATTTTCAAGAGCAATAGGCTGCTCAAGATTTTTGGAAGATCGGGTAGTATTTGAATGTATTTTTGTGAAACACATGAACAACTTTGGACGAACGGATACTCGGCAAGCGCGAGTAATTATCCGTAGGGGTATTCATGCAGCAAGGAACTGCAGGGCAGTAAGCGTAAAGAATTATCGGAATATCGAAGAGTATTTCAGGACATCTTGTAATAATAAGGGCAACTGGGGATGACAATATGAACGATAGGTGTAAGTAGTTATCCAGAGGGATCTATCGATGGAAGTGAATTGCAAAAGCGATGGCACATAGTCTCGAGAGCACATTGTAGAGTATCTTCGGAATCTTCTGGTGCAGCGGGCGGTCATCGGTAACAAGTGGCTCTCCGGGAGAAAGTACTTGCGAGAACCTAAAGTTAGTTTTGTTTTTAGCAAAATCATTTAACCCGAATAGAAGAGAGCTCAGAGTCCCAGAGTAAAGGTCGAGGAGTAAAAGATCCTAATACCACCCAATGGCGACATGTGCTCGTAAGACACACAGCCATGTTAGTAAAAGTTTTGCAATGTCTAGACTCGACTTCGACCAAGGAGTTGGGAAGGGGGATTCCTACAGGCAGTCGGCTCTGATACCAACTTGTGACGCCCCCGATTCAATCGTACACTAATCATACACACAAACATGTACGATCAAGATCAGGGACTCACGGGAAGATATCACAACACAACTCTAAAACATAAATAAGTCATACAAGCATCATAATACAAGCCAGGGGCCTTGACGGCTCGAATACAAGTGCTCGATCATAGATGAGTCAGCGGAAGCAACAATATCTGAGTACAGACATAAGTTAAACAAGTTGCCATAAGATGGCTAGCACAAACTGGGATACAGATCGAAAGAGGCGCAGGCCTCCTGCCTGGGATCCTCCTAACTACTGTTGATCGTCGTCAGCGGGCTACACGTAGTAGTAGGCACCTCCGGGGTAGTAGTCGTCATCGACGGTGGCGTTTGGCTCCTGGGCTCCATCGTCTGGTCGCAGCAATCGAGTAGAGATAGGGGGAAAAGGGGGAACAAGGCAACCGTGAGTACTCATCCAAAGTACTCGCAAGCAAGGAGCTACACTACATATGCATGGATATATGTGTAAAGGGTCATATCAGTGGACTGAACTGCAGAATGCCAGAATAAGAGGGGGATAGCTAATCCTGTCGAAGACTACGCTTCTGGCAGCCTCCGGCTTGCAGTCATGTAGAAGTGAGTAGACTGAAGTCCTCCAAGTAGCATCACATAGCAATAATCCTACCTGGCGATCCCCTCCTCGTAACCCTGAGAGAGAGCGACCACCGGGTTGTATCTGGCACTTGGAAGGGTGTGTTTTATTAAGTATCCGATTCTAGTTGTCATAAGGTCAAGGTACAACTCCAAGTCGTCATGTTACCGAAGATCACAGCTATTTTAATAGATTAACTTCCCTGCAGGGGTGCACCACATAACCCAACACGCTTGATCCCATTTGGCCGGACACACTTTCCTGGGTCATGCCCGGCCGTGGAAGATCAACACGTCGTAGTCCCACCTAGGCACAACAGAGAGGCCAGCACGCCGGTCTAAACCTAAGCGCACAGGGGTCTGGGCCCATCGCCCTTAGCACACCTGCACGTTGTGAGGGCGGCCGAAAGCAGAACTAGCCCCCTTAATACAAGAGCAGGCTTACGTTCCAATCCGGCGCGCACCGCTCAGTCGCTGGCGTCACGAAGGTTTCGGCTGATACCACGACGCCGGGATACCCATAACTACTCCCACGTAGATGGTTAGTGCGTATAGACCAAATGGCTAGACTCAGATCAAATACCCAGATCTCGTTAAACGTGTTAAGTACCCGCGAACGCTGACCAGGGCCAGGCCCACCTCTCTCCTAGGTGGTCTCAACCTGCCCTGCCGCTGCGCCACAAAGTAACAGTCGGGGGCCGTCGGGAACCCAGGCCCACCTCTACCGGGATGGAGCCACCTGTCCTTTCAGCCCCCATCTCCGAACAGTATCACAGGTAATGTAACAGTGTAAAGTATATAGTATATGCCCGTGATCACCTCCCAAAGTGATCACAGCCTAGTAGTATAGCATGGCAGACGGACAAGAGTGTAGGGCCACTGATGGAACACTAGCATCCTATACTAAGCAGTAGGATAGCAGGTAAACGTAACAACAGTAGTAGCAAGGACAGGCTATGCAGTAGTTTAGGATTAACTGAAAGCAGTAACATGCTACACTACTCTAATGCAAGCAGTATAGAGAAGAGTAGGCGATATCTGGTGATCAAAGGGGGGGCTTGCCTGGTTGCTCAGACAAGGAGGGGTCGTCGGTGACGTAGTCGACCACAGGGGCATCAGCAGCGGTCTCGGAGTCTACCGGAAAGGAGTAACGGAGGGGGAACACAATAAATAACAGAGCAATCAAATGTAACACAAAGCAAGACGCGGCAATACGTTGTGCTAGGGGTGACCTAACGTAGGGATAGGCGATACCGGTGAAGGGGGAAACATCCGGGAAAGTATCCCCGGTGTTCCGTGTTTTCGGGCAGGGAGCCGGAGGGGGAAAGTTGCGAGTTTGATATGTTAGGAGTGTGTGGCGGACGAACGGGTTACGCATCCGGGTTCGTCTCGTCGTTCTGAGCAACTTTCATGTTGAAAATAATTTAATCCGAGTTACGGATTAAAAGATATGATTTTCTAAAGATTTTATTAATTTATATAATTTAATTAATTATTTAATTTAATTCGAAAATGGAATTATGACATCAGCATGATGTCATGCTGACGTCAGCAGTCAACAGGGGTTGACTGGGTCAATCTGATGGTGGGACCCGGTTGTCATTGTCTAAGACTAGCTAATCAGGTTTAGTTAGTCTAACTACAATGATTAGGTTTATTAACTACAATTAATTAGGTTAACTAATCAGGATTAATTAAGTTAATTAATTCTTTAATTAATTAATTAATATTTTAATTATTTTAATTATTTATTTATTTACTTCTTCTTTTTTAATCCTTTTTTTTATTTTTCGTTCTGGGGTGGGGCCAACTTGTCATAGGGCCAATGGCCTTAGCGGCCATGGGTGCTAACGGGCGCTGGGCGCCGCCCGAATGCAGGGGCGCCGATGTGCGGGCGGCCGCCGTGGGCGACGGCCGGTGGCGGCGTCAGGAGGCGGAGCCGGGAGGGCCACTAGGCGATGTCGTGGCCTCGCGGGGCACCGGCGCGCGGCAGTAGAGGCCGGTGCGGTGCGGCCTGGTGCGAGGCACCACGGCGAGCAGGAGTGGGGAGCGCGGGGCGCGACCAGTGCGAGCGCGCGCACGATGGCGCGGGACGCGGCCGGCGCGTGCGGTGGAGGTCAAGGCCGGGCTTGGTCGACGCGGGCGCGCGGCCAGGGCGCGCGTGGGCGATGGCCACCGCGGGGCGCAGGAGCCGAGACGGGGCGGACGGCGCACGGAGAGTACACAGGACGAGGGAGAGAGGAGGTCGGGGCCTCACCGCGGGTCTGTAGGGCACGGGCAGCGGGGGTCGAGGAGGAGGCGGAGACGAGCGACGCAGGGGAGGGGATCCGGCGAGGAAGCAGTCCGGCGAGGTCTTCGGGTGGCGGCGAAGTCGAGATCCGGCGAGGGAGTCCGAGGAACGGCGGGGTCCAGGGCGACGGTGTCGGGGAGCCGCCCGACGACGGTGCTCGGGGCGACGATGGGGTTCGATCCGGGCGGCAGCGAGGGGCGCAGGGGGGGCCGACGCGGTGGCGTCTAGTGGCGGCGGGGACAGGCGACGCCGGCGAGGCGTGTGGCGGCGATGGCAGGGGGTCGGGGTGGTTCGGTCCCGATCCGATTTGGATCGGGAGGGGGAGCGAGTGGGCGGGCGAGTGGGTGACGGGGTGGTTAGGGTTTCGGGGTCTCACCGGTGGGGGGATAAGGAGAGAGTGGGGGGCGGGGCGGCCGGGGCCTGGTGGTGGCCCAGTGGGGCCTGTGGTCAGCTGGGCCGAAGCCGAGGGGGATTTCTCTTTTTTCTTTTTTTTCTGTTAGTTTTAGGTTTTAGTTTTTCTGTTTTATTTTTATTTATTTTCTTTTCTGTTTTAAATCAGTTTAAATTATTTAGACATTTTCTAAAAATGTGTTTACTGCACTATAATTACCCTAGCATTTAACTGCACACTCCGAACATTTTAGTTTAACATTTTAAAAGCTGTTGTTGTTTGACAAATTTTTTGAATTGGTTTTTCAATTGGTTTGAACTAACGCAAGTTTAGCAACAGTAATCAGAGATGACTTGGCATCATTAGGAGAGTTTTACTGTAGCCTAATTATCCGGGCGTCACACTGAGCTACGCTGGAGAGAAGGTCCCGATGTTCCGTGTCAGATGGGCCAAGAGCGTCCTAAAAGAAGACCGGTATTTCACCACCAAGGTTATACCCGAAGCCAAATCCAAGACCGCGGGCGCAAAAGTCACCGCGAAAAATGAGCCATGGGTACTGGCTTCCCAAGTGGACCAATGCTTCTTCATTGCCGACCCGAAAAAGCCCAGTCGTGTTGTCGTGAGGAGAGGCAAAAGGAAGATCATCGGAATTGATGGAGTAGCCAATGAGCAAGACTTCGACAAGTACAGCAACCCGAAGATCGAACATGACGACGACGATGAAGTAGCAGCACACACCACAAGAAGAAGCAGGACCACCCTACCTAAAGGACGTCCGTTCCATAGAAGAACTCCATTTGCGAAAAAGAAGGGCAAGAAGATTGTGAACAGATAGCAAGCTAAGATGGATTGTATTTAAATTGGAGTCTTCATTTCTTGGGCACTTTTTGATATCATGAATATTTTTAAATTTCATGGGCACTTTTTGAATTCATGAATATTTTTTTTCAAATTTGCTGATATTTTTTCATATTCAATATGAAAAAATATTGAATATTCATGAGGACACTCGATCTCGATCCCCCTCCCTCTCGATAGCTATCCGATCCCCCTCGCCAGACCCCCCTTGCCGCCGAGCACCCCCCGCACCCTCCCCCGCTCCACCGCCGCCGAGCACCCCCCGCACCCTCCCCTGCTCCACCGTCGCCGAGCACCCCCCGCACCCTCCCCCGCTCCACCGCCGCCGCCGACACCCCGCACCCTCCCCCACTTTTTGATGATATTTTCAAATAACAAATTTGATGATATTTTCAATTAACAAAAATTGATGATATTTTCCAAAAAAATTGATGATATTTGATGATATTTGATGATATCTTATGTTCTAGTACTCATGAAAATAACAAATTTGATAAAAACAAATTATTAGATGCAACAAGAAATAATGAAAAAAAGTTAGTAATGGCGCACCCTAGGTGGGTGCGCCATTGCTGTTAGAAAAAAAAGTTACTAATGGTGCACCAGAGGAGGGTGCGCCATTGCTATCAGAAAAAAAACTACTAATGGCGCACCAGATGGTGGTGCGCCATTGCTATAGTGTCTAGCTGGATACCCCTTCGCCCGATCCCCCCTTCCCTCTCCCTCGCCAGATCCCTCTCCCTCGATCCACCGTGCCGCTCCTTCCCTTGTCGCTCCCTCCACCGCGTCGCCGCCGCCACAGCCCCGACCCACTGCGCCGCAGCCGCCCACGCGCCCCCGCCGCCTCCCTCTCCCCTTCCTCCCCCTCTCGAGCGCCGCCTGCCCCCCGAGCCCCGCCTTCCCCCCTCAAAACCCTAGAAACCTCGGAGCCACCACGCCGCCGGACGTTGCCGGACTCCACCCCCGCCGCCCCTGCGCCCCCCACCACTGCAGCTCCCCCGCGCCGCCGCCCCCGCGCCCCCACCACTACAGCTCCCCCGCCCCCGCGTCCTGAACCGGAGGAGGAGGACCAAGAGGAGGACGACGAGGTGGAGGAGACGACGACCGCCCACACGACGCCGAGCCGAGCGCCGCCTCCCTCGCCGTCCCCCCTCCGCCCGCAGGACCCCTTCGCGCTGGTGTTGCCGGCCGTCCAGACCACCGGCGTCACCACCAACAACATCGATTTCACCTTATTCCTCTACTACTGTGACGCCGTCTCTGTCAGACCAAGGTACCATCTTCGATTTGCTCTTCTTCACTCCCCTCCCCTCCCCTCCCCTCCCCTCCCCTCCCCTCCCTCACGCCATTTGATTTTCCTTCCTCACGCAGGTTGCACGCACGCATTGGACGCCGCCGCGCCCCTCTGCACCGGCTGCCCCTCTGCCCTCTGCCGCAGCGGGGACAACAGAAAGCCGCCGCCGCGCCCCTCTGCACCGGCTGCCCACGGCGCCTCCGCCCCGAAGCCGCAGCCCAAGTGCCCACTCCTCCACCCCTCCACGGTGAGACATGGGTTCAGGAGAACCTTGCAGTTGTTGTTTTTCTGCTAGCTAAAATTGATTTGTTCTCCCTGACAGTATATAGGAAACCTATTTGTGCTGGCATCACGGTTCGAAAATTCTGAAATTGTATTACAACGGTGTGGTGACATTAGTCTGTAACACGTTTGACAATGGCCACTACTTCAGCGTTGCTAGCTACATTTCTCTTAGGTGTTGTGTTGACACAGATGTGGTGGTTCTTGCAGTGAGTTGAACACTAGAGTTTTGTTATTCTGCTGAAAGTTTCAGTCCACCAACAGAAAATAAATTTCTGATTCGACATTGATCGAATTCTGAATATGGCGACCCTAATGCGCTCGGACACTCTTCCTATAAGTTTCAGTCCATTTTTGTTAGCACCTATAGTTTTGAACATGGAGATGCTAATGTACCTATGCTTACTCAACTGAAAGCAGAAAACTGAAACAGAAGATGCTAATGCACCTATCATCTGAATAGCATGTGAACAAAATTCAGGTTTTATACATGTCCATAACACTATAATTGACGAGTGTCCGCGTCTGTTATAGAAATTCTGATAGTTTGTTAGATGTTTTAAAACTGATGGTAAAAGGTGTTGCCTCCAATTTCAGACATTTGAGGACTTTGTAAGATTGCTTTTAAAATAATTGCATAGTGCATTGTTTGGGTTGGTTAAACCAGATGCTGATTCCATCGTGTTAAAGACAACTACTACAATCTGTAAATAGTTATCATTTGGACTGTAAAAAAGGTTAGAGAGAAAAGTTAATGAAGATCAGTCACATAAACCTAGTCAGATCACTCCCTCTCCAACACTGGCAATGCTCACTAGGTCTTGATAAATCTGGGTACTTGTTTGAGTTAAAAATAACAAAAGGGAATTCAGAAAGGATATCAAAACATATAACATTGGATTCAGTTTAACCTCTTGTACCTCCTGTACATGTGTGAATCAAGGAGCAGCAAGCACAGGAACAGCAAAATTCAGAGATGACAGAAAATCAAGGAACAAATTACACATAACTATATGGAGCTAAAGTACAACTAATTAGATCAAGGCACTGTTAAGAAAGATACCATAGTTCAGTAAAGTCATGAACATAAATACTGCAGAATTTAGGGACCAATTAGATACTGTAAATTCAGTTAGCAACAAGACAGACAGATTGCACTTAGATTTCAAGGAAAAATACGACTAGTCCACACTGCAAAACCTCTCGAGGATGTGGTGGGGGATCTTTGCACGCCTAACACTGATTTTTGTGACAGTACCCGAATATTACTGATGGTCTCTTTCTATAGATGCTACATATGTAGAGTGTAATGAGATCTTAGTGTCATTTATGACACATATTAGACAGTGTGCAGCTTTGTCATTTATGACACATATTAGATAGTGTGCAGCTTACCAGATGTATTGAACAAAATCATTTCTTTATTTTTGTTAAGTGGAGCGAACACTATCATTTATCTGGTTTTATTATTTCCCATACCCACTTGGAACTGCAATTTCATTTATGTTGTTATAAGTTTGTTGCTGTCAGCATGAGTTAACTTCCTGTCATTTATCGAAATTCAGAATGTGCTGGACTATATGTTCATTGGTACTACTTGTGATGCTGCTGCTGTACTACTTGGGAATTTTGTCAACTTTTGATGCTGCTGTTGTACCCCGAGAGGACCTTGAGTTTGCCGGAATGTCGATTAACTTCCGTTCCAGCAAATTCGGGTACTCCATATGTCCTATTTTCAGCAAAGGTCATGCTGAAATTTTCCGTGAATTTTAGCATGACTTTGCTAAAAATCGGACATATGGGGTACTTGCTACTAATGCATGGGCCGGGGTATCTTAGTACTTAATTAAGTAGGATCAACTGCCCCTTTATTCTTGCTGCATTAAACCATAGGTGGCAATAGAGCCAAGTGATTAGGCCCAACTTAGAATTCTCCTCAGCATCGATAAACCCTAGATGATAAACCCAACATATGTGGCAATAGAGCCAAGTGATTAGTGCCAAGTGATTAGGCCCAACCTAGGGTGCCACGGCATCGATAAACCCTAAATGATGAAAACTTAACTTTTAGGATGCCTCAGTGTCGACAAACCCTAAATGATGAGACCATGATCTTGTTCCTTGACAATAACCAACTTTTTGACCAAACTGTTTTCCTATTTAGAGTGAAACATGGCCAACCACGATGAGGCCGGCGGTTCGGGCGGCAAGCAATTCTGGGAGCTGTCCCAGGAGATGGAGGAACAACCTCACCGCTATGAGGACGCCGCGGAAGAC
Source organism: Triticum aestivum (assembly GCF_018294505.1). NCBI lineage: Eukaryota > Viridiplantae > Streptophyta > Magnoliopsida > Poales > Poaceae > Triticum > Triticum aestivum. The sequence continues at coordinate 677,861,352 of NC_057810.1, forward strand.
ACCGATCATGACTACACAACCCCTAGTGGCGTCGGGGATGACACCGCTGATGGTGCCGCCGAGGATGCCACCACTGATGATGTCGGCGCACACACAGATGGCAGCCAACCGAAGAAGCAAAGGAAGGCCGGCGCCCGAATGCGCTCCGCACCCTCAAGGAGGAATTCATTCAAGTGGACTCCGACGGGCATCCAACGGAGCCCAAACATATAGTCAAGGGGTACTCGCTTCAGCTCGGGTGCATTCTCCGGAGCACCGTCTCGATCAACACCGAGAACCTTAGGCATAAGGACCACGGGAATTTGCGCAACCTGCTCTTCACGAAGCTGCACGAACGATACAAGTTCCCTGCCGAATTTGAAAACACACGCCTCTCAGGGAATAAAGTGAACAGTGCCGCCCTCACAAGGATGAGCACGGCCCTGTCTACTTGGAGAAGCGCGGTGAAGAGAATGATTGATAAAGGTGATAGTTATGAGAAGATCAAGGCGAAATATCCTTTGATGAGCGAAGATGAGTACAAGGAGTTCAAGATCAAGTGCGAGAGCAGCGCAACCTCCGAATCAAGTCAGTGGGGGAAAGAAATGTGGGAGTTGAACTTAGGGGAACACAAACTCGGTCCCGACGGTTATAGAGTGGCGGAGCCTATATGGGACAAGGAGGACGCGGAGCGTGCCGAGCAAGGCCTACCGCCCCGCTTCGAGAAATACAGCGGTGACAAGCAGACCAGGAACTTTGTCAGGGCCCGGTACAAGGAGGACCCGATAACAAAGGAGCTTACCACGGATCCGAAGACCAGGGCGCTTGAGCTTGTTCTGGTAAGGAATACACCCCCGCGTAATTAGCTCCATATGGTTGCACTCTAATTAATCCCCAATTAAATGGTTCACGTTCCTTTCACAGGACACTGAAAGCAGTAGCGCGGGGTCGTCTCAGAGCTCCCCTTTCGACACCCCTTTAAATAGGGCGTTGAACATAATGAAAAACAAGGATAAGCTCACTAAGCCGACGTCAGCTGGTCGTGTGGCCGGCAAAGGCTTGTCCATAAAATGGGGGTCATACTATACCGCTGGTGTGCGGAAGGAGAAAAAGACCAGCTCGGAAAGCCAGACGCGCGAGGTTGAAGCACTCAAGGCACAAGTGGCGCGGATTCTGGAGCTTGTCCACGAGCAAGTGGAACAACAACTGGGAACGAAGCTCAACGCCATGGTGCCTACGTTGATTCATGGGCTGACGACATGGATTGCAGGCGGCCAACAGGGGCCTCCCCCGGTTCCCAGCTTCACGGCCAGCAACTCGCACAGCGTGCAGGCAGCGCCATTGGTGTCTCCAGCGGCGCCATTGGTGTCTCCGGCGGCGGCGCCATTGGTGTCTCTGGCGGAGGCAGTATTCGTGTCTCCGGTGCCGACACGGGCATTGGAGCTTAATGCACCCGGGTGTACGCCGGCCGGCACCTCACCAGCAAGCGCCCCCTCCGTTAGTTGCACGCCCGTCATTGGCGGTGCCTCGACATTAGCCGAGCTCGACGGCATCATAGTAACTAAGCCTCTCGGCCGATGACTTCATCTCCTTGCCTTTGACTGGGCATCCCTAACGCCCTGTACATGTTTTCGCAGGGCGCCGCCGACGTTGCTTGCACTCTTCTGCACTTTGTGGGCGCCGAGTTGGTCGTTGTCGCCAAGGGCAGAATCGTTCAACCGGGCAACCCCATGTTCCACGGTAATCCGATGCCACCCACAGTGTACAGGGTTGAAGTGGTTCGGGTGCTGCCAGGCTGCGACGAGCTGTTACCTCCGATTCGACCCGCTGGGGCCAACGAAGAAGATGAGATGACCCTCAGCGCCTGCGTAAACTGGCCCCTGCTTTGGCCGAAGAGCCAGATTCGTTTGGGGGCGGGGGACACCACCCCACAGACAAGACCGCCAGTCGTGCCGGCGCCAAGCCATGGCAAGAACGCCGCAACGCTACCGGACCTGCCGGACATCCCTGTGCCAGACATCCCTATGGCACAGGATACGGACATCCCTATGGCACAGGATCCGAACGACGACGACAACGACGACGGTACATTTACCAATGTCGATAAGTACTTTGCCGAACATGGGTACGCTGACGAGTTCTGCGGGCCTCTTTCTCAAGAACCCAACCAAGACGACCACAATCTAGCTGGTACGGCGGAGAAATCCAATTGCAACAGACATCGTCTGGCGTTCAGTTCTCAGGAGACGCATCCAGCTCCCGCCTTCACCGAGCCTCAGATAGCTGAGGTGCGAAATATTATCACCCCAACATGCTCAAGAAGGCGGTCTGTGAGCAGAACTCGGTCCCATTACAGGAGATCAAGAAGAAGGGACGGAAACGAAAGACTAACAAGGGCGCCGGTGCGAGCCAGCCGGCACCGAGTTCGATCCATGCTCAGGACGGGCCACCTTCACCTAAGGATATCTCGAGGAGGGTGCATGTGGTGGGTAGGGCGATGCTACTGCCAAATATGCTCAATTCTGCAACTGGTGCTATGCGGAGTCTGCACGATAGTGTTCTTTCTTTGGAGAAGCGGCGTCTCAGAGAGAATGATGTGGCATACCTGGTTGTCGTGGCCAAGGTGCCAGAGGGCAAGGGCTTTGTGGATGGCGACATCGGGGGTACGATCGTCCTGCGGTTTGATGACATCTTTGCTATGTTTAACCTTCATCCGCTGCACTACACCTTCGTTCGGCTGTTTTCGCTGAGTATGGAGATGCGGATCATTAGAGACAAGACCCCGGACATCGTGATAGTCAACCCCTTCTACATGCGTGCCAAGCACTTGAGCAGCGCTGGGGACCACCAAGTTGCGAGTTCACACCTCGAAGACGTCATTCTGGCAAACCCAGATAAGGATAACTTCCTTGTGGCTTACTTTCCCGAGTAAGTCATCCCTTAACCGCCCCGTAACATATGATTTCTTAGATTTCGATCGTTCTTTTTTTTTCTAACATTCCGTGTTCTGTGCAGTGACACACATTGCACACTCATCCTCTTAAGCCCGAAATATTCCATGGCCACGTATTTCGACCCGAACCGTAACTCCAAGATAGACTACACAAATGTCAAGAAAGCTCTTGATGATGTTCTTCCCGGCTACGCCAAATCTGGAGGCACCTTCACCAGGGCAGTTCGTAAGTACGGCAAGCACACCTTCTCACACAATACGAAGTTCTGCTGCATCAAGCAGCCGCCTGGCGGTCAGAAGGATGCCTACTACGCCCTCCATCACATGCGGGCGATCGTAAGGGACCATCATCACCTTCTGCTACCAGATAATCTCAAAGATTGGGCCGCGAACTTGTCGACAATCCAGGACGCGGACCTCAGACAAGAATTCTTTCGCATCCAGTCGGAGTTTGCGGACATCATCCATCAAGATGTCCTTCATACCTCGGGGCGGTTCTACCTCAGATATCAACCGTCCAACAATGAGATAGATGGAACGCTACAAATGCAGGGTGACAACGACCGCGATTTCATGACCATCACGACAGACGGCGGTTTCATCCACGCTCCAGTCCGATGAGTCGAGACGAAAGTAGTGATGTGTAGTTCTGAAACATTGATTGGCTCATGTTGTAATTAAACTTTAATGAATTCGTATGTCTCTTTGGTTTGGACAGTCGTTCAACTTAGATGTAATCGATGCTATTTATTAGTAGGACCATGAATCGTGCTATTAATGTCTTGCTTTTCTCTTCCGATCCTTTTGTTGCATACTTACATATTGCTTATGTATTGTCTGTTGTTTGGCTTGTGCATAGAGATGCCATCGTATGTCGTGTACAAGGGTAAGGTCCCGGAGTCTACGATGACTGGGAGGAGTGTCGGAGACAGGTTCACCGTTTTAGCGGTAACAATTACAAAGGGTACACCACTAGGGCAGAGGCCGAATCTAGATACGCCCGCTATCTAGCGGGAGAGAGGAGGGAGCGTTGGAGGAACCGGATGAAGACCAGTTTGATCGCGATGATGCTCATCGTGATGACCGCAGCTCTATTTTATGTGATGGTAGTTTAGATGATCGATATCGACTTGTAATGTGAAGACAAACTCGATACTCGCGGTCTTGAGACTTCTAATGTTTTATCTTTGTTCGGTCTTTTGAATTCGGAGACTAATACGATGAATTGTATTCGGAGACTAATCTTCTATTGTATTCGATGAATCTGCTGTTGCTGTGTGCTGCTGTCTATATTCTGTCCAATAATATATTTTGTAACCTGTGCAAAAATCAGAAAAGTAAAAAAAACCAAATATTCATACTAACGGCGCATCACCACAAGGTGCGCCATTAGTATGCCAAAGGATACTAATGGCGCATCAAGGCAGAGTGCGCCATTAGTATGACAAAGAAGATGGTTACATATGGCCCCCCCGGGAGGCATACTAATGGCGCACTGCTTGGTGCGCCATTAGTATCCAGTGGTGCGCCATTAGTAAAAAATACTAGTGGTGTGGTACTAATGGCGTACCGATAGTGCGCCATTAATAGGCAAAACTGGTGCGTCATTAGTAGGCCTTTTCCTAGTAGTGACACCCCACACTCCCACCGTTGTTGCAGCTCTTCAGTGTAAGTGTGTCACGTACTAGAGCTCCTAAAGCCTCATGCGGCCCACGAACGAACTGCTGCACTGATTGGCCAGACTCTCATGCTTGGAATTCCCAACTCTCACGCCACGCCGAGCTTGAAGCGCACCATGCAGGTTACTGTCCCGATGAGCGTGAGCGCCGCTGTGGAGGTCACCACGGGTTGCCGCTTCAGCTTATTGACCTGGCGTCAGAGGAGGTCCTGGTTTGAGAAGTGCATGGTTACATGCGCGTGACCGAGTGGCACCTTGTTTGCGACAATGTCGACTTAGCCTTACACCCTGCCGTGCTTCTCAGCACCTGATCTGCCTCCATCACCTGACATGGCTGGCAACCTGCTCTCTCCTCACCTCGTCGTCCAGCCGGAGGCCCACACCGCCATACCCTCGTAGCTCTCTGGCGTACTCATAGTTTGTGTACTGGTCGGGAACCCTAGCCAGCAATCCATCGGCACGCCGGATGCCCTGTTGGTTGCATCTTCGTTGAAGACGTCGCATGGGTCGATGGTGCAGAGACTGAAGATGCCTGGGGACTCAGAACGGAGAGTTGTGAGGACTTTGGCCAGCTCACTTACGGCATCGCCCCGCCAAAACCAGGCACTCCATACCGCCGGCTGCCCGCGCATGTTCTTTTCGCCTATGTGGGGCGACATCATCGAGCTCCATGGGATCGGCGAGAACTACAGCCGCACCGTGAGGAAGGAAAACATCGTGTGCCTCGCATTGACCCTGGGACAAGCACCTAGAGGTTGTCGTGCATGACAACGCGAGTCGAAGAAGGCGAGCTCGTAAGGGTGCAGCGCGTCGCCGCACTGCTCAATGAAGAGTGGGGCGTTGAAGGAGAGGAGCTTGAGCAGAGCGGGACTTCCGGCCTGACGAGGACGCCGCTGCGCGGAGAAATGTGGTGGGTAGTAGAGGCCGTAGACAGAAGAGTGCTCGGAGACGATGTGGTCTCTCGCCAGCTCTCCGTGGGCTCTAAGGCATGTCGGCAACTCGGCATAGACGGAAGGGCAGTCAGTTTCATTAGATCGGGTGCAAAAAGAATTGTGTGAGAGAGATGCGCTTGGCAAGTAAGCATGTCAATTGCGCAGGCCCGGTCAAAATGTGCCACATCAACGAAATACATTGGATACGGTAGGGCTGACCGTAGAGTGACACATTTCTGGGACCTCAATGACCGTATTTTAACACTTTTGAAATACAGTGATGAAAGTGAACCCTAAAGTCAAGTTCAGGTACTAAAGATGTAATTTACTCTCCGCAAGGAATACTCCTTAACTAGTGATTTCGGCAAAAGACTGTGATTGAAATGCGTACGTGTGAAATAAATCGATCGATTGATCTAGCTTTTCCTGCTTGTCGCTCGTCGATTTGTCTTTGTCATCTCATCGGCCCGTCGCTCCATCGCTCCTCGCTCGGCGCCTCGGCCGATTGTTGTCGCCGCATCGCGCAGCAGTTCGCCACTCCGGCAATATGACAATACGTTATACATAATATATTTTACGGTACCTTGGTACTCCAAAACCACACCCCGGAGTACCATGCAGATCTGGCCGTCCGCACGGAGGGGCAACGAATACAATATATAGTGTATACACAAAAGCTGTGTATAGACATCATCTAACAGTGAGCGAGCAGAGACGAGCACGCGTGCTCCCTCAGTCGAGCCACCCCGCCACCAAGTTGTGCCCTAGACGTCGTAGACGAGGTTGTCGCCCCGGCCACCTTCATGCTGCCATCGGCAGGGCTGAACGAGGATGTCGTCCTGCTCCTTCCCTCTGTAACCTAGCTCGCCTCCTTCCGCAGGAGACCTACCTCGACGGGGTGCTGGTGTCCATGACTCCTTTGCTTGCGCACGTGAGGTGCCAAACGTGGGTGGCGGGGAACGTAGGGATAGTGGGCGGTGTTGGAGTGGGGATCGGCAGGGGAGACAGGGCACCGCTGGGGCAGGAGAGCACGATGCTATAGCGGGCCAAGAGGGCCGCGGTGCTGGCGACCGGTGAGAGATGAGAGGGAGATTCTTCTGGCTACACTGACATATTGTTGCGTCCAACTACTATTAGCAGGGAGTGAGAGAGAGATGAGATGAAATTTTCTATGATTATTTGCTTGATGGTACTCACAGATAAGATAGTTTTGGAAGTGCAAGAGATTGATCCCAGTGAGAAGAGAGACGACACATGGATGTAGAGTGGCGATGGCGCGGACGAGCTCGCGCGCTCCTGGCAGCTGGATCAACGAGAGAGCGACGTGTTTCGTACTGCATTAACTGCGAGCGTACGCGAACATCGCCGGTAGATACGGCCGCTAAGGGCGCGACGAGACGGAGACGTCCAGCTTGACGGGAACAAATCGGTCCATGGTAATGATGTTCCGTTGGTACGGGTTTCGTGCGTACTGCACATAACGACGTCCGGTGGTGCTTCCGTTACCGAAACGGCACGTGTAGAATGGATAAGTGATTATTATGAGGTGGGCCCGTTTTCAACCGACCGCCGCTGAAAAGTAAAAACAGATCTCTCTTCTCCCCTTCGACCACCTCCTGATACAAGAAGGCCATGGACATGGAGATCGCGACTACCGGCGACGAAGTAGACTTCTTGTTGGATCCAATGGACAGCAGGTACAGATTGCCACCCCCCCCCCCCCCCCCCCCCGGAATGTACTTAAGTGTGCTGCTTGTTTTTTTAACAGATTTCCCCTGCCGGATCTGGCCGGCGAAGATCTGGTGCTCGCCCATGGCAGAAGCCAAGCTGTAGTATGCGAACCTGCTGAATCCAGCATTGGCGAAGCGGGGGACGCCGTACTAGCAGTGGAAAATGACTTGAACATCACATGTCAGGGGATTGCCCTCTCTGCTCCAGCCTCCGAGCAATCTACGGGGAAAGACGACCCTCAAGCCCCTGCCTGGGCGAGAAGGTATGGATCTACTGCATTGTTTTCTCAAGCAAAAAATCATTGTACCTTCTTACACAACGCGAACCGTGTTTACCGTATCGCCTGTTAGCCTGCTGCAGCAGCCGTCCCATGATATGTACGAGTAGTCGATAAGGAATTAAAACATGAAGCTGAAACACATGAATGTCCATAATGCAGAATCCGTGTTGAGAGGAGTGCGCTGGAACTAACAATACGAAGCTGTGCAGAAAAGAAAACTGAAACTGTCATAGTTCCTGCTATGGGAGGCAGTTTTGATATGCTTGGGGAAGCTTATGATTACTACTATCTATATTCATGGGAGGTTGGGTTTGGTATAAGATATGGGAAGAAACCTCTAAATGTCGAAAGAACAAAATGCATGCAGGAGATAGTTTGTGGCTGCTCTGAAAGTACTCGTTTCATTTTCACTTGCACATATCTCTGCCTAGGTGGCAATGCATAATTGCGAAATTCATAAACGTGAGACTCTTGTTCTGATGATTTCAGGGAATTCCAAAGAAGGGTAACAAACGAACATGCCGATGCAGATGCCCCGCAATGATACGATTGCTCCGATCATCTGACAATGGCTGGTACATAACCTACTACAGATCAGATCACAACCATGCTCTAACTGAAAGATGTGGGGAAAAAGTGTACTGGCCTTCCCACAAACATATCGATATATACACACGGGATGTCATTAAGCAACTCCGTGAAAATAACATCAGTGTCGGGAAAGTTTACAATATAATTGGTAGCTTCTTCGGGTCAATGACCAATATACCATTCACCAAAAGAGCTCTCCGAGGTTTGTGTGGCAAGATGAGTGGAGAACAAGCCGATAATGATGTGAAAAAGACAATGGATGTTTTTGCAGAGTTGGGAGCAAAAGATTCAGGCTTGTACTGCAGGGTGCAACCTGATGTTTTTGCAGAGTTGGGAGGAAAAGATTCGGAGTTGAGCTTGTCGGCGGCCGATTCGCAGCTATCAACAGCAAAAGATGACCCGCAAGCCCCGGGTGGACAAAAAGGTAACCTCTTTTCGTCTTGTGCATGCTCAGCTCTGAAACTAGTGGGCTACTACATATCTGAAAATTTTAGAACTCTGAAAGTAAAGATGTACTTCCATGGTGCTCGCTTGTGAAAACTGGATTCGTCAGACAAAAGTTGTATTTGGTCATGCTTGAGTATAAAAGTAGAAATCTAAGATATGTATGGACGTTTTAGATCTCTGAATGTAAAACTGTACTTCCATGTTCCTCCCTTTTCAACATTGCATGCCCCCATAAAAAAGAATGCACCACTTTACGGTCAATTGTATTTCATTCTTAATGATTTAAAAACTCTTGAAGTAACGCTGTACTTCCATGTTACTCGCTTATCAACATTTACATCCTGCTGAAAAGAAGACAAACCTCCGTTTGTCTTTGAACATGCACAACTCTGAAACTAGTATGGTAAGACATATCTGAATAATGTAAATGTCTGACACGAAAACTGCACTCCCATGTTGCTCACTTATGAACATTGCATTTTTTCTGAAAACATAGTGGGACCGTTTACAATCAGAATTAATTTGTTCTTAATAATGCAGGGTTCGTATTGGACGAGCCCCTATCGAACGTGCACCTTGTGCTGGACGAGTGTGTGCCCTTGAAAAAACATTAAGTGGATATGCAGAGAACAAAACTCATACCATTGTGGTATCAGTTGTTGGATACAACTTCGATTCATTGGGAGAAGCATACGACTTCTACAATCTATATCCGTGGGAAATTGGTTTCGGAATCAAATACGGAAAAAGCAAACTCAACGTCGAGAGAACCAAATGTATGCAAGAGATAGTGCGTGGATTCTCGGTGAGTGGAAATTAAATCCATTATCTCATTCGTTGGAATTGCCCTGCCGCGCCAACCTCGAAGCAATCTACAGGCAAAGACGACCCTCAAGCCTTTGGCTGGACAAAAAGGTATACCACTCTGTGATTGTGCTTGTAGATCGAACATAGCTTAAATTTGAGGGATATGTGCAAATTTGCTCTTCTGAAGATAGTTGAACAATGTTGGTCATCTCAATAGATAATGGAGAGCATGTGCAAGTGTTCATAGCATGTACTTTCTGAACGCATTAAACCATGTTTCTGAATTACATAGTTCTGAATAATGCAGTGTCCGAGTCGGGCATGCACCCGATGACCGCCCCCCATGTGCTGCCAGGACGAGTGCCCTCGAACATTAAGAAGATATGCAGAAAAGAAAACTGAGACAGTCTGGTTTATCAGCAGTACCTTCTTCAGAAAAAATAACCATCCCTGTGCAGTCTGATTTAATCCACTCTGAATGCCGCATTGTTCGTATCGGCCAGGCACCTATCGAGCGTGCATCCTGCCCTGGTAGAGTATGTGCACTTGAAAAAACATTGAGAGGATACGCACAGAGGAAAATAGATACCGTCGTAGTATCTACTGTCGGAAGCAGCTTTGATTCGTTGGGAGAGGCGTATGACTACTACAATCTATATTCATGGGAGGTTGGATTCGGAATAAGATATGGAAAGAGTAGGCTCAACGTCGAGAGAACCAAATGTATGCAGGAGATAGTATGTGGATACTCGGTTAGTGGTAATTAAATTCGTTGTCTCGTTCAGATTATTTTTTGATGAAAATGCACTGAAAATTTGGTGATGAACTTGTAATTTAAGGGCTAACCAAAAAGAGGTAATACACGGACATGCCGCTGTGAGTGCCCTGCGATGATACGTTTGCTGCGATCAAATGACAATGCTTGGTACATAAATGAGCACAGGCCTTCACAACCATTCTTTGATAGGTAAGTGTGGTGAGAAGGTATACTGGCCTTCCCATAAACATATAGATATATACACAAGACCTTGTGAGACAGCTTAGAGAGAACAATATCAGCATCGGAAAAGTGTACAACATAATTGGTAGTTTCTTTGGGTTAATGAGCAATGTGCCTTTCACTAAGCGGGCTTTGAGGGGTTGGTCTGGTAAGGACAGCCGGGATCCGGTGGATAATGATGTCCGAAATACGATGGAGATTTATATTGTGGTCAACTGGAGCAAGCAGGATGCAATACCATTACTTCGGAGAAACAAAAGCACGACATGTCCACGGAGGGCTGACCTCCCTCGAAGAAAAGGAAAGAAGCGAAATGCTCAATCTGTGGAGTGGGAAAGCATTGGAAGAATACCTAAAACAATCCTAAGATTATGTTACATCTTGCCGAGAAAGCTGCCCATGAACGGGCTGTAGAAATGTGATTAATCTGTATAAGCAGCGACTATCGCGTTTATCACTGAATTTGCACTGTTTTCCCTTGTATGATGAGTGATTAGTAGCCAGCGGTGTGAAATAAATTATGTATTGTCAGCTTAGTAATTGTGACAATGTTTCCTCTTGTAGTTGTCTGAACCTCTGAATTATGTGGCTATGTGTTGTTTAAAACTAACTCTCATGTTACCTATGTGTGCTGCTGATGACATGTTCCACTATTGGCCATGAGAGAGATTTTGTTTTCTATTCATCTTTTCCCGATGATTTGCCAAATGTCACATGTATGATAATAGTTATATTTTTTATGATATGCTCGGCAGGCAGGTCGACATAGTTAGCACCGACAACACAAAGTGTGCATACGATCTTTGTTTAGGCCGTGCGCGGGGATGCAAACAGCAAACTGTACCCATTTAGCTTGATTTTTGAATCATTTGGAGCGCCCGCCCAGCAAAGCCTGTACTTAATAGCAAGGTAACTGACTAATTGTGTTATTTCTTCTTGTTTTCTCTACCCAAACAAGAAATTGTATATACTTCTCTTAACAGAAAAACTAACTAAAACTGGTTTTCCTAAAAATCCTCCTAAAACTCGTTTTGCTAAATCTCATCTAATCCTGGATAACTAAACAACCACTAAAGGAGAAGGCACTCTCAGGAGGCATTGCATCTCTTCCAGCACAAGGGATTTCACACTTGGCCTCCTCCCCCCTGTTCCACCAAGCTACAACCTCGTGCCTGAGAGCAATCAAGGCAAGCATAGGTGTCTGCGCGTACGAGTTCAGACATGTCTGCACCTCCCTCGATCGGAGCAGGGCAGGTGTCTTCGAGATCTGCTTCGTGCGGCATTAGAGCCGTTGAGCAGCCGAAGCACCGCACCAGCAGCAATCCACAGCGTCACGTTTCCTCCCAAAAAGCGTCTTTGATCGAGCTCATGGGAGGGCTCGTGGCTTTGTCAACAGGGGGTGAAAAAATGACTCGTGCATGCAGGAATCAGTTCATGGGAGGGCTGATGGCTTTGTCAACAGGGGGTGAAAAAATCGAAGAGGAACCTGAAGTCCAATCTGGCACGAACGGCACATTACGGAAACACCGTCAATCCCACTTCTGACGTCGGCACCAATGTCCGATGTCACGGCGTCCCCTGCCCGTCACATACACACATTTACTATCCTCAACCGCCACCTACTATACGGCGGCCATCTCGCATCTCCGCGGTATCGAACGCGTCGCGATAACGAGAGCGCGCGAGCTCCTCCGCGCCGCAGAATTTTCGCACATGGATGTTGCTTTTGATATTTGTTGCCGCTCAAGGAGAGAGAGAGAGAGAGAGTTTAGTACTGCTTTATTGAAACTGGGAAGAAAGGTCAATCCAAGGTCACTTGTAAGAAACTTGTCAAACATTGTGCTATCCTCACAAATATTGGATTCTGTGGCTGCCTCCATATTGGAGTCATAGATGATTAATGTTTATGTCAACACCACGTATAACTTTGCTGACTCTGTCATACTTTATATGTCACTGCTTTTCGATTTTCGAGCCCCGCAACTCCATCTGATCTTATGATCTTTGCAGAGGACAAAGGAACGAATCTACATTCATTACATGATTTTGGTAATATTTGTTTAATCTTTCTTGAAGCATGCCATGATAGTGTACAAATATTTTTGTCCTCTTGCAAATAATAGTCTACCAAACAAAGTTAGGTCAAATATGAACCAACATGTGGTCGGATGGCTAGGGTCATTAGACTGGATGCCCAATGATAAAAGCTGAATATGAGGCGTTGTTATCCAAGGTAAATAAAGTGTGTGCTTGAAAGGTGGTTGGGGGGGGGGGGGGGGGGGTTGTGAGCTGGATGCGCCATTGACAGAGATGATGAGTCCGAATTAGCATAGAAAAGAGTCAATTACACCATAGGTGCTAAAACTTGGTATGAAAAATCACTTTAGTGCCAAAACTTGTGGCATACATTGAACTGGTGCTACAACTTGGCTTTGGCGTGCATATATGGTGCAAATTGCACTTGTAGACGGATACAAAGCTGACTAGGCGTGCCACGTGGCATCAGGCCCGCTGCCAGTCACTGAAGGGTAGATATAGGGCGTGTGTCCTGTTATTTTGTGGAAAACCCCTCAGAATTAAATTTTTCAAAAATAAATTATGAACAACAGGATTTGAACCCCGGATCTGCAGGGTGGAGACACTCATGCCTAACCAATGGAGTCAATTACACCACTGGTGCTAAAACTTGGCGTGAAAAATCACTTTAATGCCAAAACTTGCGGCATACATTGAGCTGGTGCTATAACTTGGCTTTGACGTGCATATACGGTGCAAATCGCATTTGTATACAGACATAGTACTGACTAGGCGTGCCACGTGGCATGGGACCCACTATTAGCCATTGAATGGTATAGATAGGGCCTGTGGCCTGTTATAATCTATCCACCAGTCAACTGTTCATTTGCTTCAAATCCGCACGACTCGACAACCGTCCGATCTGGATCCAACGGACCGCGTCGCTCCTGGTGCGCGCAGCGCAGGTGGCGGTAGCCATTACCATCGATGTGTTTCGCTGACTAGTGGGTCCATTGGAACCGCCCGTATCGCCCAATGCCACGATCCCCACTCGCCCCCTCTCGCGTTCGCCCGCACTACTCCTTCTTCCTCTGATTCCGGCCTGTCCATTCGAATCTCCTCTCGCTCCCCCCCTCGTGCACGACGATTGCTGCTAGTGGCGCGTTCCGGTTCGCGGCAGACGACGACTGGTGGTACGGTGAGGAACGCATTCCCCGCGCCCTGTTTTCCTTCTCTTTTTGCTCCGCCGCTCTGGTCCGCCATTGATTTAGGTTGGAGCCGTTGAATCTGGTAGATTGTTGTTCCTATTAGGTTAGATTAAGGCCGACTTCTAATTTCTGAGTCGAAGTTGAGTAGCGCATCCCCCATTCCCCCACCCATCCACCCGCCCCGCTCTGTATTTCCTGTTGCTCCGCCTCCATGCTTCGCCGTTGATTTTTGGTGCTCGGACTCTTTGATTCTGGCGGTCGTTGTTGCTATTAGGCTAGGTTATGTCGCCTTCTTAGTTCAGTTTGAATATGGTTCGGACATCTGGTTTAATTTTGTGGTAATCGTGGGCGTGGATAGGTCTTAGTGGTGGTAAGTGTGGTTGGTTCTAATATGGATTTTGTTATGGTGTTACTGTTGTGGATGTGGTTGTTTAGGACATCCAATAATGTTTGGTGTTTATGGATTTCAAGTTGTGCATCAGTGGATGAGGATTTAAAAAGCAACCCTAAGTTTTTTCACATAATGTTGTTTTATGTTGGTTTTGTTAGATGCGGTTTGTCCATTGATTAGGCTTTTGTGCTGCTCCAATTAGCTTGTTTACATTGCTTGATTTGCTTGTTATGTTTTGTTCCGTTCAATTATCATGATGTCTATATTGAACTTACCAACTATATTGCACTCAAATTACCAGATGCTTTTAAACTCTGTTATTTATCAGTGTTGTCTTGTTATGGTTGAATTATCATGGTGATGGTTTTACACTTACCTCTGTCATCTTACCGTAGTTACCATAAGTTTTTGCTAGACTAATTATATGTAGCACAACGCTTATTTCTCATTCATTTTGTTCTGGTTGGGTTATTAATGAGCATGTGTGAATGCTATTTCTTATCATTGGTAATTTGGTTGTAACTTACCAATTGCATTGTGCCTCAATTATCAGTCTCACATGCTTTTTATATACCTGTGCTATCTGTTTTACTTTTTTTTAGCATGTGCGACCAATTTGTAGTTTGCTTGTTTCCTTTTATCAGCTGTATTATTGCTTTGTCAAACACTGGTTTTATAAACAATGTATTCATTTTTTTCCTACGTGTCAGGGAGACAATGCCGAGGAAGTGTAAAGGAGATGGCGATGGAATCGATGATGTTCCTTCGAAAAAGGCGAAACGCCCTCCTCCGCGGAACAGAGCCTCACCCAGTTCGCTTCTTCTAGCATGCAAGTACATGAATGATGACAGGAAGGGTGCCATTGATGATATGGATTTAACTAGCCTTCGAAATATCCAATGTGACCATCTATTCAACAATCTCAGTGTGTGGCTTGCTGATCTCTACGACCCCAATTCGCGTGAGGTGGTCGTACCAGGCCGAGGCAGGCTTCCGGTCAATGAAGAATACGTGCATCGTGTTATGGGTGTGCCGCGTGGAGGGAATGATGTCCCTTACAACCTCCCATCTGAAACTGATATTGAGTTAGGGCTTGAGTTGTTTGGCGAGCTCGGATATGCCCCTAAAATGACTGATCTT
Organism: Triticum aestivum; assembly: GCF_018294505.1. Lineage (NCBI taxonomy): Eukaryota > Viridiplantae > Streptophyta > Magnoliopsida > Poales > Poaceae > Triticum > Triticum aestivum. The sequence continues at coordinate 677,876,505 of NC_057810.1, forward strand.
GTTGATCTCATAAAGGGTTCTGAAAATTCTGATGACACTTTCAAGCGTATGTGGCTTCTGCTTGCGGGGAATACAGTCATTGCCCCGACCACCTCCAACAAAGTTAGCCCCCGTTGGTATGCTGTGCTGGTAAGTTTTTTTGTGAATATGTCATTTTCTTTCTTGTGTGCCTGATAACTTTTATATATGTCAGTGTGATAACTTTCATATTTTTTGTGGTGCATTCGGTGAACTTCAGTGCTGTTTTTTATATTGCAGCGTGACATCAATGGTGTTAAGAATCTCAATTGGTCCAAATTTATTGCTGATGAACTGCACAAGGCGCTGTTGAAACGCAAGCCTACCAGGGGTTGCCTTCTTTTCTACAATGTAAGTGACGATGCTTTCCTCTTACCTTCTCTTTTGTCATTTGTCATTTTCTTTGTCATTTTGTGGCTGATTTTTGTAAGTGTTTACCATGGCGCTTCTGTTTTTCTTATCAGCTGTTGTACATTCATGCGATTGATCTTTCTGGACTTGGCATCGAACTGCCTGATGGTCCTTTTCCCATCAATGTATGGACAAAGAAGCTGATAACTCTTGTCCTCAACAAGGATGTTCAGGCTGACAAAGTTTCTTTCGGGAAACTACCGGTAATATATATCTATGTTTTTCAGTTCAGAGTCTGCTTTTCAACTGCATTTTATTTTCATTGTTTTTTTTGTTGTTACTTATCTGTGATGGCTACATTTTTTTCCAGTTGAAGCCTGAGTTTGGCATGAATTTCTATCTCTTTGGTGGTGTGGAAGGTCTTGACAAGTTTATGCGTGTTCATACTGCCCCAAGCTGCAGTGAAGAGGTGAGCATGTAACCTAGTTTCTTGATCTTTTTTTTTGCTATTTTATGTTCTTTCATTGGCTGATAAATTATTTTTTGCACCCATTTGTGGTTACCCTGATTTGTTGCCAACTTGTCACTCTTTACTAATCTGGATGATTTCCATTGTGGCATATCCTCTATATAAAATATAATTATGATACAACCATGTGATAATTATTAGTGCAATGTGTTGATAACTTTGCAGCATTTCTGTGATAACTTGATATCATGATAACTTTTGGTTGCATTTATTATGATGATTGTAGCATTCCTGTGATAACTTGATATTCATGATAACTTTTGTTGCATTTTTGTGATAACTTACTAGTTATTTCCATTCTTTTTTCATTTTTTTATGTTGAACAGAAATTTGCCAAATCAACTCAGATAGTTGCTCGATTCACGTCCGCCATGGCTGGCATCCTAGGCAATCTTGTGGAATCATTCACCGCTTTAGATGATGAGGGCCATTCACATGCATCTCGTCAGCTAGACGCTGGATTGAACGTTATCTCCTCTGCCGCCCGTACGACGTCAAGGACTACGCGGTCATCGCAAGGCAGGCGGACAGAAAGTGCTGGAAAGAATGTGGCTGAAGATTCTGACAGCGATGACGATTATCACGGAGGCGATGATTCTGATTCTGACGCTGACTCCGATGATGATGATGATGACTATCGAGTTGTTCGTCGTCGCCCTAAAGATCCTTTTGTTGCTTCAGGCAGTGGTACCGTGGATGTAGACATGGGCAGCGGTCCAGCTGATGATGAGACCACACATCTTGATGGTGCAACTGTCAAAGCCCATGATGGCACAGGACCAAATGTTGAAGACACCCCTGTCCGCCCTGTCGGCGATAACCTCGTTGAGTCTCAGATCTTACTCACTGGAACATCTCATGCAGCATCCGTCGAATCAGGTGATCGAGGGCTTAGCCAGCAAGGTCTGACAGACACGCAAGCTGAGGCGGCCACTGACTCTTCTGTCAAGCGGTGCGGTGCTGAGCTTTTGAAAAATTTGGCTTACCAGAGGCGCAAGAAGCTGAGGCTACCATCACCCCCCCGTTCAGCTTCACCAACTGTGCCATCACCCCCCCCGTCCAACTTCACCAGCTGTGCCTGCCAGCCCATCGCAAAGGCCGTCTTCACCAATTGCACTGTCAGCATCTGAGATTCATGAAGCTGTGAAGAAAGTTGTGGTCCAGGAGCTTGGTATACGCGTGGCTGAAAAGGGAACCGGTGCCTCCGTCCCACTGTCCACTTTGCGGAAGGAGGCCCCACGCAGGTGAATTATTATTTTCCAATGTCCTTCTTATCAATTATGTGCCTGAAACAACATGGTAAATACAGTCGTTTGTTTAAGGTAGTTTGGGTAATTTCATGCCGGTGATCAACTTGCTTATTTTTCATCTGCAGGGCCCCCGGCAAACAATCTGTTGCTGCTAAGGATTCAGGGATTGCACCAGTGAAAAGGTATTCAAATTGTTACTTTCGTTTATGTTCAGCAGTTATTTTGTTCTTGTTGTCTGATAACTCATGTTGATGAACATTGATAACTCAACTTTGCCCCCCTGGTAATTTAGAGTTACCAATCTTGATAGTTGTATGTGCTTGTAACATTTGGTTATTTTTTTCATTCAGTGCACCTATGAAACAAGTTGCTGCTGCTAAGGGTTCTCCAAGTGAACCAGGAAAAAGGTGTTCACATACCTATCTAGTTTGCAGTTATTCAAAATAATTGTTGGTTTTTTTGTTCATATGATTTGATAACTTTATATTTATAGTCCTTGATTACTTTGTAATTTTTTCCCTGGATGCTACTTATACCTGAAGTATGTGACATCCTTTTTTGATTGAAGCATGTGGTAACTCAGGTTTAACAACATGTGTAATCTCACTACTACCCTTGTGTACCGATTTTTTCAGTCGTTCAAAAGAGAAAAGTGCAGTGAAGAAGGTGAAATTCGCCAAGACCAGATCCTCTCCATGACTAAGGGCAACATTGTCGCAGACAACGTCATCGGAGACAACAGAAGTTATCCATCTTGATGAATCTCCCACGGCGACATCTCCGTCTGAAAAAGCAGCAGCATCTAGCGAGGGTGCATCTGATGCTGTTGCAGCGACATCGGCTGGTGTTTCTGATGACGCTGTTTTTCTGCTAGCTGCAGCGGCAACTGTTACTGCTGCTGTTGAAGATATCGCCAGTGTGGCTGTAGCTATTGAATGCGAAAATGAAGTCGTCCCTAATATAGCGCATGATGGAAGTGAAGGTAGTTCTGTTCGCCATCACATTTGTTTTTTGTTTCTTGTATTTTTATGATGTTTTTTGTTGACGATGTGTTTAATCTTTTTCCGCTGTAGCTGAGAAAGTTGTGGGAAGTACCAGAGACAATATGCCTACTGATACGGCTACAGCTGGAGGTGAAAAGAATGATGCCGATAATCCTGTTGTCACAGGTTGGTAACTTAATTTTCTTATGTTGATAACTTGTCTGTCTAATACATGATAACTCAAGATATTGTTTCTGGCACTAACAAATACAATGTCATCTACATGTTTTCCTGATGCCTTTTTTCCTTATTTGTGTGTTACTTGTCATGTTTTGAAACAGTTGCTGACCATGCATTGGAGTTGAGCACCCCTGGAGCTGGAATCTACGATGGTAATTTTTACGCCACCCAGCTGCTCTCTTGGGCTGGATGACATCTTTGGTGCGAGTCCTCAAGTGCCACCATCTACTGAAGCAACTGCAACGGCTCAAGCTGCACCAACGTTGGCTCAAGTACCACCTGCAGCACCAGAAGCACCTGCGGCGGCGCCATATGCTCAAGTACCACCTGCAGCACCAGAAGCACTTGTGGCGGCGCCATCTGCTCAAGTACCACCTGCAGAACCAGCTACTGGCCCTGACGCCGTTCTAGGGCTCGCAGCTCCTGTTGATGCTGACTCGAAGGGCAAGGCATTGATGAAAGTTACCAAGGCTCAACCGGTTGCTTGGGCTCCGCCACCCAACAACTCTGGTAAGTGAAGACCTTGTGTCTTCGCTTTTATGCTGCGAGAGTGATGGATTGAGATATGTCAGTGTTCATCGTATTGTTTTGTGCCTTGGTGTGCTCTTTTTATTTATGTGTTTGGAACTTTCTATCATTCCGTGTGTATGGATGAATGTAATACTACTTATATGCTTTGTGTGATGTAAATGAACATATGTGCTTTCAGTACCCGTAATATATATTTCTGTTGTGTCCGCTACAATATTTTGTACGATGCTAGCATAGACGATAAGTCCATCCTCCTCCCCCCCGGTAACTTTGTCAGTTTTGAAAGCCGATGTTATCTGTTACTGACTTTTAGTAAGCGCGTGATACGTACATCTCCTATCATTGCCTATTTATTTTCCTTAATTCATTGTCATGCTTACAAAACAGTACTGTACTCGTAGTTATTCATCTGAACTTTTTCATTACTCCTTCAATTTTTTCCAATCACCCTGATAACTCCATATGACATATCTTGGTAACTCAAATGTTCAAATCCTGTCAATTTATGATCCATTGACACAATAACTCCATCCATATGCATTCTTTGCCAATTCTGGGCTATACAATTCTTTTTGGTCTTCCTTTTAACATGTTATGATGATTAGTTTATATCACAGCTGTTGCTCGTTATGCACCAGTGTTATCTAATTTGTTCCTTAAAAGGCCCATACATGTGTGCTGGTAATCCACATTCACATTGCCTGGTATATTTTATATTGTGTTCCTGATAACTTCTTGTATCTTGTCTCAATTTTTAATACCTGATTTTTTTGCAACAATTTATGTTGTTTATCACTACTGTTCATGTCCTCATCGCCGTTTTTTTATTTAAGTAACACCGGAAGCTGGTCGTGTGCAAGTGTATGATGTTGAGATTGATGATGATGAGGTTCTCATGTGGTGGGAAGAATTTGAACATGGCAATCCAACATTAAAAGGGAAATCTAATGTTCAAATAGGTGATTTTTTTTCTGCTCCATGAACATTGCAACCCTTGCACAAACCACTTTCTTTGTTTTTTCAATTATGGACCACCACTTGATAATCAAAACATGTGGCAGTTGATATGTTTTGACCCATCACTTGATAATTCTTTCTCCCATCTGATGATAATTCATGGTTTTCCCTTTTTGCTGTTTCTACCAGACAACCCCCAAAGTCCAACATTTATTACACCAGAGTTACCACCTCACACAGAGCATTTAGTACGCAGTTCAACACCTAAATCCTTTATTCGGAAAGTTAGGGTCACCCACCCGTCCAAATACCTGCTCCCACCTTTTGCCTCCCTCACACCGAGCGAGGAGGCAGAGTACGTTTACAATGAAGTTATCAAGCATACTACTGATTCTAACTCTAAGATTAAAGAGTATGTTTCCATCCTTTTTCTCATCTTTCTTAACACAAATCATTATTTTGTACGCCTTTTTTTAAAATGTATTTTTTAAATCTTTTTTTTGTTTTTTGTTTTTGTAGTCTTAGGGTCATCAACATTGATGGTAGGTGGGTTACCCTTGGTGAGCTTGCCAATTGTGTGAAGGGAGTTGGGCAACTATCAACCAGCATTGCCGAGTTACATGTTCGCGTTCTCCAGTATAAGGAAACGCCAAACAGGCTCATCTTCCCTTGGGTGCTCTCTGTGTATCTGTTGTTAGGAGACTTCAAATCCAAGTGTTTACTGAAGTATTTTCGACGGGACAAGTTTTACATTCTTACTCACCAGGATCAGGTATGTTATGTTTGATGGATCTGGTAACTGTACAGTTAGTGTCTTGGTAACTTCCTGATAATTTCATGTAACTTCCTGTTATTTGCGGATATTGTTTGTTCTTCATGTCATGATAACCTATTTCATGCACACTGGTAACTTTTGACCTTTCTGCCCTGATAACTTCCTTTTCTAGTTGCCTCCCGTTGTGAATTTCATCACCATTTGTTATCTTGGTAATTTTGTTTCTTTTCCAACTACTTTTATGCTTACTGTCTTTTAAATTTTTTCAGCTGCTATTCCCTGCTTTGCAAAAGTTGGGCCGCGGTCCAGATGACGGGCATTGGTATGTGTTGTCACTAAATCTTAGGGCGAAGCAGTTTGAAGTTCTAGATTCATTGCGTGACCAAGATAGTCCTTCTCTTCTCGAGCATGCGACAAGATACATGAACGGAATAAAGAAGGCCTGGTTGATAAATTACAAGGACTCGCATAAGCAGATTGAGGACTATGAACTTGTGTACATTGATGTGTTGAAACAGGAAAATGGGTTAGTTGTGGATTACTCACTCTCTTTTTAACATCCCAACTACATGTTGTCATCCCTGTTTATTTTGACCCGGTCCAAAACTCCAATTAAACTGATTTTGTGTTGTTTTTTTCATCACAAATGTTTCAGCATTGATTGTGGATTTTTCGCCTGCATGTTCCTTGAGGTGTGGGATGGCAAAAATGTTCCAGCCTTAACACATGAACAAATTCCAGCTCTCCGGAAAATTATGACATTGAGGTGGTTAGAGCATTATCAAAACAAATGCAAAGAGTGGCGCTATCATCTGTTCGGCAGCGGGTGATGAGGTGATATTTTTTTACTACATCGTGATAAGTTCTACCAAACTGTGATGATAACTTTTTTATTTGAATCTGTCATGACAATGCCATGGAGCAAAGTGTTGACATGCTGTTTTACTATAGTATACACTGTCCAAAATCATTGAATATATGATATAATTCACTACTGTGATTATAATTTGTTCATAAGCAATTTTTAGAAGTGCAAGGAGGACTAATTTTTTGTCCATAAGTAATACAATGCAGTGCTGGTAGCCTTCAAAAAATGTAGATATAAAAACATTGGCTTTTACAAATCCATGTCAATTCCATCATACATTGCTGGTAAATGGCATAATAATGTATTGATAGCTTGGTTAAGAAATAAAAATTTTGGATTTACAAATCCATGTCAATCCCATCAAACATTTGCTGGTAACTGGCATAACAGGGTACTGATAGCTTGCTTAAATTATAGAGATACACTTTGTTTTTGCATTACAAAGCCATGATAAAATCTATGATACAATGCTGATAACTGGAATGTTATGGGGCTCGTAGCTTGCACATTATGGTCCATGAAAAAAATGCAGCCACCATCTTCCATTTTAATAGCACCTTCTTCATTTATCTTGCTAGGGGAGATTTGCATGTACGTTTGTCATGTTCCAGACTCCCGCACACACCACATTTCCTTTTTGTCTTTGGTTTTGCAATCTCAAAACCTGATTGCTTTCTTTTTGACTTTGGCCGCCCTTTCGTTACAGTCTTGGGAGGGTCTAGTATCAACTTTGCGTTTGAGGATGGAGCTGCATCAGGATGTGGGGGTTGGATGACAAAAGCGTGATTGTTTTTGCTAGCATGTATCGTCACCCGCACACTTTCTTGCTGTGTGGCAGGGTTACCCTGTCGCTGCACATTAGTAGCACTTTCTTGTTGTGTGGCGGTGTTATCCTGTTGATTCACATTAGTGACACTTGTTTGCTGTGTGGCTGGGTTCTCCGGATGTCTTGCATCGGGGGCGTTTTGGTGATGTGTGACAGGGTTGTCTTCATTCATCCGCCCCACATGTATCGAGCAGGGATCCGGCTGTCCTTGAAACGATCCTTTTGCTTCTTCCTTTTCCTTTCTTGCTTTTTTAAGTTGATTGTTCTTCAGGATTTCAAGCTCCTCCTTGAAATTATACAGGTGCTTTCTTGCCAATCTGGTCCCGTCATCTGTTAGGCAAATATCTTTGGCCGATGCCTTAAATTCTTTAAGAATTGACGTGTATCGCATGACGCTTTTCCCCTCCTCTGGCATCGACTTCTTAACTGTCGGCTGTTCGAAATCAGGTTGAATAAGATCCTCCTCTGGATCCCAGGTCCACCTCTTTAGGATGTACTTTTCAGGTATCTCGTATACCCCAATTTGGTCCATAACTCGTAGTACGTGCGCACACAGTAGCCCGTCACGATCAAACTTGCAGCAACTACACGAGTATGTCTCTTCAACCATGTTTGCTTGCACATGGTAGTCCCTGTCTCCATATTTCGGTATTATCCCGCGCACTGAGCTGACCTTGAAAGTACCATCATCCAATGCGTCGCATCTGTATGCTGATTTCACCTTCATCTCCACCTGGAACTTGCAAAACAAGTTATGTGTGTATAGCCCCCGCACCTGCATCTCCAGCGGGTTCATCGAGTACATTTCGGTTTCTTTGTACACTGTTTCCAACTGCTCTTTTGACACACTAGCCATCACCTTATCCTGTATCGCAGTGTACTGTTGTGCGAATTCGACCAGTGAGTTGTTTGGGTTGACATACTTCTTGAGCACAGAGTTAAATCCCTCGCTTCTTGCCGTGGTCTGCAAGAACGGGAAAAAGTCGTGCATATAGTATACCGGGACCCAACACTTCCTGTTCTCCCACAGTCAATGGAAATGCTCGTTGTCAGTCTGGCCATACGCTTCGATCATCACCCACCACTTGTTCTCAAACTCCTCAACTGCATTCATAATATAAACATGGTAACATCAATTATTGGAGGATGGTAACATCTGTTCAAACATAGCTGGTAACTAGGAACACCAATGCTGTTGATAATTATGTCACACACACACGGTTACTTTAGTTGAAGGATCATGGTAAGTACTTTGCAGACAGGATACGATTTTCTTTTTCCAAAGCGAATACCACTCTCTGTGTGTAGTACAAGCAACATTTTTAACTAGCAACAAAAAGATACTAATATGAATCAGACTAGCTGGTGATTGAAAAGTTTTGTTGTAACTAGTGGGATGAACAACTGAAATGTGTACATCAAACATGGACATTATAGGGGTAGTACAGAAAGCAACTAATGTACGTAATTTTGTTATAATCCTCTGGTAACTTGTCACTTTGTTAGATGGTAACTGTTGTTATCATGCATCTAAACCCATTTTCTATGTGCCCATTTTTTATGTGTTTTAAGCTAGTGAGGGGTGGGAAGTAAAATACCAGTCAGGCTGTTGTCAACACAATCCTTGAATGCATTGTTTAGTGGGTCAATGTCAGCCATTAGCTTTCCAAGCTTCTCTTGTGCTTTTTTCATTATATGCCAGCGGCAATTCCTGTGTACTATCCCGATGAACACCTCATCAATAGCACTCCTCATTGCAAAATCTTGATCTGTTATTATGTTCTTTGGCGCAATTCCACCCATTGCATGCAAGAATGCATTAAACAGCCACACAAAGTTACCAGATAGTTCGTTTCGAACAAACCCACAACCAAATTGGATCGACTGCCCATGGTTATTAATGCCAATGAAGGGTGCACAGGGCATTTTGTACATGTTTGTCATGTATGTTGTGTCAAATGAGATGACATCATTGTATCTAGCATATGCCCTGCGCGACGCACCATCTATCCAGAATAAATTCTCCACTCTGTCCTCATCATCAAGCTTTATTCTCCAATAGAAATCTGGATCTTGTGCCTTCATATCTTGGAAGTACGAGATTGTGCTCCCCACATCAGCATGGCGGTACTCCATCCGGAATTTAGCTCGCTGGTTTGCGATGTCCTTTGTTGTGTATGGTACATCTTTAGGATTTCCGTAGAACCATTCCATTAGTTGCATCTGTCTGGCTGTCTCTATGTTGCATCCGTGCAATATCTTCAAGAAGTCCTGCTCATCTTTTGGAATGTTCCTATGTGATGATAGGAACTTTGTCAAGGACGGCTTTCTTATTAGAGGGTGGTTGTGGTCGTCGTCGAAGCGTTTGACTCTCCACCACGCATCCGTGTGGGTGATGTAAAGGTGGGTCGGACATCCCGACCTCACAACCTTCCCTCGTTTCCTCTTCTTCATGATGCCTATTAGGTCCTGCACATCCTGTGTCTCTTCCTTGTTTGTTTTTGGCTTGCCGTATTTCCCACAAACCAGGAGGACTCTGCTTACAGTATTATCTTTGATTTTTTTCTGTATTCCAGTCTCATTCCAAACCCATGTCTCTGTGCATATTGCCTGTAGTGTTCATAAGCTTCCTCAAAAGTATCAAACTTCATCGTTTCATCAGGAGGTTTCGGTGTGGAGTATGCCTCGGTATTTTTGTCTCCCTGTTCAGCATTCTCTCCCCCTGTTTTTGGACTCGCTGGCTCGCTGACTGAATGATCAAAGAAGCTTTCTCTCCCCCCTATGCTGCTAGTAGTCGGTTCTTTGCTTGTTTCTCGAACCATCGGGTTGCTTCTAGAAGTAGCACCTGTAATGTTTTTGAAAGTTGTTATTTTGTGTTATATTTTTCTGCATGCCAAAACTAGTGGTAACTTGTACTCCAGTTGCTTGGTAAAGTTTGCATGCATTAAGATGTTTTTTTTGTAGCTGTAAAGTAAAAGCATGAAATTCCAATTGCAATACATATTGCATGATAATTCGTATGCAGTAAGTGAGGTAACTGTGCCTAAATTCATGGTAACCAGTGAAAGCATGTAATTCCAATTTTCAATACAGATTGCATGATAATTTGTATGCAGTAAGTGTGGTAATTGTACCTAAATTCATGGTAACCTGTGTGCATCAAGCTACGTCATTTGTCAACTGTTTCATGGTGAATGTGATAGTTGTAAATAACCTAAGGTGGTAGTTGCAATTCAAGTACGATGGTAACAAATTTGTGTACAAAATTGTGGTAGCATGGTAAATGTTTTACCTTCATCTGTTTTGGCAGAACCAAAGCTTGCCGTGTGTGCATATTCACACTGTTGGTTTGTCCCCACACCACTCATCATGACATCCACATTACCCCCGTTGTCATGCGCCATTTTCTTGTGTCGTAGCACCTGCTAGTACATATGAATGCACCAATTAATTTTCCACAATTACTAGCAATCTTGATTATTTTTTCACAACAACTATATTTTTTTCCTTTTAATGCCATGATAACTTCTGTTTTATAACAGGTATCGTTTTGGCAGTAACCAGCATATGGGAGTATGACAGCGACAGTTTCTATGAACCTCATTTCATGAACATCATTTTTATCAAAAAAGAATGGTGGCAACAATGTAAATCAACACATGGTATTCTTGTTGTGTTTTTAGCACCTTTGGTTCTGAGTTTTTCCTGGTAATTTGTAATGAATTAGCACGATAACTTGTTCTGACATGGGTGTGTTCAATATATAAAGGATGGGTGTGTTCAATATATAAAGGAAGAAAGGGATCTTTTTTATGTTGAATAAGTCTTACAGGATGCTGATTACTCAATGCACACACTCTGGTAATCTATTTTCAATCGAGATGGTATGTCAGTATTAATGAGAAAATTCATCCATGTATTTTTCTAACTTGACTGTAAAAGATGAAATTTAGTCAATCTTTTTGTTGGTAACCTGACTGAATTTGAGTGGTAACTCAATTTCAACATGGGAATTACACACATGTAGTAAAAATACTACCTTTTCTTGTATGCTTTAGTTCTTGTTGTTTTTTCCCCATGTTTTCCCCCCTTGATTTTATTGGTATGAAATGCAAATGCAGCATGGGTATAGAGGTAGCATGGGTATAGAGGTTGAATCACTTACCTCCTTTCTTTTTTGACTGATTATGACGAAATACGGACGAATTGATGATAACCCCTGTGATGTTCTTGTGGTAAACCGGGGCCCTCCCTCAAATCCTTGTGATAATCCCTTTTTTTGGTGGATCTGATCTGGCGTCGATGTTGCCGGCGATGGTGGCGCGTCGGGGAGAGAGGAGAGAACTGATCGGGGCAGGTGGCTGTTTCTTGCGATGGAGGTAAGAAAGTAGGGTTTGGGTGGTAAGTCACGTGCAGGAGGGGGGAGGTGGGCCAAATTGGGCCTCGATCCGTTGCGCGGGGAAGGACGCAGTAGGGGGGAGGTGGGCCTAGCGAGAGAAGTCTGTGTCGTGGGTGGAGCTGCCGAATTGGATCACGCGCGGGAGGGACTCAGGTTCCCGATCGTGCGGATCTGTCGCTAAACCACCAGTCCGCTGGTGGTTAGTCGCGTCCATAAATCCCATCGAAATTATTTTTTCTCACAAAAAGGCCACTGCCACGTGTTGGTCCCATATGTCTGCGAGCAAATTATGTGCAAAAATGGTGGCTGATGAATTTTGAACCCGTGATCTGCAACATGGATGCGCATCTTCCTAACCAATGGACCAAAAACAATTTTTCGTACTAAACGGATACACACTCTATATATATTCGGTAGACCTTAAGCGGGATCGACACCCTACTGACCATTTTGCACTGTTATTTGTTACAAAAATTATAAATTATATGCAAATTATAATTGTGCATTATAAACAAAATAAACCGCAGAATAAAAAAGAACACTTTTATAATACATAACTATTTTATTAAAGGCATGAAAATTTAAATATATATTATCATTTATTTAAATATATGAAAAACAAAAAATACTTTAATATTTTTATTGAATATGAAAATTATTACGTGCATAATTTATAATTTACAATTTAACCATATGGACAATTTTTTAAATAATACGTGAATAATTTTATAATGTAATATTATTATGTGTATATATATATTATTTATAATATAACATTATAATTTACATATATTTTATAAATGTTTGAAGAAAATAATAATGCTGTTGGGTGGGGTGGTGGCTACGCGCACCTGATGACTACATGTCACTGGTTTGAATCCTAGCCAATGATTTTTACATTATATGAATATATGTTTCTTAAAACATGGACACTTTTATAGACTACATGGTTATTTTCATTAAAACTTTGAAGATTTATAAACTTATATAAGCATTTATTAAAATATATAGAAAATTTATTAAAGCATGAACATTTTTATATACTACATTAATATTTTTGTAAAACTGTGAAGATTTGTTTCTAAAAAAACTGTGAACATTTTAAACTTATCTAAGCATTTATTAAAATATATAAAAAATTAAAATAAATCTTAAGGCATGACACATGATTATGATTTACATATTCGTAAAAAAGATTATAATTTACATATAGTTTAGTTTTTGTTAAAAATATAACACTGCAAAATGGTTTAGGGTCTCCAGCTAGCTTAAGTCTGCCTCGATATATAAAGTACATTTGCAAATATAATAGAAAACTGTTCTGGGTGCATTGGTTAGAGTGGCGTGTGTCCTGTTATTTTGTGGAAAACCCCTCGGAATTAAATTTTTCAAAAATAAATTATGAACAACAGGATTCGAACCCCAGATCTGCAGGGTGGAGACGCTCATGCCTAATTTAACCTGATTTATAAAAAAATGGACATTTACAATACCAAATCAATATCCTTATATCCATGACGTACAATATTTTCATATTGTAATTATTTGATTGGGTAGATGTTTATATTTTCGAATTGGTCAAACATTGTTCAAACTATATGTAATCACTTGGTACACCTTCAGGTAGTGTTCTAGCCAAGACTTATTTTGATACGATGTGTGGCCGTAGATTAGGCACAACCCACACACATTGCAACGGTGACTTCAAACCATAGAAGGATGGGTGGTATGCCTTGGTCTCCATATCATAGAATGCCGCTTGTTTGCCATCCTCGGAATAACTAGGGAAGTAGATCCTATTGCCATGCCCAGCTTCCGGTGATGCCATGGAGTATGACACCCTGAAATCAAGAAACAAGGCCGCGCCGCCGATCTCTTGCACCTCCATCCAGGCCATCTCCTCCTCGTTGAGCTTGAACACCCGCGGTGGCTGGTCGGCGTTACGCATGAACACGGAGACCAGCTCCCCTCGCAGCTCAACCAGGTAGCAAAACTCTCTCCCCTCGTGGTGGTCACCTTCGAGGTCCATCTCCACATGAATCGGGTTAGGCTTCTCCAAGATCGTCCATGTGTCTCTTGCCGGGTCAAATGTGCCAAGGTTGCCCTTTCTCCCGAGGCAATAGAACTTGTCACGGAACAAGACATGGTTGTTGTATGCCACTGGGAATGGATCCCCTTCATAGTACTCGAGATGTCGTTCAAACCACTTGGCCTCGCCATGCCGCCATGTAAGGGCGCCGACCGCTTTGCCATCCTGTCTGCTGTTCACGGCAAAGAAAATGCAGTCCGGAGATTCTGGGTCCATCGAGGACCACGACAAGCCCATGAAGTTGTATTCCCAATCGAGTATGGCCATTTCCACGATGTCCCCGGTGAAGGGATTTATGATGTACATGTCGTCAATGTCTGAGCTGTCCGACATGGCTACCCATCCGTCTTTCGAGAATCGGAAAATATGCTCGTCGTGTTCGTTTTCGGCCGTGTCAAATGTTTCAACATGCATGCTGTACTCCTGGCCACGCAGAGGGTCGAACAGCTTGCACGCCCCATCTCGGCCGGAGCAGTGCAGGAGCCAAGGCCACACAATGGCTTGCTCAACCGGGTTAGTCACAAGGCTCCATGACTTACACACTGCCGGGAATCGGAGACGATCCACCAAAGAAAGCCTTGAAACGACCAGCTCCAGCAGTTCTAGTGGCAGATCATGCCACGGGCGTGTATTCCAAGAGTTTGCCTGCTCCTCCTTCAACTTGAAGATGGGTTCACAACTCTCTTCTAGCACGAGGCCATTGGTTAACAACAGTCTCGTTTCTTCCACCACCGTGGACAAGGGCAGTGGCGGAACAGTCCAGAATGCTCCGCACCCAGGCTCGGTAGGTTGCGGAAGGATCTGATGGAAGCTGGTGGTGTTGTCGTCCAAACAAAACTTGTATAACCTCTCACAGTCGCAGCTCGACAACACAAAGTACACACAGTTGCCCTATGGAATCAACCCCCCTGCCCCTGGACGGACGGGCACGGAGAAGCCGTAGAGCGCAGAGATGAGGAAGGCGCGGTCGCCGCCGATGCTGTCCACCCTCGTCCAGGTGAGGAACTCGAGATCTAGGCGGTACACGGCGACGTTGGTGAGTGCGCCGTCATTGACAAAGTCCCCAAAGAATTGCGTGACTACGTTGAAGAGAGCCCCACATGACTCCACGATGTAGTACATGGGCGGCCTGTCGTGTACCTCTTTGGCGCCAACGAGAGTGCCGACGAGTCGCGCTCGGACCGTGCAGTCGCTGTCGTCGGCGGCTATCATGGTGAGTGTGTCGGAGGCTAGGTTGTCTGTGGCGAGCGTGTAATGCTCGGTATAACCGAAAGAGTAGATCTTCCCTCTGTGGCCGACCATAAGGCATGGGGCAGTGATCTTCGGGGACTCAAGCCTGGCCCACTGCGAGTCACCGGGACAGCAATGAAGCAGGAACCTCTCCACGCCGTCTTCTACCTCGCGTGCAACGGCGACCACCACGGCGCAGTCTTGGTGCGCCGGCGATGTACCGAGCGTCGCGCACCTCGTTACGTCATCTGACAGCTCGTGCAGCGGCGGCAGCAGGATCTTCTTGGGTGGGTCGTCATCGGAGGAGGTGAGGCGGAGGAGGAAGCATTCGGTGGTGGAGTCGTCCAGCATGAGCAGCCAGTCGCCGTTGTGGATGCAGCCGAGGCACGTCTTGCCTTGCATCTCGGGAACGATCGTGGAGTGCAAGCTCCCGTCCGACGAGTCGACGAACGTCTGCCGCTCTCGTCCCGTTGCCTGCACTAGCCATGGCCTGGTGCCGAAGCCGCACGGGACCGAGGGTTCGGCAGCCATGCATGTACTAGTCCTAGGAGGTTGCTGCTTTTTCTTTCTTCTAACCATTGATAGATAGGGAGGTCATTACTTTATATAGTACATAGTACATTGATCGATTAATACAAGACAAGAGGCAGGCGAATTCTGGTTGATCACGTTTCAGGCAGGAATCGGCACACAGTTGGTAAGCTGCAATGCATACACAGTATATATGCTGACACGCTTTTGGTTGAGACACGTCTACGTACGGCTGGGTCCGATGCAACGTTATGTTCTTTCTCGTCCGATAGGCCCATCGACCAGCCCAAAAACTGTCATGCCGGGAAACGAAACAACTGTTTTTGTGCCGTATATAAAAGAACATTTTTTAGCCCTAAAAAAGAACATTTTTTATAGTAGGTCATTTTGGAGATCAAGCTCCGTGGAGATTGAAATTTTGGTGCATATAAGGAGGTAATGTATACGTGTGTAAAATTTCGCGGTGAAATACCTTGAATTGCGACCTGTAAACAAATCATGGACTTTGAGCAATGAACAATGCATGTGCTGAAAAGCCACATTTTTTCTTCTTTTTTTGCACAGCCCTCACTACATCGTATTTCACCATGTACATTATGCCTCTAGATATATGTGTATTTTTAAAAACAAATTTACACTTGAAAGTACGAGTTTTCAAATTTTTCAAATTCGGCCTCCATGGAGCTCGTACTCAATTCAGCATTTTCGCACTTTTTTTACTTATTATTTCCTTTTTGAAGGCTAGCACAAGTTTGGTGCTTCGTTATGGAGCAAAATACGAGTTAAGTGGTTGGGGATAACATTCCAGATCGACAATGGAGATGAAAGTGCATGAAATTAATACTTTCTTTCTTCCCTTTCATTTCAACGCAAAACAAGTAGTGTTAAAAAATTCAATGAAATTTCCGAAGTTTGGCATATTTCAGTGGGGTCCGAAATATTTTTTAACCTTGAAATTTTGAGGGAGATTCAAACTGATCTCAAAATAAATTTAAATTATGTTAGAATTCATTAAGTGAAATTTCAAATCTCAAAATCCATTTTTTGAAGTATGATTAATTTTCAAAATTTCACATCTATTGGTGAGGTCTGGAATTGTTTTGTTTCCAAAATTAAAAACCTTGTCAACAAGCTGCGGCCATGCATGCGATGATCCTCGCATTCAGCACCATCCCACAAAGGCAAACCAAGTATGAGCAGCCTCATGTGAACTCAACACATTTTAGATTTTAGATTCTGCACTATATATCTTGCTTGCATGTCGAATGCAACCAATCCACCATTCCCGTGGACAAGCAAGCAAAAGGACCCACCAAACCATTTCTTTTAGAATCCCACCAAAACATGGGCATGCATGCATATTTTTTTTTACATCAAACCAAGCTTTATTCATAAAAAGCCACAGTATGTGGGATACATCTCTCGTTATGAGATTGGTCATACCAAACAAGGAATCCCATGCTCGAAGAAATGGCATGCTTGGCTAAACTATGAGCCTCGACATTAACGACACGACTCTCAAAAGTAAAAGTACAACTAAAAGAAGTAGCTAAACTGTTTATCTCCTGAACAATGGCTCCATTTGGACCTCGGCAAGCCCCATTGATCGATCCCACCATGTCCTGTGCATTTGATGCCACCATTACCGTATGAAGGTTGAGATCTTGTGCCAATGCTAGTGCTTCCCTGCATGCTATCGTCTCCAATATGGAAGGATCATCGACACCACCAATGACAAGGGCGGAGCTCCCCAGAAATACCCCGGCCGCATCTCTACATACAGCTGCTGCCGCTCCTCTAGCTCCTCTTCGACACGCCGCATCAACATGAATTTTCGCATAACCCGACGGCAGGGACTTAGGGCGCTGAATATTTGGTGTCATTCCTTGTCTTCGGTTCTGAACAGGTATTGTCTTCCTTATCAAATCAAGTTCATCAATATACCTAGCGACAAATCCTTGAATAGCTCGTGGACTCTGGAAAATCCCCTCATGGATAGCTTTGTGTCGTGCTGCCCATATCGCCCATAGGGTAACTGGAAGTTTAACAAACAACGTCTGTGATAAAGAGTCCACCGTGGTGAATAGCCACTGTTTTGCATTTGGCCCCGTGGTAAGTGCTAGCTGCTGAGCCAATTCTTTATCCACCAATGCCCATGTACACCTTGACATAGTGCATTCGAGCAGGGAGTGCCTCCACGAGTCCTGAGCCCCACATATGATGCATGAACTGGTATCTGTCATGTGCCGATGCGCCCTGACATCATTTGTTGGTATGGACTGTTTTGACAACCTCCAAAGGAACATACGAACCTTCTCTCGCACCTGAAGTCTCCATAAGTATTTCCATGCTCCTTCATCTTTAGCGGTGTTCGAGGTACCCAATCTATTTTCCAAACAAGCCTCTCTCCTTTGCCTCGTGCTGACTAGCATGCGATATGCACTCTTCACTATGAAGAGTCCATTCTTTTCATGACACCAGCTCCAGAAATCTTCCACATTGCTTGTGCATAAAGGAATCCCAAGGATCATTCTCACATCCATTGGCAGAAAGGTCGCCACTACCTGCTACCTATTCCATGTCGCTGAGGTAGGGTCTATAAGATCGAAGACGAGCTAAGGTGGGTTTGAACTGAGACATCCGTACGGTTTCATCGTCTCATTGCGCAGAATCCAATTGTCTTGCCAGACCCTCGTAGTCTGTCCGTTGACGATACACCATATTAATCCCTGTTTCAGCTTTTCTTTCCCCTCTATTATGGCTCTCCAAACTTGACTCGGGTGATTGCCAAGTGTAGAATTCAGAAAAGACCCATCAGGATAGTATATGCTCTTGAGCAGCCGAGCACTCAAACTCTCAGGATGTTGCAGTATCCTCCATGCCTGTCTGGCTAGCATTGCCAAGTTAAATAGTTCAAAATGCTTGAAGCCTAGACCTCCCATCTCCCATGCCTTTCGGCTGGGTCATATCTTTCCACGAAACCCAATATGGGTTTCGTTTCCCATCCTTACTACCCCACCAAAACTTCCTTATTAACTTGTTCAAATGTTCACATAGGCACCATGGTAGCTTGAAACAGGACATGGAACAAACTAGCACTGCTTGGACCACTGCTTCCACCAACACCTCCTTCCCTGCTGTAGACATGGTGTTTTCTATCCATCCTTAAACTTTACTCCATAATCTGTCTTTTAAGTATTTAAAGGCACATTCTTGTTGCCGCCTATATCAGAAGGCATGCCAAGATATTTTGCATTTAAGGATTCATTGGGAACATGTAATATAGCCTTTATCTCTATCGGAGTACTCTCGAGCACCTTCGATCTTGAGGCTAGCTAGTTGATCAATCGGTGCAATATTTTCGTTTTGCCAGGTAGCTAGCTATGGACGTATAGCAAACTATCACTTGACAATCCTTGATTGATCTGACGCAACCGCTGATCCGCCAAGTACCGGCGTCCTCCGGTCCTCGAGTCACCGTCACCGGCGAGTGCTCCACTGGCAGCCCCACGTCGCCGCGCAGGGATGGAGGAGCAGCAGCAGTCAACAGCGAGGTGGCCTGCGGGTTTAAAGCAGCTGGACGGGCGGCCAGTGAAGGCGGTCATCGGCGCAGACCGTGGAGGCGCGGTCGTCAACCATGCATGTGCTGCGCGCTCGGGAGGAGGGAGATGGGAGACGAAGGAGGAAAGAGAAGAAGGCGGCGGCGCTGCGGTGTCCTCGCCGGCGACGGCGAGCCGTGCCTGCGTGGGGCAGTGGTCGAGCGCGAGCTCGCCAGGGGCACGGGCGGGGTCGAACGTCTCTGACGGCGGCGGATCGAACGGGAACGGGAGGAAGGAGGTGGACTAGGCAGGGTAATTTTTTCAGGTATGGAGAGACTATAGTCAATAACTTGGTCAAAGACAGCAATCCCGGTCTGTGAATGCAATGTCATCAAATCCACTCCTTAAACTGCCTGAAGGTTTATTTAGACCGGGATCGATGAGGTTAGGGTCAAATCCACTCCTTAAACTGTCGAGATTCATCTGGTTAGGGTCAAATCCACTCCTTAAACTGTCGAGATTCATATGCGTCGTGCTCTACAACATCAAGATTTAAAACAGACTTCACTCCACCGCGATCCAATCCAACGCCATCACTGGGAGGGACCTGGAAAGCGCTGCAGCGAGACGGCCGGCAGTGGAGGCCGATTTTTCTGCATGTACGCATGCATGAGGGAAGAAAGCGCTTCGTACATGAAGATTTTTTTGAGAAAGACAACCTAGCGAAGCTTTTATTCAAGTCACAAGTCACAATGTTTATATGGATGAAGGGAATCCCTTCCGGCTGACCGAACCAAACATGACGATCAGACCCTAACATTAACGCATGCTTCGATAAGTTGTGAGCCTCAACATTTGAGCTGCTAAACTCATGCACTATATTACACAAGAGATGAACAGCGAAAAATTTAAACGAATCTCCTTGATGATTGCCCCATAGATGATCCATGGAAGAGAAGAAAACGTCTAGTCTCGCTAAGGAGATGGATGGGCCAATTAGTAGTAAGGCTAATAAGACCCAGTAAAACATGAGTGTACATGTACGCACGTAGCTTTGACGGTCCCAATTCCAAATTCCTATCGACCGAAATCTTCTACTCTACCGGCCAAAGCTTCGTACAACCTGAGTACTACTCCTACCATGCATCATTCCAAAGCGAGATTACAGGAAACCTTGCACGGAAACACACACATAACAAGACGGCTATCCTGCATGACACAGCCCGGAACAATCGACCACCTCCAAGCTCCCCCACCGTCGAGACGCTCGCCGGAGATAGAATCGCGCCTTTCGATCACTCTTTTGCAGTGAAGTAGTCCACGTCACTCTCCAGTGACTTACCCGCCGCCGAGTCGCACTAGTAGAAAAAGGGTCAAATGTGAAGCACAATAGTGCCGGTTGGAATTTCAGCCGGCACTAATGTGTACACTAGTGCCGGTTCGTGGCGGCGATCAATAGCACCAGTTCGTGGCGAACCTTTAGTACCGGTTCATGCCACGAACCGGTACTAAAGAGGCTGTGTCAGCCTGCGGTCAGGCTATGGCCCCACCATCACAATTTAGTGCCGGTTCGTACCACGAACCTGTACTAATGAGGTTATGGCAAGCTGTTTTTAGTCCCACCTCGCTCCCCTAACAAGCCTTTTACCATCTTAAATATGTTATTTCTCAAACTATCACAAGCACTTGGTCTTCATTGAACTCTATGTGTAGAATTTGTGG